>NC_141622.1:35483920-35798920 GCF_047967505.1 Dipteris shenzhenensis
TTAAGCATAAAACACCGTTTTTGCCTTAGTGTCATGCACAACCATAAAAGAACACGGTCCTAGGTGTGTTATTCAAACAAGTACTTCTCAGATGGGGGCTCCACTTTGCACGCAAGTATTTTTCAACTAGGTTGAGGTTCGTGCAAAGTGTTGTGACCATCGGATATGCTTTGCATGGTTGATCACGCATTATCCACCATTTTTCCCGTAGTGATATGCACATCTGTAAAAAAACGCGCCCTTAGGTATGTTATTTGACCAAGTACTTATCGGATGGGTGTGCCTCTTTGAGAACATTTCAATACAACCTAGGTTGAGGTATAGGAAAAGTATTTTTCCCATCAGATATCCTTTGCATGGTCGATCGAGCATTAAATACTATTTTTGCTCTACTGTCATGCACATCCGTAAAAAAACACGCTGCTAGGTATGTTATCCGATCAAGTACTTATGGGATGGGTGCGCCACTTTGCATGTAAGTCAATTCCACCTAGTTGAAGGTGTGTGCAAAGTATTGTGCCAATCGGATATGCTTTGCATTGTCGATCAAGCATAAAACACCATTTTTGCCTTAGTGTCATGCACAACCATAAAAAAACACGGTCCTAGGTGTGTTATTCAAACAAGTACTTATCGGATGGGGGCTCCACTTTGCACGCAAGTCTGTTTTAACTAGGTTGAGGTGCGGGCAAAGTATTGTCACCATCGGATATGCTTTGCATGGTCGATCATGCATGATACAACGTTTTTCCTATAGTGATATTCACATCCGCAAAAAAACAGGCCCTTAGGTATGTTATCTGACCAAGTACTCATCGGATGGGTGTGCCTCTTTGAAAACATGTCAATACCACCTAGGTTAAGGTTAGGAAAAGTATTGTGCCCATCGGATATGCTTTGCATGGTCGATCGAGCATTAAATACCATTTTTGCCTTAGTGTCATGCACATCCGTAAAAAAACAGGCTGCTAGGTGTGTTATCCGATCAAGTACTTATGGGATGGGAATGCCACTCTGCATGTAGGTCCATTCCACCTAGTTTAAGGTGTGTGCAAACTTTTATGCCCATCGGATATGCTTTGCATTGTCGATCAAGCATAAAACATCGTTTTTGCCTTAGTGTCATGCACAACCATTAAAAAACACAGTCCTAGGTGGGTTATTTAAACAAGTACTTCTCAAATGGGGGCTCCACTTTGCACACAAGTCTTTTTCAACTAGGTTGAGGTTCGTGCAAAGTATTGTGACCATCGAATATGCTTTGCATGGTCGATCACGCATTATCCACCGTTTTTCCCGTAGTGATATGCACATCCGCAAAAAAAACACACCCTTAGGTATGCTATCTGACCAAGTACTTATCGGATGGGTGTGCCTCTTTGAGAACATTTCAATACCACCTAGGTTGAGGCGTAGGAAAAGTATTGTGCCCATTGGATATCCTTTGTTTGGTCGATAGTGTCATGCACATCCGTAAAAAAACACGCTGCTAGGTATGTTATTCGATCAAGTACTTATGGGATGGGTGCTCCACTTTGCACACAAGTCCGTTTCAACTAGGTTGAGGTGCGTGCAAAGTATTGTGACCATCGGATATGCTTTGCATGGTCGATCACGCATTATACACTGTTTTCCCCCTAATGATATGCACATCCGTAAAAAAACACGCCCTTAGGTGTGTTATCTGACCAAGTACTTATCGGATGGGTGTGCCTCTTTGAAAACAAGTCAATGCCATCAAGGTTGAGGCGTAGGAAAAGTATTGTGCCCATCGGATATGCTTTGCATGGTTGATCGAGCATTAAATACCATTTTTGCCTTAGTGTCATGCACATCCGTAAAAAAACACGCTGCTGGTTATGTTATCCGATCAACTACTTATGGGATGGGCATGCCACTTTGCATGTAAGTCAATTCCACCTAGTTTAAGGTTTGTGCAAAGTATTGTACCCATCGGATATGCTTTGCATTGTCGATCAAGCATAAAATACCGTTTTTGCCTTAGTGTCATGCACAACCATAAAAAAACACGGTCCTAGGTGTGTTATTCAAACAAGTACTTCTCAGATGGGGGTCCACTTTGCATGCAAGTCCATTTCAACTAGGTTGAGGATTGTGTCTATCGGTTATGCTTTGCATGGGGGATCACACATTATACACCGTTTTCCCCCTAGTGTTATGCACATCCATCATAGAACACGCTCGTAGGTGTATTATCATACCAAGTACTTATTGAATGGGCGTTCCACTTCGCATGGAACACCATACCACCGCTTTTGAGGCAAGTGCAAAGTATTGTGCCCATCGGATATGCTTTGCATGGTAGATTGAGTATTAAGTACCGTTTTTGCCTTGGTGTCATGTAGAACCGTCAAAAAACACGATCCTAGGTGTGTTTTTCAAACAAGTACTTATCGGATGGGGATGCCACTTTTCACACAAGTCAATACTACCTAGGTTGAGGAATGTGCAAAGTCTTTTGTCCATTGGATATGCTTTGCATAGTCGATCGCACATTATACACCATTTTGTTCCTAGTGTTATGCACAATCGTCATAAAATACGTTTGCAGGTGTGTTATCCGAACAGGTGCTTATGGGATGGGTGCACCACTTTGTATGCAAGTCAATACGACCTAGGTTGAGGCGTGTACAAAGTTTTGTGCCCATCGGAGAAATGTAGATGCGATAATATTAGCAAATTCTCGGTATGTTTATATGTGTGTGTGCGTGGCAAACAATTTTGATACAACAAAGTAAACACCTAGTGCACAAATTATGCACTTCATACCTTGAGTATTGTGTCAAAATAAAAGCTGAAATAAGCTTGTTGATGAGGATAAATACGCCCTTGAATAAAAGCACAGTTGTTGTATGACCACGATAGGATCGCTTTGACACCTGTGATTTTGCCCACATGTAAGTTTGCAAATAGTATAAAAAATCGTATAATAATATATTAATAGTTTGCAAATGTGTATAGCAAGTGAGTAATGGGAAGTGGAAGTGGAGTGAGGAGGGAGGAGTGGAATGGGAGAGGGGAGGTAATAGGGGTGTATGATAATAAGTATAAAAAATAGTATAATAATATATTAATAGTTTGCAAATGGCAAGTGAGTAATGGGAAGTGGAAGTGAGAGTGGGGAGGGAGGAATGGAATGGGAGAGGGGGAGGTTATAGGGGAGTAGGATAATAAGGGAGTGAAATGAGTGAGGGGAGTTAATAGGGGATGAAAAAGAGGAGGGTGAGATGGGGAAATATGGGATTTTGGGAAATGGAAGGGTGGGATGGGGAAATGGGAGGAGTATGGGACGTGGTGGAAATGTGGGATGGGAGTGGTGGCAATGGGGGAGGAAGAAGAAATGGATGGGGGGAGGGCCAATGGAAGATTGGGATGAGGGAATGGGAGAGGGGGAGTAATGGGAGCCAATGGGAGAGGGGAGGAATGGAAAGCCAATATGAGAGAGGGGAGGAATGGAAAGCCAATAGAAGAGGAGGAGGAAAACCTAGTTTTTCTTATATATAGTCTTTCTTCTTCATTCATTGTCCCCTCATTTCATTCATTGAAGCAAGAAAGCAAGGACGAGCAAGAAAGCAAGGAAGGAAGAGCAAGAAAGCAAGAAAGAGCAAAGTTACAAACTTTTTCCAGGTACTTGTAAATTCTTTTGATTAATTCTTTATCTAAGTTTTGTAGATTTGTTTTTTTTTAATTTGAAGAGAGAGAAAGAAAGAAAGAGAGAGAGGAACTAGAGAGAGAGAGAGAAAGTTTAGAGAGAAGGAGAGGAGCCTTGGAGGCCGCGGCCTCCAGGAGGAAGAGGGAAGTGGAGGGGGGAGAGAGAGGGAGGAAAGGAGGGAGGGAGGAGAGAGAGAGAGGGGGGGTATGAGAGAGAGAGGTTCGAGAGGGAGTTGGGGGGATGGAGGGGTGGAGGGGGGAGAGAGAGGGAGGAAAGGAGGCGGCGGCGGGAGGGGGAGGCGGCGGCAGAGGGGGGAGGCAGCGGGAGGGGGAGGCGATAGGGGGAGGCGGCAGGGAGGGGGGAGCACAGAGAAGGGGGAGAGGAGGGAGGAGAGAGAGGGGGGATGGAGGGGGGAGAGAGAGGGAGGAAAGGAGGGGGGGAGGAGGCGGCGAGAGGGGCGGTGGGAGGGGGAGGCGGCGGAAGAGGGGGGCAATGGTAGGGGGAGGCGGCAGGAGGGTGAGGGGGCGGGGTAGGGGGAGGCGGGAGGGGGGAGCGGTGGTAGGGGGAGGCGATGGGAGGGTGAGGGGGTAGGAGGGGGGAGCAGGGGTAGGGAGGCGGGAGGGGGGAGCAGGGATAGGGAGTTGGGATAGGGGGAGCGGGGGTAGGGGGAGGCGGTGGGAGGGTGAGGGGGCGGGAGGGGGGAGCGGAGATAGGGAGGCAAGAGGAGGGAGCGGGGGTAGGGGAGGCGGGGTAGGGGGCAGCGAGGTAGGGGGAGGCGGGAGGGGGGAGTGGGGGTAGGGAGGCAGGAGGGAGGGAGGCGGGGTAGGGGCGACGGGGTAGGGAGCGGGGGTAGGGGGAGGCAGGGTAGGGGGAGGCGGGAGGGGGGAGCGGGGGTAGGGAGGCGGGAGGGGGGAGCGGGGGTAGGGGGAGGCGACGGGAGGGTGAGGGGGCAGCGGGAGGAGTGAGGGGAGAGAGAGAGAGAGAGAGAGAGAGAGAGAGAGAGAGAGAGAGAGGGGGGGGTCCTGGTAGCCACGGCCCCTAGGAAAAGGGAGGGAGAGAGAGAGAGGAGTGAGGGGAGGGAGGGGAGTGAGAGAGAGAGAGAGAGAGAGAGAGAGAGAGAGAGAGAGAGAGAGAGAGAGAGAGAAAGAGAAAGAGAGAGAGAGAGCAAGAGAGAGAGAAAGGGGGGTCCTGGCAGCTGCGGCCCCCAGGGTGAGAGGAGTGAGGAAAAGGGAGGGGAGAGAGAGAGAGGAGTGAGGGGAGGGAGGGGAGGGGGAGAGAGAGAGAGAGAGAGAGAGAGAGAGGGGGGGGGGTCCTGGCGGCCGCAGCCCCCAAGGTGAGAGGAGTGAAAAAAAGGGAGGGGAGAGAGAGAGAGAGGAGTGAGGGGAGGGAGGGGAGGGGGAGAGAGAGAGAGAGAGAGAGAGAGAGAGAGAGAGAGAGAGAGAGAGAGAGAGAGAGAGAGAGAGGGGGGGGTCCTAGCGACCGCGGCCCGAGGGTGAGGGGAGTGAGGAAAAGGGAGGGGAGAGAGAGAGAGGAGTGAGGGGAGGGAGGGGAGAGAGAGAGAGAGAGAGAGAGAGAGAGAGAGATTCCATACCACCATTAGCACTAATTACCCAAAAATTGAGGACTAGCTGCAATTGTGGGGGCTTTAGTCTTTAGTTCATAATTCATCTCTTAGAGTTCCACAATCCACTTTAACAAGCAATCTGGTGGTTTGAGCTTGTTGAGCATGATTGAATTGCCTCATCCTCTATGAAGATCACCATCTTCATTCTCATGATATAGTGACAAAGCTTCTAGGTGGCATATATTGTAGACAAGACTAGCTTCTCTACTCTAGCATACTGAATCTCACTAGGAGCCACTTTTGGCTACCAAAATTATTGAGTGATATTAGTCCTTCTTTGTGGAGGTCTCTCAGGAACCAAGCCATTTTGCAAGTTCCTGAGTTAGGAAAACAGAAAAGTCCTCACCTTAATCAAGGAGTACAAGTATAGGAGATTTCCTTTAGCGTCAACTTCATCTTTCAAAGGCATTTCCTTGGTCATTATTCCATTCAAAGGCATGGTCCTTCTTCAATAGTTTGACTTGGAGCAGGGTTCAAGCTCTACATTTTGGGATATATTTATGGTAGTAGCCCACTCCACCTAGAAAGTGTTGAAATTTAATCTCTCATAGCCACTCTTTCCCACCTTGTAGTTCATGTGTGTGCAACCTTGCATGCATGGCTTCTTGCTCATGAGACAATGTGTATGCAATGCATGACTACTTGCTCATGAGACAACGTGTGGTGCATGTATGGGAAAATAACATCTTTCAATCTATTTTCTCATTCATGCTATCAGGGAAAATGAGTGAATGTATAGCGTAACATCATGCAAATATGCTAGATGTGCATTGCTAACAATGAATGTAATTGCTTAAGAATAAAAGGAGAAGAATTCCACAAGATGTTGAATTTTTATATTACTAAACTCATTTAAGGATTTTACAAGGAGATAGATATTTTGCATGAGAATATAATCTCTTTGTATAGCATTAACAATGTGTGCAAGAACATCAAAAAATTTCTAGGGTCTCATCTGAGCAAAAGAGCTAAAAGCATTTGTAGGGACTACAACAAAACCTCAAAATTGAATTGAACTCTCTCTCAACTTACATCAAGGCACGTATTTATGTATTTGTGGGTCATAGCTAGAGACTTCAAAGTTAAACATCTAGATTCAAGAATAGTTATGCACTTGATTCCTTGCCACAAGGGCTCAAAACCAAAATACTTAGGGCTAGTGGCAATGTGCACATTGTCATGATGTCGTACACATGTGAGTTTTTGGGCTCAATAGAATGCTTCAGATCTATTAGATGTTTATGGGGCCAAAACTATGAGATTTAGTGGACTTTATGTGGATTCACAATGATTCCTCGATAGCTTATAATATGCCCTAATAAAAACCCATAAGGAACTCCAAACATGCACTTCTTTGGATTCAAGGCAATGGAGTGCATTCAACAATTCAAAAAGGCACTCCTTAGTTTCTCTACATGCATGGGTATGGGAGTCCCTAGAGCTAGATCATTGATGGACCTTCATGTCCTCTAAGATGTGTTCTGTACATGTATGGGTATGGGAGTGCCTAGAGCTTAATTATTGATGGACCTTCACATTCTCTGAGATGTGTTCTCCAAATGAATTTTTGAACATGAAACCTTGATTTGTGTTAAGAGTGCTTTGTAATTCAAATGACAGAATGCGACACCCAAAGACTTTGAACATGGATACAAAGGTGGCCTTGAGTTTGTCCACTATCTAGATATACCCAACAAACAATCCACGCCCAACCCATGAAGCTTTATAGATGTTGCTTTGATATTTAATTGAAGATTTAGTCTAAAAGGGAATAAATATGAATTTCAGATGGTTGCCTTATTTAGTTCTTGCTAGTCCACATAGACTTGGAGTACTATATATCTCTTCTTAAGCATACTAAGCACTAGAGAGTACCACTTGGATATAGCTATGGGAAAGATGAGGCTAGCCTCATGCAATTTCTAGATTTTTGCATAGCGACAATCTCATAGTTTATCTGCTAGCTATGTACATGGTTGCCAAACTTGCATGACATTTAGCTTCAAGGGAATTGGATGCTCCACGTTTAATGGATAGACCCAGAGCTTGAGGTCTTGATATGACCAAGGAAAAACATCAATGAATTTAATGGATAAGTCTATGATCTAACTATGCATTTAGTATGCACTAGGACCGTGTGAGAAAGCCTCTTCGCATAGAGGAAATTTATGGGGCAGCATCACAAAGAGCTTCTTGCATGAAATTGGATGAAAAGTCCAAAAAGAAGAACGAAATCTAGATTGCATGAAAAGCAACTTGAAAAAGATTCCTTTTTATAATCTTAGGTTGCTTGAAAGAAATAAGCATGCTCTTTGTAACACTTCATTTTGCATGATGTACAATGGAGCTTGAACCATTTTTCTCATAATAAAGAGCGATATATGTATTGATTAAAACCTTTACTTTTAATGTCAAATTCAAAGATTAATACACTCAAATATTTTCCATCCTAGTAGGAATATAATGTCTTACAATTTTCAACAAATCTTATTAACACGATGTGATTTTATTTAGTAAATTTAGTATCGCACTAATAAAATTGAAAATGTATGTTTTTACAAGAAAAAATTTAGAGGCATCTCAAAAAGATTTCTTTTAAAAAGCACAAAAGAAAATGAAATTAGATGACATGATTTGAAATCAACAAAACTAAAGCATAAGAAAATATATGATATATATCTGGAGGCTTCTCGCATTCTTAAATGCATTGTCCATTAATGAGAATGCCTTGTAGGGGTCCAATTTTTGTAGGGATCCCATATTTTAAGGAAATATTTAATATTTAATGTAAGTTTACCTAGATGATAACACTAATCACAATCCTAAGCTTAACCATGTTCTTCCATTATTGAACATAACATGAACAAGTTCAATGTGGGAGGTTAATTTGACACTACGTCTACCTCAATTTCTTCTTCCCATAGTTCCTTTCCTTCACTAAAGTGGCGGAACCTCTTTCGTGACCTTGGATGTCTCTCGCACTCCAATAGAAAGTGATGATGGACATAGAAGCCCAAGTAATCATTTCCATGCCTAGATCTCCCTAACTAAGATAACTTATTCATTGACGTCATTGTTTCAAACACCATCGCTTAAAGTACGAGAGGTTGCCACAAGCTGTTAGGTACATGGTCCATGCATAATCATGTGCAAAGGTTCTCTTTCTTAAATTTTGATAGCTAGCAATTCTTTCTCATAAGGGATATTTGAAAGAGAGGGTTCGGGAAAGACGTAGTTACCATAAGATGTAAAGAGGAATCCCATTTCGTCTATTAAGAACAGACTCTCTCTCTCTCTCTCTCTCTCTCTCTCACACGCACACACACACTCGAGTGCGCAGACATGCATACATTTTAGGTGTCTTTCTATCATTTGAATGATGACTACTTGAAAAGTTTGCTTGAATCCATTATGCACTTCGATAAAATGCTACGAACTTGTCTAAAATTCAAGGAAGGCCACGAAAGAGTAGCTACGCTAAACGAAGAATTGAACGTCTCATTAGATGGAATCTCTTCTAATTGAAACAAAATACAGTCGTGGATGGATGCTTATTCATGGAGCGGCAGGAGATTCATGCGAAGGCAACGCGTTTGCCTTCAACACTGGCTTTGGGAGTCCTGCCGTCACTGTTTGTGGGCACTCGCGTGGTTCCAGTACTCGGCACAGCTGCAGGCTGCAGTCCTGCGTTCTCGATGCCCCAGCTTTTGTTGACTTGACCTGCAGATCCATCCATTGTAAGTTGCAAAACTTTTGGTCAGCCAACATGTGGTGCGAGCGAAATTAACTCTCGTAATGACAAGAACACCAGTGGATGACCCGTACCCAACAATGATACGATCTTTGCTTGGCTTGCGTTCACGCGGCCGCAGACGCTCTCCTTGGCGTCTTTGAAGCGAGCGGCTCGGTCGAATTTCTCAGCGACGCTTTGGGTCATGACGCGGAGCTCAGAGGCGATGGCGGCCTCCATGCGCTCCAAAGCGAGCCTAGCATCCTCTGCGCGTTGTTGGAGGAGCGGAAGCTCCGAAGGCGGAGCTAATATTCTTCGTGTTGGAGGGCGATCCATGGCAAGCGGTCTAAGGCTTTTGTGGCTCTGCAACACTTGTTTTTCAATTTAAGCTAACAAGGAAACACTTTACTTTGCGTACAAACAAAAAAATCTCAAAGTTTAAAGGCGAGCATCGAGCACTTTGCCTCAAATGACAAAAAGCCTCAACCTTCTCAAGCAATTCACCTTGTCCTCTTATGTTTCACTCAGTCTTATTTTTCCTCTCTCAAATTTTACTCAATCTTTATGGTAGGCAGCCCAGAAGGAAGTTTTCCTTTTCTAAGCCCTCGTTAAGCCATGTGTCGTGATTATAGGCGTTGATCTTTATGAAGATCCAAGGGTTTGAAAAGTGCTTTCTAGAAAAGCAAACTTTTGTGAGCTCTCCTTAAGCCACGTGTACAATTTTAGGCCCTGGATTTTAGATTGATCTAAGGGACTAAAACACTCCTTCCAAATTTGACCCAAAAGCATACTTTTTTATTCACTCTTCTCGCAGATCTATTATATAAGGAGGGAGATAATTGCATGTTTTCTTTCTTGCCATCACTTGATTGAGTAATTGTTGGACAAAGCTCACTACCTTGCTATTGAAACCCCAATTGGATAATCGTGAGGATTCAGGTCCAATTTGGAGTTAGAAAGGCTGCCAACCTAGTTAGAATATTATCCTTTCTAGAGGCAAACCCTATAAACGCATTAACGAACAGCACCAGAGTTACATTCTAGGGTAGTTTGTGTATATTTTCATTTAGCACATGTATTCCATTTGCTCCTAGGTATTTTATACGAGGTCCACACTAATACTCGGCTCTTGGATAGCCTAACCAAGCTAATAGTAGACTATAGTTGGAACTTTAATCCTCTCCTTGCTTTAAGAAAGTCTCACATTACATTGCATTATTCTTGCCTTTGGAGAATATTTTAGATTTTTTTCAAATATGAGGAAATTGCTACACATATTTCTTTGGACTAACATCATTAGTCAAGGAAGATAAAAAGTTAAGGATCATAAATATTTTCATAACTTCTTTTTCAAAGGATCGATTAAGGATATAGACAATAGACCTTAAAGCATAATGTGCAGACTTACTTTTAAAAACAATAATTTCAAAGCTATACATAGAATTTCTTTGTTTCCAACCCCCCAAGAGAAGGCTATAATTAGCAAACCATTCGAAAAGTGTTGATCTAATGTTAGCTAATATGAGGCTAATGTTGCCACACTCTCTCCTTGTATCATTGAATCAATTCTCATGTTCTCTATGTGCTTTGGGTTTAATAAAGCTTTAGTACTAGATTATTGCTATGATTGAGGAATTGATTGTTCAATTGATTTTGATTACTCTTCATCCCGTCATATCTTTGACCAAACTATTGCCATAAAGGTAACAAGTCAAGACTGTGCATCCTTTATGGTAACTATAGCAATGCAAATGAACTAACTAAGGTGTTTAAAAAATACAACAAGGAAAATTCTAAACAATGATGCACCTCATATGGTCCTCAATGTAAGTGAAGGAGCACTCAATGCCTCCTAATCATGTGCTTTTTTGGCTTTTAAAAAGTGAATGTGCACCACCACTCCAAAGCATCAAGGGTCCTTTACACTTCTTAATCTATACACAATCATGATTTTCTCAAGGCCTTTCCATGAATAAGTGAAGGAACAAAGGAAATTCCTCCTTCGTGCCAACAAGGAGGCTCCCACATCAATAGCACTATTATGCATCAATATAATTATTACATAAAGGACAATGTTTCACGAAAGACATGACAGTTGTGGAAATTTCATATCCTACATCTAGCAAACATTTCCTTACAAGCACTTTCAGTGGATAATCAAGAGTACAAACTACTAACTGTAGATGAATGAGTGAGAGAAGAGATATCTTCTTCTCATTTAGATGACTAAGATCACAATTGATAGAATTAAAAAATTGACCGTGTAAATAGAGGTAGACAAATAAATTGATTAGGATAGTATTCACTTAATTTTATGTAGATAATAGGGATAAGAATAAAACATTTACAATACTATCTAAATGAGAGATAAAAGGGAGCCAATAACAAAGTTAGTATGTTGAAGTAGTTAAATGATATGCATTCATTGCATAGGACATTCTCCATAGTAGGCAAAGCATGGAATTTAAGGAAAAAAACATATAAACACATCTTTGGAAGGAGAGGACTTTGTCTCAACCAACATAAAATGAAAAACTTTAAATGTCATTGAATACCTATTTACTATATAAACCATTATAAAAATTAAGGGGCCCTTTAGAGAACTACTAAAATATTAGAGGCCTGGATAAGGGAATATGGAATCCATTAAGGGAATTATGCCATGTGGACTACTCTGTACCAGAGGCTCCCCAAATCTAGGGAAATTCCATTCTTTTCCCAAAATACCCCAAAATACCCTTTGGTAGGCGTGGCCTGCTGACCCCTAGGGTGCCAACTCCATTTAGTTAAAAAACCTATCAAAATCTTGAGTATGAGATGAATTTAACAATATGCCATGAGTAAAAATTAGTTAAATTAACATGGTTGTTCTACACTAAAAAAGCTTCAAATATGTCTTTACATCTTGAAATTTAGGTAACACATAAAAAGGTTACATTAATTTGAAAGGAGATGGGTTTTCCTATTTTAGTGTATTTTTTGTTCCCCCCCCCCCATATCCAAAAGACCCCCCACTTAGGCCTCACATATTATGAAAAATATGTACAAATCTTAAAATCTTGCATATTTTTCAAGGTATATGCCTTATATTTTTAGTGGGAGGGGGGACATGAGATTTTTAGATTTTTCCCTTGCATATTTGAATTTTTTAAAGGAAATTCATGCATATTCTATATGGACCTTGTCCCCCCCATACCCTGGATTTTGGACGAGGGTAGTAACGTAATACATATTGAGTTAGTGCCCTAGGGCTGACCATGTCAAGCCTCCTTGTTTTCCTCCCATTCAAACTATCCCCTAACTGAACTATGCTCATGTTTTCCTTTTGGTTCAACCTTTGGCCCAAAACTTTGACTTCCAAAAAATCAACTCTCTCACTCCTCTCAGAGTCTCTCTTCCAAAACGTTCCACCTTTTCCATGCATTCCTTCCACTTTCTAGCAACTTGTTTCAATTTATTATCTTCATTGTATGCTCTTGATTAATCGTTTTTCTCTTCTCTATTCAAGTTTTTTTTCCACTTGCAAAAATATATAGGAGAAAACTTCTATCCAAGATCTATTTGTCCCTCTTCTCTCTTACTTTATAACCACTTCCATTCATTCTCTACTTGCTCCTCTCTCTCTTGGAAACCAAAGATGCAACTTAAGTCTGCTTGAAAGGAGCAAGAAAATTTGATGTTTTATCACTTTTTCTCCTTTATCTTATTGAAGCATAGAGAATCAATTGTAGAAGAAAGAACAGATGCTTTCAAGGTAATAAAGTGATTTCACTTTGGAACTTGTCTCTTTATTAAATACATAAGTACAATCTATCTATATGTTTGTTGCAATAGGCAAAGACGAGGTAGAGGTAGATTATATTTGAAGCCGTAAGAGCATTTTTTATGTTGTCTCTTCCCTAGTATAGGAGAGACAAAGAGAAGGGGGGAGAGAGAGAGAGAGAGAGAGAGAGAGAGATTGTGAATTTCGAGGGACAAATAACCACTATATTTATGGGTGAGAAGAGATAGAAAGAGAGCTACTCCTAAGCATATGGTACTAGAATAGGGCCTAGATGGAAATGAAAATGATAGATATGATTGAGGTAGTTTACAGTCTGTTATACTATAAAACATCAAGGATAAGCATTAGAAATGGATTCCTCATCTCTATAAGATATATTTTTGAATAACAATGCAAGCCACTAGTTGTGGGTATTATCTCGGTATTTGAAAGTGGCTTAGAAGGATGCAAAGGACATCTCTAAACATTAGAAAGGTAGAATCCTGGATTTCAAAATGTCTCCCAACAACAATATAGTCACTCACATATATATTCAACATGTCTTTACCCATCTACATCTATGTGCATCTAGATGTAGGCCTTCCACATTGTAGGCACAATTGTAAGTACTTAATTGCATATTAGGGTCATGCTTTAAGGTATTTTGATTTAGGTTTTTGGGACACTAACAAAATTTCTTATCCTTGAATTTTTTTGATAGATTTGTATCCATATAAATACAAGAAGTGGGAGCCTATATCATGAATAACTGTGGTGTTGCATGTCCTCCATGCTAAGATTGGTAGTCTTCAAGCCATTAGAGTTGAAGAAGGGTGGGACCTTCTTTTGTTACTCAATGTTCATTGTGTCAGATCAAGAAGTCTAGTATTGAAGATTACAATCTCTTCTAGAGTGGACGCCTTCATGCATAGAGATGAAAGAATCATATAGAAAGAGAATGTCCAATGATGTCAAGCCAACTACTAGTGGAAGAAATCCTAGGATGATTTGGCTTCTTCAACTCCCATGCTCTATTAATTCTTTGCTAATTGTAAACAATTGAGAATACCATAGATAAGATATACTTGCTGTGTGAATTATTTGACAATGGATGGACAACAAGAATGATCCATAGTCAAGACTTTGTACAATGTCAATTCAACACTTCCAATATGACATTTTAGTAATTTAACAATTATTTTTTGTATAGAAAAGACAAGTTTACAGAATACTATTATTGATAGATTTTAATTTTTGTAGGCATTTCATTGGAACACAAAATCTTTGTAGGTCTTTTACATATAGAAGGTTTAGATGGAAAACCCTACAAATGGAAAGCGATGGATGATGATTTGCCTGATAAGACTCATAATTTGGTTATCAAGGTATTCATTAAGGACATCTTCATCTAATGTCAAGAATCAGAATAGGAGTGGACCGTGCGGCTCATCAGAGAAGAAATGCAGTTGGCAACAATAAATGCTCCCTAAGAGTATTAATTTAGACTTGATAATCACAAAATTATATATCAAAATGAGACAAACATCCTTTGTAAGAATTTTTGTCCCCCACATACTCTAGAGATAAAGAGACATGATGCTCGGGGTCCATCTTTGTGCCTAATGATTGGAGATTAATAATATCTAGTTACTTTGATCCTTAGTGCTTCAACAACCTTTTTGGCCATGAGGTTGTTGGCTCTTTCCCACGGCTTCCGTGGGAAGAGCAGGGTATTCTCAATATGCAGGGTTCCGAGGCTTTTTGTCACCTACAGATATATCAGTGTCGTCATTTGTAGTATAAGTGTAGCTTAGCACCTCGGGTCATATTCTGGTGAGAGACGTAGGCTTAAGTATGATAAGCAAACATAGTGCATGCATGTGTGAAAGGGACATGCATCATCATGATTGGGGTAATGAAGGGTTTCGGAGGAGTTTGAGGGTTGGAGGGAGGTTCAAGGTTTAGAAGGAGGTTCCAAGATTTAGAAGGAGTTCTAGGGTTAAGAAGAGTTTCAGGGTTCAGAAGGAGGATTCAAGGTTCAGAGTAGAGTACATGGCGGAGAACTCGTCTCCCTCGTAGATCATGGAGGTCAAGGGTTGAGGGACTAAGGGTTTAACGGGAGTATAGGAGTGGGAGAGAAAGAAGGTGTAAGAGTAGAGAGGAGGAGTAGAAAGGAGGAGGAGGAAGAGGAGGAGGGAGGAGAAGGGACGAGGAGGAGGGAGGAGAAAGGAGGAGGAGGAGGAGGAGGTAGGAGAAGGGAGGAGAAGGGAGGAGGAGGAAGGAGGGAGGAGGAGGGAGAAGGAGGGAGGAGGAGAGGGAGAGGATGGGTTGCAAGCTTGGAGGAGAGGGGAGGAGGAGTTGCAAGGTTAGGACATGATTTTTGACGTGGAGGAGGAGTTGCAAGGTTAAGACATGCTTTTGGACATGGAGTGCAAGGAAGCATGGACACTTGGAGACAATTGCTTGGAATACCAAATTAGAACTCAACACAATGCCCCAAAGAGTGTGGGCTTCATTCCATTATGGGGTATTTATACAAGTTGGAGAGCTTCTCTCTCTGCATGTAGGAATTTTATGACATTCTCTCTCTACATTAGAACTTGCATCTAGAAGTTTCATGTAGGAGTTGCAAGTTGCATGTAGGAGTTTCATGTTGCACGTAGGAGTGCATGTTGCATGTAGGATTTGCATGTTGCATATAGGAGTTGCATATAGAACTCACATGTAGAACATGCATGTAGGAATCGCCTATAGGATTTGCATGTATAACATGCATGTAGGAGTTGCAAGTGGAACTTGCATGTTGGATATGCATGTTGAGGATTCTAAGAGAGATTATTCCTAGCCTTATGGAAGTACAAGTGGAGCTTTGCCGCTACTCTACACACACATTCTGTACTACCTAAGTCCATGTTGGCACAGAGACAACATAATCCCGGATCCATTTTATTAGCCGTCCTGGGGTTATGGCTTATTGTGATCAAAGAGTTGGGATGCCATGCATGTAACCCAGTGGCTGTGGAACTTATGGCATGCCAGTCAATCATCCTGCTATAAAGCCTTAGCGCCATACAATTTTTGTTCCATTTCTAGGAAGCATGTATCCACCATTTGTTTGAACAGAGATATGTGGTGTGCTTCTAAGAAAATGACTCTTTGATAGAGTCGACTTGTATTCTGAGCATCAATCCATTCATTGGGATTGAAACTGAGTGGAGGCAAATGGTGGTTGATGTGGTTGGGGACCTCCAGAATGTATTCCAATGTTTTGTAGAAGATAGCACTTTGGCGAAGGATGCGGTCAGTGTTGTCGCACATTATTTTCTCATGTAGTTGAAGTGCTCAGATCATTCATTTTTTGCTAATGGCAGCATAAGTAGTGTCGGAGGTGATGGCAGGGTAGGGAGAGAATTTGGGGACATGGGGGAGAAATATGAAAGAATGTTAGTGGTGGGAGGGGAATCAAAGGGGAGGGAGGGAAGAATTGGGCAAATGGTTTGAGTAGCTTGGTAATACTCGAGGGTAGGATTAGCAAGGGAAGGGAAGAAGTTAGGTGTGAGGGGATCGTAAGTTTGTGATTATTGGGTTAGTTGAGAGGGGGGAAGGCATGAGTAAAGAGATAATGAAGGGAGTATATGTTAGGCTGTAGCTCAGGGAAGGTTAAGAGGGTGGTAGAGTAGCAAGGGTAAGTGAGGTTATGAGATTGGCATAGAGAGTGGTTAGATATGGGAAGTTAGATGTGAGATAGGCCCTATGATCCTCTAATAGTTTTTTTTGTTGGTGTGATGGGATCATCAGCTCTGCAAGGGTGGGATGTTGGTTATTTCATGCCTTGTAAATAATAGTGATGGCTTTTGTAGCAATGGAAACAAACCAGCAATAACCCTGAGGGGAGGACTACCCATGAGGCATACATATGTGATGAAAGCATCCATCCTGAGTACTATAAACCCGGCATGTGTAGATAAGCAAAATATATTTTTTTCATCTTCGGTCAAGCCTATGGAACGTTTCCATTTGATGTTTGGATGAGCGAATATGATCTTGAGTTGGAGTTGCTTCTATTGGAGCACTCGTGCTTTGAGGTGATCTTCTGCTTGTAGGGCAGCCACAACCTCTTGGTACACCACTGTTGTGCACTGTAGTGGGACTTCATTGGTGGTGTCTTCCATTGCCTCATTGTTTTGCACTAGCAATTGGAGTTCAAGCTTTGAGATGACTCATGAAACTCAATGCTATGAATGCACAAGCTTCGTATCTTGTATGCTGGAGAGACCATGTCAATGGAAAAGGCATGGCCACCCTCTGATAACCAAGCAGCCATGCCCCACGTGGTCCCTCTGTGTGCCTTGAAGCCTCGCCACAATTCGAAGCGCTCCTCGCCTTATCCTCTGTGCTATTGGGCAGCTCCAAAGGTAGTGGGGGATCATCTCCAAAGTCCCAATCGTGCATCTATGGCAGCTTCCATCCACCCGCATCTGCTCCAACCAAGGGCCAACAGGAAGACCTCCGTGTGCTATCATCTAGAAAAAGTAGGATATCTTTCGCAGTCGAAGACTGGACTAGAGGTGTGTCCAGAACCTGGATCTCACCTCTTGAGGTACCTGCTATGATGCCCAATGACTCTCTCTTGATGGAGTCCAGGCTACCGCCTCCAACTACATGCGGCATCCTATGTGTGTAGTATAAGAGAAGAAAGGCACCTCCTCCACTCTCTCTTACTGACCTCCTCTAGATGGCCAGAAACACTCGCCTGGGTCCTATTATACCTCACTGAGGGGATGACCCTCCGATAACCATAAGCACCAGCGAGATGCATCCAGATCTAAGATGCAAGAGGGGTTGATCGACCACTCCTTGCCCAGACGGCCCACTACTTTGACCCTTTGCCACCCTAACTAATCCAAGGCTCCACGGATCTCCATCTGTTAGAGAGTGCAAGAGTCCACCTAGACCCACACTGTAGAACCAAGCTCGGCTGAGAATGGGAGGAAGGGGGCATATCTGAATCCGAAGAGGCACCCCTGTCCTTGAGAAGTGGCCCAACCACTGTGCTGGTGTGAAAATCTGAAGGCCCGCCCACCAAGACTCTAGGATAACTGCCTCAATCTTTGCCATCCTTGGGCCCCCACCCCGAAGATGTGAGAGGGTCTTTAAGTGCTATTTTGCATGTGAAGCATGCATCCTAATTAAGAGTATAGGATATATCAATTTATTCAAAAACATCAAAATTTTGTTATGTACATACATGCAACCAAGTAATCATTCAAAAGCACACTACGTGAGCTTCTCCTTAACCTAAGAACACACCTAAATGAGAACATTAGGTATGGGTTAATGGGCCTCCAATGTTGTGCTAAAATTAAGCACACCCATTTGAGGCCACGCTCCATAACATTTTTTTGATTTGTTGAAAACCAAAACGGATGGAAAATTTGGAATCCAAACTAGTAGAACTAATGTATGGTGGTCTTAAAACATTGATAGTTGTTGTTGATATTGGTATCTAGATTCACCCTAGAATGGAAGAATTTAAAAATGTGCAATTTGTGCACGTGCAAAGATCTTTTAATAAATCCAACACTATTTGCAATTTTGATTTGTTATTTTTTCCATGCACTTGCTTGCTATATGGTTCATAAGCATGCCAAAGGTCATTACATTTCATAATATACAACATCAAACCCGTCAATAGCATGCTCAAGCTGGGCCACTGTCCTACTGAGCCCAACCAATGTGTAACCTTTGTCCCATCATGCGACCATCCTGATCCCGAACCTCCAATTGCCAGTTGTCGTGCAAACTCCTAAGAAAACTGAGGACTAGCTCAGATAAGACCCCCTGTCAATCGTCATTGCCAAACTCTGAAGAGACTCTGCATCAAGGGAGAGCCCTTCCCTATAAGGGGGGCCTCCCAAAAGAGCCATCTATGTGACTATTGCCAGTGACCACCCGTGCGGGGGGTGTTCCAAAGGAGACCACGCTGCAGAAGAAGCTTCTAGGGCTCTATACCTGGAACGAGGCCCCTTACTAAAGGGCTGAGACACCCATGATCCAGCGATCCAAAAAGCCAAGCCTCTACATGGTGCCCTCCAAGAAAGACCACTCCACTCTGTCATAGGCCTTCTCGAAATCCAAAAGCAAAATCGTGAGAGGCTGAGACTCCTCTCTGGCCCAATCCAATGCCTCCCAGAAAGTAAAGATGATGCTACGCTCCTGGCCAAGATCTTGTACGTAGTGTCAAGGAGAGTGATCGGTCTCCACTATCTCAAGTCCGATCGATCCCCCCCCTTCGGGATCGAGCATATCCAACCACAACTCAGGGTCGAAGGGAGAGAGCCTGAGTCGAAGATCTCTTGAAATGCCAAGAGGAGGGGGGTATGAATGCACTCCCAGAAGCACCTAAGAAAGTTGAGGGCAACCCATTCTCCTCGGGGCACTTGTGGGATGGAAAAGCCCGAAGGGCCTCCCAAAGCTCTGCATTCGAAAAAGGCGCATCTAACTGGCTACTCACACTCCGATAGACCACCTCTCTAGAATGTGTGCCCAAAATGAATCTTAGGCTGCCAAAACCTACAAGGACCCCTCCTCGGCCTGGAACCAATAGAAATCCGAGGTCAACTCCAAGATCTTCTGCAGATCCAAGTGCATCTGCCCACTAGAGTCTCTGAGTCTTTGCAACTGTGCACCAGCTGATCTAGGGCCAGTGGCCTGAAAGAACTACCTGGTCATCCTGTCACCCTACTGTACCCATCGAGATCTAGAGGAGTGGTAGGAGTACCCTGGGACACCAACTCAATATGTAATATGTTACTACTCTTATCCAAAATCCATGATATGGGGGGACAAGGTCCATAAATAATATGCATGGATTTCCTTTTTTAAAATAAAAAATGCAAGGGAGAAATATGAAAATTTCATGTCCCCCCTCCCACAAAATATAAGGTTTGTACATATTTTTCATAATATGTGTACAAGGGGGGGGGGGGGGGGGGTTTGGATTTTTTGGGGGGGGGGGGGGGGTAAAACAAAACATACACTAAAATATGAAAACCTATCTCCTTTCAAATTAATGTAACTTTTTCATGTGTTACCCAGATTTCAAAGTGTAAAGACATATTGTGAAGAACCTACCCAATTCAATTGTTTATGGTATAGCACGTTGGACCCTCCCTTCTATTCCAAAGAGCTAGCCTAGTCATAACTAAGTCATCCTCTGGCTTGAGAGTCGTAATTCCCTTCTGAACTCTAGCCCAGACTTCCACCTCATGTTCTCTTTGTGCCACAACTGGCCCAAGCATTGCACACCTTTTTAAAAAAGATTCTAGCCTAGATCATCTCTCTAATCTTTAGAGGATTTCCCTTGAGGATCACAAAGAATCAAATAGAATTTCTAGGTTCATTAAAGATCCTTTACCAATGAAAACTAATTGACTTTTGATAACTTCAAAATATTTCCACAAAGGACTATCTTTTGTAAATCAAGGTTACACATTAGAGCTTTAGGTTAGAACTCAGGGAAGTCACTCATAAATATGTAAGCATATCATGTGGGTTCAACTAAAGGGGTTTTCTAACCCCTCCTTTTACACATTTTGCATATACAAAATGGTATCATATAAAGGGGATATTCACAGATGGAATAGAAAAAGGGTGTGTTTTAAACTTATAGACAAGGGGTTTTACAACTAGGCCTTGAACTTATGTGATGTATCAGATTTATACATATTGACCCCCCCCAGGCATTGTGGATAATTCTTCCACTTGCAATCTCTTAGAGGACTAGCATGTTTGAAACTTTTGAGTAAGATTTGTGACCACTCTAACCCTTGATTTAGAACTACCTTAATAATCCATACTGCTGCACCATTATAGTTAGATAGTTCAATATCAACTACTCCTAGACCACCGTATCCTTTGGTCTAGTGTAGAAAGACCATTTAATCTTGGATATTCTCCCAACTCCTCCCCACAAAAAGATCTAGACAAACTGATAAGTTTGTCAATACTTTCTCTAGAGGGTGTCTAGCTAGAGAGATAGAAGACATCAACTAGATATAGACAACGATTGAGGACTAGCCTCCTTCTAGTAAGGTTGGCTTGGTGCCCTCCCCAATTTTCTAGTTCCTTTTTGAACTTATCAAGTGGAACCACTCGTATCTATCCTTTGTAAATATTTCAAACCCCATAGGAATGCCAACAAATCTAAAAGCCTTCCCTTTATGAATCTTCTTGCAACCTAATTGCTCTAGAATAGCAGGCACTACTAAAACACCTTAGAGGCCATATCAAACCTCTCAAATTGATAGAAAAAATACCCCTTTCTTAGGAAACATGCATTCATGTGACAACTTTTCACCAAATTTTCTATGACCTACATCTATGGGAATGTGGCTAGAGGGCATAACCTGAGCAAAAAACCAACAATGGCATGTGTTCTCATCCAGGCAACAGAGTCTACATGCAAGTCTTCATCAAGAAACATAATAATATAAATACTTGGGGAATCAACAGCCTCCGATGATTTAGGTGCATGATTTGGGCCAATAAAACACATGTATCTTCTTGTGCACTTTTGAGAGCCCATCCAAGAATGCCTCCAAAGCTGGCTTGTGATTTTTTCTCTTCTCTCTTTACAAGATCACCTATCTTAGGTTGTTTTCCATTACGTTCTTGAGCAATATGTGTGTATTAGACTGGCTTCTTTGTTCCCGATTTCTTTCTTACTGGAGCTAGAACCATTGCTTGCATTGTAAGACCTTTGGAAAAGAGCACTAAAAAATCCTCCTCTATTTTTTGGGAGCGCCAAATCATAGAACACCTAAGGGGGTCTATCCTAGCCACCCAAACAAGTATAAGTTCATGGTAACTCATTTTTTGGCACTACCTTTTGCCAATTAATTACAATCATTTTTTATCACATGATAGGAAGTTGATGAGTTTCTCCCTCTTCGAACTCTAGCAACTCATCAATAAGAAAGACTACTTGTTGTCATGTCCTATGCTCTTTTTCATTAATAATTTGATCAATAATTTTCTTAAAGCTTGTAGGCATAATGATGGTCTCATCAATCTTCTTGACACAGCTCTAAAGATTGTTGTCACAACATTAGTTTTGTAATTTTTGGTAATACAAATCTTGCATTGTAAAAGAGGAATACCATGGATGTTTGTACACCTGATTTGACTTACTATGCTTTTGAAAATATTTAAATATAGAGCAAGGCTCTCCATTTTTCTACTCTCAGAGGGCTCTCCATTTTTCTACTCTTACCTCTCAGGGTACTCCTCCCAAGGACTACATTCCAATCTAGCATGTTCAATTGTCAAATCATGCATGCTTACATTCTCATGTATACTTTATGCTTACATTTAAACACATATAAAACAATATATTTTCTCAAAGCAAATTCTTTTGAAACAAAGAGTATAGGTACTAAATTTTATTGTTTGAAATCCTCATGAGGAAAAAAGAGAGATTTACATAGCCAAACTATGACCATTTCTTGAGAGAGATGTCCTACTACAACTCCATAGTGCTTTACTATTCTACCTTGTATACTCTTGCATGATAAGGTTTGAATATCATCAAGTAAGGCCTTCAAAGGATGGTTGTAATTTTATTTCCTTGAGCTATGATCTTCCTTTTCCCTTTCACTTGTAAGTTCTCAAACTTTGAAAAAATAGCATCAATGCGATCACAACTTATCCATGACAAAGGCAACCTAGAACAGTCCATCACACTCTCAAGTTGTCCCTTGGTCTTAAGTGATCATTTAGAGATATAGTAAATCCTATCTCTTTTAGTAAAACCAAAAAAAATCTAGACTAATGGTAGATCAATCCTCTTTGAGATTTGCAACTAAATTTGCTATCATAAAAACATACTTGTTTAATCCATGTCATGGACTTATGATAGTCAGTATCATTGTTAATTATTAAAAGCCAATAGCTTTGCCTTCTCCTTACTAAAAAAAGATTTGTGGTTATATTATCATCCTCTACTCTTTTGCAAAACTCATTGCATAATGGCCAAGGTCTACTACCAAAGCTTTTCATCAATAAGGGATGTCATTCTTTAGGTACATCTTATTGTGATGATCAGGTTTTATCAAAACCCTTATCAATGCGAGCATCAAATTTCACTTTTCAGTGAGGTCCTATAGTCTTCAAGGCCTTATATAGGCCACTTTTTGTTTCATCTCTTGTGCCTCATCATGTCACCTAGCATGTTCTAGTCTTCATCCAATTCATGTATATAGTTATAGAATATAAGTCTACCTTAGTGGCTTGAAGGACCTGTGACTACTTTAGGCTAGGGATCTCATACTCTAAGTGCATAATAACATCTATACAATACACTAACTAGAATAGAAATACTTGGTGGTGACTTTGTTCATAGTGTTGTAAGTCCATACAGCATGTACCAAAAGTTTATACCAATCTCTCTTGTTACTGGAAGCCAACTTTCCCAAACTGCCATACAAGGTACCATTACCTCTTTCCATTTGCCCATAGAGAGTATAGATTCAATTACTCATATGGACAATCAAACATCATACATCCAAGTATGCCAAATGCTAAAATAATGTACTCTTAACACTAGTTTAGCAAAAGGTCATAAAAATGACCTGGGACACTATTATGTCCTGTTAAGTTAGCCACTTCTTAGAATTATTCAAAGGCATTGACAAGGTATTTTGGAGTTGTGATTATTTTCCATTATAACTTATATGGTTTAAAACCTTATAATTATTATGGATTGCAAATTTCATCTATTATTTTGAGTTCTACCTAAAGTTTTAAGGTCAATCTAACACCAAATTTTCAAGCTATTTTTTTTAGTTTTAAATAAAATGACAATACTTCTTAATTAGGATGAATTTTTCATCTCGTTGGGTCAACTCGAGCAATGCATCCATGATGCACGAAAAGAGGAAAAGTTAATCCATCTGAACATCCTTACTGACAAACCATGTGTATACACATGCATATCATACTGTATGGACCCGCTCTTTGCTAGCCATCTCGATGACTCTAGTGCCAACCTCAGCAGTCTCCAATGGAGCACGGCCCAAATTCTGTGGAGGAATGTATGTCTGGAAAATTATATAAATTTGACCCTAGTGTCATGGCAAACTCTAGTTGTTCTATCTAATGAGAGAACAAGGACTTACTCCAAATCATCCTAGACCCCATGATTATCTATAGCTTCTCAAATCTCCTACATTCTATCGCCCCCGAAAAGGAGCTGCATACCTGGCAGTCAAGCTCACTAGGGTGTCGAAAAGCCAACCCTTCGTCGACAGATCTTAAAAGTGCACCTTCAAGCACTGCCTCTCTAGTCAGACCAAAGTTCCCTATCCTCGTGTGAGTCATGCCCTGGTTGTATGTGTCATCATGAAAATTAACCCTGTGAAGATTGCTCCCAAGTATGTGTCCAATGGCTCACCTCAGTAGTAAGTGAAGCTGTGTCCAATGACTCACCTCACTTCAAATGTCTCTTCAATCCCTCTATTGAAGACGATATGAGGTATGTCGTCTGCATGTAGCAATATCTATATCATCAAGTCATCCAACAGTGATCCCTCACCTCCTAGGCTATCAATAAAGGAAGAGATCTCGTCAATGGAGAGAGAGAGTCAGTGAAAGAGGGCATCCCTGCTTCACTCCGATCATGCTCTCAACCCAATCTGATAGGCCTCCTTGGACACGAACTCTTCGTCTAATGGATTCATATAGGCTCATCATCTCCCAAATAATGACCTCTAGAATGTACATCTCCTAAGGTCTCCTAATCATACAAGACCATGAGACAATGTCCAAGACACTTCCATAAGTCTACAAAGCAAGCATAGGCTTTTCGGGATCTCGACCTCGCCTCCTCAATGATAGAGTGCATGTTTGAAGATATGATATAGAGTGGAGTGTTGTCTCCAAAATCTTGCCTATCCTAGAGCCCCCTGCCCGTGTGTCTCTGTGTAGCCCCTGATCCCTCTCTCTAATACTGACCATAAATCTTGACCAAAGAATGACCAATCATGAGAGTCTGGTAGTTCCCAATGTCCATGGGATCCTCCACTTTGTGTATCTGCACAATGTACATTTTTTGGTTGGAAAAAAGCTACATTCATTTTGGTTAAACTTTATTTTCATCTTGAGAAACTCACTCGGATATGGTAAGGCTGTCTTAAAATCAATTATTCCTTAACTACCATGCACTATACCACAAGACTCTTGAATGCCTCTATCTTGTCTCCTCTGTCTACAATAAGTTTAACCCACATGTGAGAACCAAAAACATAAGCACACTTTTTAGAGAGTAAAGATGGGATCGTTTAATGATTCTATTGAAAGAAAAATAGCATGTGATGCTTATGCAGGATGGTCTCTAGTCAAGCCTTGAACATGCCTCCACATCGTCGAAGTAAGGGAAACTCTCTGGCGACCTTTCATACAACATAATTTCCCAAATTCATAGCGTCATCAAAAACCATATACCATTGACAAAAAGTTACTTCTGTTTTAAATGAATGAGAAGCTACATAAATGCCTTTCCACTCGAACATGGTCGTCATTTTCCATCATGTTTCCAACAAAATGAATCAAGCATGAGTGCAGAACAAGATGCAGCTGTTTGTATTTAGTGCACAGCTTTATTAGGTATGCAAGAAGTCATAACAAGCCATTTTCTATCACAGAATTATGTGTATTCTGGCGATCAAAAACATGATAGACAAGTGACATATTACATTACTGCTGGATAGGTTACTGCCTGCATGCACAAGCACACGTATTGTGAGTAGGTGAAATAAGATGTGACTGTTTCTACTTAAACATAATGTTTTGAAATGTGATACATTTTTTTAACAAGAACATTTCTACACTAGATCAAGACTGCAATAGCTCAAATTCCATGTAATTCTGGCACATCAAACCCAAACAGCACTAACATCAACTAAATCTCATATTAAATTGCATCCCCTCCTTGTCATAATCAAAAGTAAAATTTTACATGCAGGTAACGGACCACACTACCTCTTCAAGAGGCACTGCAACAGCCAAACACTAAGGGGAAACTAGTGGTCAATTTCTACACATTCAATGAACTGGCAAATGCAGGGTTTGTGATGCCCCCTGCATATTGTCATACGCATTTAAAAACCATGAAGCAGGGGTTAAGGAAAAATGTCAGTGGTTGCTTTCAAGACTGACCATGGGTCTCAGCTGTTCTTGCATTACTAGCAGACATAACAATGTGTGATCAGTAGTTATATCCAGGGATTCTTATCATGCTACAAGCTAAATTTACAAATTTAATGATTTCATATTTGAGCATATTTATGTTTCTTCTGAAAAAACCAGTCTCCTAAAGCAGCCATATTAATGCACATATAACTTCTGTAAAATAACCAATATAACATGACTTCAAAATAAATATGCCTTCTATACAAATCAATCTAAGACGCTGTAGAATCGATGCATGGATAATTGTACAGTCTGTAGCAACAGATGGTCAACAGAAGTAATTGCAATAAAATTGATCAATTAATAATTACACGTTCTGTAAAAATAGAGGATTGCAATAGAATGGATCAGCTCAGTTTTGCTGAGCTGCTTGCACAGCTTACTAGACCTTCTTTCAGAGCTTCAATATTAAGACCATTGTCTACCAAGACACTGCTCACACCCATCCTGGAAACCTGCACATTCATAAGAAAACAACCAACAGTAATCATAAAAACTAATTACTTGGTTCTTTCCAACACGGTTGATTCCAACTTCAATTGCTGCAAGCAGCAGCAGAACCATCAATTGGAATTCCACTGTTAGAAGAAGTTCATAGATACTTCTACAAAAATAAAAAGAGAAATGGTGTGATGTAGTTTCTAATAAAGAACATGAAGTTCTTGACAACAATCGGTTACACGCACACATGAGAAACCTGCACTGACACAGAAAAGGGGACCAATTCTAACCCCTTTGCCTCCATTCCAGCTAATTCAATTATGTGCATTTCCCATTCTTTTAATGTTTGCATACATAATGGGGTTAAAAACTTATATGTCATCTTACATGTGATTCCAAACATGCCATGTGTCCAACTCTTCATTACAAAGAGCAACAGGGGCCAATTTGGCCCATTGATAGAAGCAACTTTTAATGTGATTCAGAAAACCTGATGTTCCTTTGCCAGGCATCTGGAAACAGGTTTGGAAAAAGTTTGAAAACATTTCAGGTCTTTGTGGAATGAGAACCTGCAAAGGCAACTGTCTGAGCCACCCTCTCCGAGCAACAATAAAGGGCCCCAATAAGGCTCTCAATATCAGAGTTCAAGGGATTTCTCATAGAGTTGCCACACCGATGGACGAAGCGAACGCCTTCATGGCTACCACCCTAGGGGTCTCAAAGCATGCGATCAAGGGGGCTTGGTGCGTGAGAAGAGACCCCAACCAAGAGCAGCCCCTTGTCATATGCTTCTGTGACACTCAAGCCAACTAGCAACACTACGTCATAGATCGATCCTGCGGGACAATACCTCGATATCCATGGATGAGGACCTGACAACCCTACAAGTTGAGGAGAGACGCATTCTGATACAGCAGCGGGACATGGCCCGCAAGGAGGGGAAGTGGGTAGGAGAATGAGATGGACGACTCCTCACCCGCCCCCGTAGAGCACCTACTCGCTCTCTTACATAGGGGGGCGGGTCTATGGACTCAAGATACCGAGACTTTGTCCTGTACCATATGGAACTGCAATGATATCTTATGGTCAGAGCCACAAAACTTTTCGGAGTCCTATGCAGGACGAGACATAGTCTTCTACACAGAGACTCACTAGAGTCTAGAGGCCCCACTACCGGTGGTTAGCAGATACACATGGGAGACTGCATACAGCAATGAGACGAGGGATACACGCAGAGTACGAGGATCGGGAGGGTGGCGGTGCTTTACAAATCATCCCTAATCGGGGCAATCGACACACTGTAGATTCCTATGGATTCCGACCCAAGGCATAGCCAGCCAGGACCTTTTCATTGCACTATGCTACTTTCCACCTGAGATGACCCACTTTGCCGGAGATGTACGTGAGGAGGCCAAGACGTCACCATATGCAGCCCTCCATTCGAACATTATAGACTCCTCAAGCATTGAGGACTTCAACACGAGGACATGCGCACGTCGGGTATCACTTTTGGAATTTTTGTAACGATGCTATCTTGCTACTAGACATTGATCTTGCTGATGTAGGTATGACATGAGTCTCAGCTGACAAACACGCCTCAATCACAACATAAGGAATCCATTTTGGATATGGGTAGGATGCAAGATCTTATCATTTACTATTGTCTCAGTGGATGGCCCTCTTCAGGTGGTTTCACCTGTTTCTCAAATGGATGAGGCTACAGTGTAGTTGACTATATCATGGGATCCCCTGCCTTCATATCACATATCACCGACTTCTCTATTTCATCACCCCCTCTCGGAGCAAATCACACCTACCTTACATACTTCTTGCATACATTGACTCTATACCCTTACTAGAAGACCGTGCTACCCTAGTCACTTGCTCACTACACGAGGCCACTCTTCACGCCTTTCGCCACACCACCCGCTCCACCCGCCCACCACCTCCTGGGATCATACCTTGTAACAGCTGGTATGATGATGAGTGTAAGGCTTTACGCCGTCAGCTCAAATTCGAAACAAAAAACAGCCTTCCGAGCAAACCAGAGACGCTACACGAGTACCGCCGTCTGGTACGCAGGAAGAAACTTGACTTCGTACATCGGAATGAGGAGGAGCTACTGAACATTCTGTCCAGTAACAACTCTAAGGACTTCTGGCGGAGATTTCTAGAGGGACGGTCCCCCCACCACTCACTAACACTTAGGTGTGCTCTGATTATGCACGCACGCTCTATCATATCCCAAATCAGCCAGCACGCAGCATCTCCACCCCGTTTCACGACACCTCCAACACCACCGATCACTCATACCACTTACCATGACATACACTTTAACCATAATCTCTCACCCAAATATTATGCACGCCTATACACACTGCTCACATACATTGATCACATTCTGAACAAAAGGAGACCAAGAGTGAGAGAGAGAGTGAGCTGAACGTAAGTGTATAGAATAGTGGACTGAAATAAAGTAAGTACAAAAGAGAAGTGAGGGGTTTTGTCTAAGTGACAAAACCCTATCTTATCCACTAACCATAGTTAGGGATTAGACTGTGATTAGGGGGAAAAACCTCAGAGGAAAAAGTGCCCCTAACCTACTTATTGCAATACATTGGCCACTGCCTAGAATACGATAATAATTCTAACACCCCCCTGTGGTGCCAATGTGGTGTACAAGGTAGTGATCAATCACCAAAAGGACATAAGTTTAGGGCACAGCGAAATACCTCAAACTTCTCACGTCGAAGTGCTTTGGTGAAGATGCAAATAACGGAAGATGCGTTTTACAGCCTGCCAATGTGTTGTCTTTGGGCTGTGCATATATCTGCTCACCTCAGATACTGCATTCTGAATATCAAGCCGTGTATTGCACAAATAGATAAGGCATCCAACAGCCTGGCTGTAAAGTGTGACATCCACTGATTCACCTGCATCATACATAGTAAGCTTCAGCCCCGGCTCTATGGGGGTTGCTATAGGCTTACAATCATGCATGTTGAACCTATCTAAGAGCTTCTGCACATACTTGGATTGAGACATAACGATGCCATGCTTGTCTTGTATAAACTGGATCCCCAAATAAAAATTTAACATGCCCAAATCTGTCATGTCAAATTCAGATTTCAACTCAGCTTTGAAATCTGCAATTATTTCCTCATTTGACCCTGTGAGCAGCATGTCATCTACATAAAGAATGATGTCCAAAATATCCCCCCCATCCTTCTTGATGTAGAGGATGCTTTCCATGGGACTATTATGTAACCCCTTACTTGCCAAGAATGCATCAATCTTGGCATACCATGCACGTGGAGCTTGTTTCAGCCCAATAAAGCTTTGTTTAGCTTGCAAACCTGAAGTGCATTGCCAGAAAGTTCAAATCCAGGAGGTTGTTTAACATAAACCTCTTCCTGCAAGTCCCCATTAAGGAAAGATGTTTTTGTGTCCAACTGATGGACATTCCAAACAAAATTTGCAGCCATGGCAATAACTAACCTTATGGTGGTCATCCGACAGGTAGGAGCAAAAGTCTCCTCATAATCTATGCCCTTGTGCATAGCCTTTGGCAACCAGCCTTGCCTTGTACCTGTCAATAGACCCATCTGGCTTCCTTTTCACTTTAAAAACCCACTTGGTACCAATGGCATGCTTACCTAGTGACAAAGCCACAACATTCCAAGTATGATTTTTCTCAATGGACTGCAATTCATTGTGCATGGCATGCATCCAATGCACATTATCCTTTGCTTCTTCAAAAGAGTCAAGTGGTTCTTCTTCAAGAAGAGTACCTGCATAAGCTGTCTCAACTGAAAGAGCCCCCCTTGCGTGCCTTGCTGCACTACGAGTCCTGCCAAGCAATGGGGCCTCAATCCTACTCTCCCTGAGAGTCTCTAGCAACCAATTCGGGACTGTTTTGGCTGCGTGTATCTCTTGAATCTACTGCCTGACAACTTCATCCACACCCTGCGGAGGTTCAAAACCAGCCTGTGGCTGAATCAGGGCATGTGGATGAGGAGGAGGTTGCTGTAAATTCTGATTTTCAGGATGAGCCTCAAGTGGGGAACCAAATGCTATTGGAAGCATCCCCTCAAAAACATCATCTGAAGAAGCTAGAATAGTAAATTCAGCATGTGTATGTGCTGAATTCTCTGAAAATATAACATCTCTACTCACAAAATCTTACGAGAAGCAAGATTGTAGAGACGATAGCCTTTGCTTTGTGCACTGTACCCAACAAAAATGAATTTAACTGCCTTATCTGACAACTTATGTCGAAACTCCACAGACACGATGGCATATGCGACACAACCAAAAACTCTGAAGTGATCCACTGAAGGCTTTCTCCCATGCCATTCCTCATAGGAAGTGATTGTCTTCAAAGCCTTTGTGGGAGCCCGATTCAAAACATAGTTTACACACATGAGGCCTTCGAGCCAAAACCTGTGAGGCAACTTTTTACTAGTAAGCATGCATCTATCCATCTCCATAAGAGTGCGATTCTTGCACTCAGTTTTGCCATTTTGCTGAGGAGTAAGCCTCACTGTAAGCTGATGCGTGATGCCTTCTCCTTCAAGAATGCCTCAAACTCATGAGACATATACTCCCCCCGTCTATCTGTGCAAAGTGTCTGCACCTTGAGTCTTGTCTCATTCTTAACCATAGCCACAAAGTGTTTGAAATGCATAAACACTTATGATTTTGCCTTAAGACCATAGACCCAAGTGTAATTGGTGAAGTCATCTATGAATGTAACATAATAGAGATAACTACCAAAAGCAGGTGTCCTCATGGGACCGTAGACATCACTGTGTATGAGCTGTAATTTACGTGTAGCCCTTACTGCACCATCCTTCTTAAAAGGAAATCTATGCATCTTGCCAAGGATGCAGCCCTCACATGCATGAGGAGGAGGTGACTCCAAAGGAGGCAATGCATCAACCATAGCATGCTTCTGAAGTGTCACTCAACTGCCATAGCTCATGTGCCCATACCTGGCATGCCATAACTCCGCATTCTGCATCGCAATAGTGGGAGTGCTCACTGAAAGTGCAAGATCAGATCTTTTCTCATATATATCAAGCTGAAAAAGACCTCGATACAAAGTGGCAGACAACATCAAAGCATAGTCATTCTCTTTGTCTCTGACTGCATACTTAGCATCATCGAATATAACCTGAGATCCTCCTCTATTGAGAGAGGATATTGAAAGCAAATTCCTCTTTATACCTGGCACATAGAGAACATCTAATATTCTGAAATATGTGCCATTAGTGGATGTGAGGATGATGTCCCCCACTCCACACACTGAATAAGAAGAATTATTTGCACAAGTCACCTTCTTTTTAGTAGGTGGAGGATGCAGAGATGCAAAAAGGCTCTTCTTAGAAGAGATGTGCTTGGAAGCAACACTATCAAAATACCAAGTATTCAGTGTCTCATTGACACTAAGAGAGCATGCATCCTTTAAAGGATCATAACTACAAGTCAAAAAAGCATATGGATCATCATCGATAGTGGTTGTAGTATTTGAAATACCCACTGAAGAATCTAAAATGCAAGAAAAAAAAGGCATAGTGCTCTTCCACAAAGTTGGCTATAACATCTCCCCCATAATGTGCATGAGGAGCTGATGCATCTGACACAGCCATACCTGAATTCCTTTTCTTTTCTTTAGCTATGCGCTTCTTGCATTCACCAATATAATGACTTGGCTTCTTGCAGTAGTGACAAATGCCCTTCTTTTTAGGCTTATCTGCATCACCCTTAGCCTTATAAGAGGACTATCCTGAATCAACTTTATGCTGATGTGCGACCTGATTGGCACGTTGCTTTTGCTGCCCTTTTCCCTTGGGCTTAAACTTAGAAAGCATGGCATGCTCGCCAACCGTGTTGCCATATTACTTCGTGTTTGCTCTTCCTGCAACAGAAGTCCTACCAACTCATGAAAAGAGAGAGGATTGCTGCCACCCCTCAATGACAAATTCAAAGAGGTGTGGAAACCAAGATAGGACTCAGGGAGAGAATTCAAAGTGGTAGTAATCATCTATGAATCCGGAATAACTTCATCAATATTCAGTAGTTATTTAGCAACTACTCCCTCAAATCCTGAAGCTTTGTGAGATGAGTATTCATGGAATCTCTCTCATCCATATGCGTATGAGATAGCTCTCTCTTCAGGAAGGAGACTCTGGCATCATTTCTTGCTGGAAACATACTCTCTTATATCTCCCAAACTGCCTTTGAGGTCTTGCATGACCGAATGTGAGGAATAATGAACCTCTTGACAGAAAGAGAAATCACAGAATGAGCTTGTACATCCCTAGAATCCCATCTTTTCTGCTTTGTTGTGGGAGCCACTAGAGCAACAGCTGCTCCAATTATTTGAACTGCATTTTGACCTCTACCCCTACCTCCAGCTGTAGGAGTGACAGGTGTAGCCACAGAATCTGGCCTTGCTTCATCTCCATTGACATAATCCCAAAGATGTCTGCCAACCAAGATGTTGCAAACCATAAAACTCCACAAGGAGTAGTTGGTGCCATCCAACTTATCCTCCTGTGTGAGGACTCCAAACACCTCATTGGGGTTGTTCTAAGCCATTTTTGCCAGATAAGCTCAAAAACACAGCAAACTGAACAAGTAAAATCCCTTCCTAGGATGTAAAATGCACAACCAGAATCTGCCAAAGAAAATCTGTCCACAGTGACAAATATTGTCACAGCCTATCAAAGGCTTGACATGCACCACAATGCTCTGCAAATGCCCAAAAATCTGCAAGAAATCTCTGCAAAACTTCCCAAATGTCTACAATGTGACTCAAACTAAGCCCAAAAAAGCCTGCAAAACTCCCAAATTGCTTTTTCACTGCAAAATTGCAACCCAAAGACAAAAGCCCCAATTTCTTGTGGGAAATTGCATACAAAAGAGGGCAAATAGACTGAAAAGCCTCAAATGTTGCGAAAATTGCACTCTGCCTGCAAAAGCCCCAATTTCTCTGCAAAAATTGCAAGCAAAACCACAAAGCCCCAAATTTTGGAGTGGATTTTGCAAACCGATTGCAATGTCTGCAAAAGAATAAAATGCCCAAGTGCCTGTCACCTGCAAAAGGTCACCCGCAAAGACTTCCAGGCTGTAGTACGGACGACACATGTGAGGGCAGCAGGTATGTGTCTGTACGGCAACATGTACACAACTGTACGGACAACCTGCAACATGTACGGTACTGATACCGTACGATGTACGGACTGACATGCGCAATGGCGCGACGTATAGCTGTACGAACGACAGCAAACGTACGATGTACGAGCGGGAGCGCTGGAACTATCAGACTGAAGCCACAGCTGTACGGATGGCACAGGTACAGACAGCTACAGATGTACGACAACCACCTTCAGACAAGAGATCGAGGCAACAACGTACGGATGGGACCTGCGCACTATGTACAGATGGCCGTACAACATGCTGGTACGGATAGCCGTACATCGATCTAGCAAGTCGTACGAACGATCTGTTGGTGTACGGACTCAGCTGTATGATCTGCTGGTGTACGGACTCAACTGTACGGACGGCGGCATCGCACGTGCAGGTTGTGACCAGGAAGCTAGGAGCTGGGAGCTTGGTGAGGCGTAGGAGCTTGGTGAGGCTCTGATACCAAACGTGAACAAAAGGAGAGCAAGAGTGAGAGAGAGTGTGAGTTGAACATAAGTATACTGAATAGAGGACTGAAATGAAGTAAGTACAAAAGAGAAGTGAGGGGTTTTGTCTAAGTGACCGTAGTTAGGGATTAGACTGTGGTTAGGGGGGAAAACCTCATAGAGGGAAAAGAGCCCCTAACCTACTTAACCACTGCCTAGAATATGATAATAATTCTATAACACATACCACTACTAGAGGTCCGTGCTACTCTGATCACTGGGTCACTTCAGGAGGCTGCTCTCCATGCCTTCTTCTACAAAACCTGCTTCAATTGCCCTCCACCCCTTGGTTCGATGCCTTGCAATAGCTGATACGATGGTGAGTGCAAGGCTCCTCACCAACAACTCAGTTTCCAACTCAGATTCGAGACCAAGCATAGCCTTTTGAGTGAACTAGAGATGATGTGTGAGTATCGTCGATCAGTAGACCGAAACAAGTAGGCCTTTGTCCGTCAAAACGAGGAGTCAATAAACATTTTGTTTAGCAACAACTCCAAGGACTTTTGGTAGAAGTTCCTTGAGCGGCGATCCCATCACCCCTCACAAAGACCAAGATCTAGCACACCTATGCATGCATGTTGTATGGCATCCGACACCAACCTGCCCTTGACCTCTTGCACTCACCTCGTCGCACCTCGCACTCTTTTCACCAGGGGCCGTGTCAAGGACGCAGCATTGAAGCTTTATAATGGCCTGAGCGAAAGATCATGAGGGACTATGCACCAAGTTTATTACAATGGTATAAACATTCTATCCCCAATCTTAGCAAAGCTCTTCAATGATGCAGTATGTCTTGGCTTTCCACACACCTAGACTCTCAACACAACACCCATTCATAAGACAGGGGACCCCATGAGCCCGGAACACTATAGGAACATCATGACCGGACATGTCATGTCCACGATATAAGTATCATTACTTGACACAGTAGTCAACCGATTCACAGAGATGCAAGGACTCAGGGCAGAGGGGCAGGCCGGATTCCGACGCGACCATGGGACCACGGAGTCACACTCAGGAGTGTCATACAGGAGGCCAAGACATGGAGGCAGAGGGTCTATTATCGCTTTGTGGAAATCCACAAAGCCTTTCATGCGGTACCGAGATCCCCCCTTATCAGACGACTATATGAGCTAGGTTACGACCAAGAGATTATATGGGCTGTTATGGCACTATACGAGAGGGTCTCAACAAGTAGAGTCCAAACAGGAGCAAGATGGATAGAGGAGGTCATGAGCACTACTACGGTCAAACAACATTGCCTATTTTCACCACCCTTGTTTGGCCTCTACACAGACGAGCTCAAAATTTTATAGAGACATTAGGGGGAGCTGGATGTCCTCTTGTCGGTTCGTTGCTTAAGATCGTTATATGTTGTCACATGCACCAAGGTCAAGCCCAGGTGGCAATGACAACTGGCTGCCAAATCAGCGAATCGCAGCATATCTGGCAAGCTTTGGGGGTTCCCAAGGGAAGCACACAGTGTGGACGGAGGGCAAGAGGGGTACCTGCATAGTTAGCCCCCAAGGCCTTCCTGAAATGGCCCAAAAGGGCCTGGTTTTATAGGCAAGGGCCAGTCGGCGGTTGTGCTGGCCCAAGGTTGGCTGGTTCCCAGCCCTATATAAGAGGCCTTCAGCCCCCTTTTCACCAAGCAGCCTTTCTCAGTTCAGGACTCGGCTTCTAGCCACCAGCAGCGCTTCCAGCCAGCTTATGAGCGAGGTATGGGTGTCCTTGTTCCGCAGCATAGTTCCATCTCCCGCATGTCGTAGTTAGGGGACTGTTCTCAGCACAGCTTTGTATGCCGATTTGGCAACCATGTACAAATAAAGCAATGTACTATAGTTAGGTAGATCTCTTGTATCTCTCATGCTTGAGTTCTCCTTGTATGCTCCTGTGCCTCAAGATGATATAGACTACCGTGGCTAGCACTACCTCCTCTATGGCCCTAATAGCTGAGGGTGATCGGAGATGTTGGTATGCGCACACATGCAGGTGGTTTGACAGATTGGGGCTCCACATGGATTACCCCATTTCTGTACACCATAGAGGCTCCATCTATCCCACTCAGATATCATGAGGTCAACCAAGTCATCCGGAAGAACCTTCTACAACTACACACATTCAAAACTTGGTTGGCACCCGGTGAAGCTCAGCTTCAACACGGATCAATGCTTGCACATATCTGGCGAGGGCTTCACTGATCCACCCGGGTATACCTAGATCCACCTCCCACATCATTGAGGATCTCTATTGGAGAATTCCGGGTTTCATCACACCGACTCCACATTAGGAGCGGACAAGAAGAGGAGGTATCCAAGAAGAGTCGCATCTGCACCTTGCGTGATCTACAGGAGATTGAATCAATGGAGCCCTGTATACTAAGAGATATGAGGCTGCTATCACTGTCTCTTTAGGGGTGGTTTCAAGTCCCTATCCATATTTCTCTCCCTCTAGTTTGGTTGTCATGACTCCCAACATTCCTACCTTCAGATGCCTTCTATACTATGAGATCTGAGGCCGCTATCATTGTCTCTTTAGATATGGTTTCAAGTCCCTCTCCAAATTCCTCTCCTACCCAGATATATCAGCGATGCATGGCTGCCTTCACCCATGAGGTAGTTAGGCACAGAGGCATCTACTCAGATTGCAGAGACAAGGGCACGGCACACGGTCAAACTCACGTTAAAGTATGATTACGGAAATCTTCCACTCAGATCACACAGACCATCAGACCACGGGTGGTCGGCAAGGTAGAGATCAAGAGTCAGCAAGACAACACACTCGACAGAGGATAGATGCACACATCATGCTTGGCAACATCCCATCCATGTTCAAGACAGGGGCACGACCAACAGGGGTTACCGTGACTCTTGTTAGACACAAAGCCATCGCTAGGATGCCACGACAAACCACATCCATAAATAGCCGCTAGCGCTCTATCTATGGCTTCATGCCAGTACAACCCCGCCCATCATCGGGCCCACCATGATATCCCATTCATGTATCTGATGTATCTAACCATACTTGATGTTAGATTCATACGATGGTGATGGTGATGGTGATGATGCTATTACTATGTAGTACTTAGCACTTAGCATGGGTGATTATGCTCATTTAGTGGCTCGACCTTTCAACTTAGTGTATCATGTTTCTTTCAATCTCATAGACCATGGTTTTCGAAGACTTTAATAATTTCTCTCTCTCTCTCTCTCTCTCTCTCTCTCTCTCTCTCTCAAGCTCTCCCTAAATGGAAGATTGCTATGATACCATGCACTACACACCACCTCCAAGTGTCCTACATGCAAGGAGGTGATTCCAATTGGTTGTCACAGTCCTAGCATTCAACTAGAACCTTAGACAGCCCACTCCACTTAGGTAGACATAGCCCCAATGGTGTTGGATGCTATGATCATCTATTCTCAACACATTGTGGCCTATATAAGGGAGGGCCATGCCCTCCTCTCCACACCACATCTCAAGGCCTTCACTGCTCCATCAAAGTGAGTAGAAGGCAAGGAGAAAGTCTTGTGCTCATCATTTGTAGCACTTAAATCTCCACATCTCCCATCCCAAGGGTGTTTAGGCTACCAACATCTAGTAGATGATATTGAGGTCGATTGTTTGGGAATGTGGTGGCTTCCATTTCAGCCTATTTTGGACAGCATCAATACAAACCTACAATCTTCTCTCGGCCTCACTAACATACATGTGTGAACAATTGGCTTTACTTTTTGCTTCCGCTTGTTGTAGATGTCTACACATTGCTCCTCACAAGAATCATATTAAAGTACAGCTTATAAATCCTTTTATGCCACTAAGCTTTGAAAAGAACTTAAAAAGAAAGACCCTCCATCTTGAAGTTTAGCATGATTGCCCATGGTTAATCATGCAATGTATGCCCGTTGTGAAGCCTTCAGCATAATCTTCACTCATGTAATTCACAAAGTACATGTACATCCCAAGCATAAATTAAAGATCTCAAGGCCTTCACTGCTCCATCAAAGTGAGTAGAAGGCAAGGAGAAAGTCTTGTGCTCATCATTTGTAGCACTTAAATCTCCACATCTCCCATCCCAAGGGTGTTTAGGCTACCAACATCTAGTAGATGATATTGAGGTCGATTGTTTGGGAATGTGGTGGCTTCCATTTCAGCCTATTTTGGACAGCATCAATACAAACCTACAATCTTCTCTCGGCCTCACTAACATACATGTGTGAACAATTGGCTTTACTTTTTGCTTCCGCTTGTTGTAGATGTCTACACATTGCTCCTCACAAGAATCATATTAAAGTACAGCTTATAAATCCTTTTATGCCACTAAGCTTTGAAAAGAACTTAAAAAGAAAGACCCTCCATCTTGAAGTTTAGCATGATTGCCCATGGTTAATCATGCAATGTATGCCCGTTGTGAAGCCTTCAGCATAATCTTCACTCATGTAATTCACAAAGTACATGTACATCCCAAGCATAAATTAAAGATCATATACTAGCCAGCATGATATAATCAAAAATAAGATTTTGGAAGAGAGGATACAGTTTGTATGTTTCGATCTTCGTCATCAAAAAACAGCATGGACTTGTAAGGAATGTTCGTTCTCTGCTGAATATTTTTGAAATGTTCAGTCTTATGAGTTTGACTAGGAAAAATCTCCTGCACCAAGCAGAACAATGTAACTATCTTCATCCCTATCAATGTCATCTACAAGATAAGAAGCTTTTAAATAAAGTACTTATGTGTACATATTTCATTCCGTAAACAAATTTAACACCATCAATGTGCATCAATCAATGGACTTATATTAGATTCAAAATGTTCTCACTCGAGCAAAAAAATAAACACCTGTACTGAATTTCTTAAAGGCATGATCTTATCACATTGTCTAAGAAAACCAAATTAGTTTTTAAGCAACTAGTCATTTTTCCAGTCAAAGACTTTTCCCTTAATTTTTGAGCGTTTTCTTGAGATGATGTTCTTCTTCTATTTGGAAAAAATCAATGTCCTCCTTGTACAAAAGAACAAAATGATCTTAGTATTCATGAAAAATATTGATGTAGCTGGGACATTAGTCGTCTAAAAGGATAAACACTACATTCACATTGTTCATGTAAGTTCTAAACGTGGCCTTTCCTTAGCAAGTCACCTAAATGGAGTTTCAACTATGTTTTCTCTTGCGGTATAAATCTATAGAATGCTTGGAAGGACATTCCATTCTCTTGTTGTGTGAATCTGTAGGATGCCCAAGGAGACATTCCATAGAGATCTTCTTGAATGACATCTGCAAACTGGATCTAAAGTTTCTTTATATACTGAATCTTGTCTTCCTCTATAAAGTAGAGCAAAATACAAGATGTATTTGAGCTCCTATTTGGGCAACTTTGTTTAGTGGGATTTAAGAAATTTCTTCAGGCTCACAAGGAACTTCATCTCCACAAATATTCTTTTCTATTTCCTCATAACCTTTCACTTTTATAACTAAGTTTCCACAATCAATTATAGCTTGAATTGCTAATCCAATCCATCCCAATAATCACACCATACAAACCTAATCCGAATTTTGAAATTCGTTTTCACTAGAAACTTCCCCTAAATGAAACCAAGATTTTCTACCACCCCCCTCTCATAGATTTCCTTCTAGCACTACTGACATTTAATATGCCTCTTTGGGGATTTTAAAAGCTTCAATTCCACATCATTTGCTACTCTAAAAGACACAAAACAAGAGGTACTTTCCAAATCAATAAAAATTTCACGACTTTTCTCCTAGATATCGCCTTTCATCCTAATTACTAATGGAGATGGGGACAGAGAACACAATGTGGACAGAGCAAAACGTGAGAATCCACTAACTGAAGATGCAAGAATGAATGAGTGAGGGAGAAAGCAAGGGTTGTCAGTATGACAAAACCCTAGGGCAACCCAAACTAGGATTAGAATCCACATGCTGAAACTCAACCACTAATTGTGATTAGGGGGAGAAACTTGAGATAAGAAAAAAGTGCCCCCACCCAACAACCTCCCTTACAATGACAATGTATTAATGTACAACGTGTGACCTCATGTACAGATTCTAGGGATGCACAAGCTCTTTCTGTCAAGAGGTTCATTATTCCTCACATTCGGTCATGCAAGACCTCAAAGGCAGCTTGGGAGATTTTAGAGAGCATGTTTGCAGCAAGAAAAGATGCCAAATTTTCCTTCCTGAAGAGAGAGCTATCTCATACACATATGGATGAGGCAACAATTGCTGAATAAGGATGACGTTATTCCGGATTCACAGATGATTACCACCACTTTGAATTCTCTTCCTTAGTCTTATCTTGGTTTCCACACCTCGTTGAATTTGTCATTGAGGGGGGGCAGCAATCCTCTCTCTTTTCATGAGTTGGTAGGATTTTTGTTGCAGGAAGAGCAGACAAGAAGAAATATGGCAACACGGGCTCACGAGGATGCCATGCTTTCTAAGCATAGTTCAATGAAACGTTTCAGAACATTGAAACGTGAAACGTTTTGAAACGTTTCAAAACGTTTCAAAATAATAGGTGAAGTTTCAAAAAACCAAATTGTATTTTTTGGGTCCAAAAAATATAAATTTTATGCATGCATACATTTGGTATGCCAAAACTGTGCAAAACTAGCTAAAAACATAGAAAAAGAGTCAAGACTTGACAGAAAGCCTATAATGGCCAATGGTAGAATAGATTATAGACTCCAGATTAGAAAGCTCAATCAAGCCTTCAACTTTATCAACAAGCCTATAATGGCCAATGCTAGAAATTAGAATAGAGTGTAGATTACAAAGCTCAATTAAGCCTTTAAATTTTAGAAATTAGATTTCAGTTGAGTAGATACTAGAATCTAGATAGGTCGCAAAAAATCAGATTTCAGATTACAATTTACAAGCTCAAGCCTTAAACTTTATCATATTTCAGTTTTCACAAGTTCAGGAATCACAACCATGGAGTCTGGACATAAATCAAGTTCTCAGTTTCACTCTTGTAAATAGTCTGCTAGTCTATAGACTAGAACCTAGATTACATAACTCAAGAGTCAAGAGTGAAGGCATCAACTTTAAATTTCAAACAAAACTAAAGTTCAAACTCTACTGACATCTGAAAGAAAGTAGCAAGTTAATCAGCAAGAATCAAGATCTGTAGGTGCTTGGGCATCTTCTCCCTGGCCCTCAGCCCCCTCCTCCTCCTCCTCCCCATCATCACTATCAGAATCTGCAGAAGTGGATGAATCCTCTTCTGATGATGAGGAGGTCTCCTGTTCTTCTGGAGCGGCTGCTATTAAAGTTGGTTCTGTTCTCCTTGCTCGTCTGCCTGCCTGAGATCGTGTGGCACGTGCCAACGATGCCCGCTCCTCAGCAATGAATGCATATGCATCATCATCCTCATGCATAGGATGAAGCATTTCATCCTCAGGGACTTGCACACGTATCTTATCAGGATCCACCTCCTGTGGACCTTCAATGGTCTTCATTCGTCGAATAAGTCGTAGATTGGCATGGACATATACAAGCCTACCATACACCAAATGAATTAACAGTAAATACATGTAGGTTGTAGCATAACTATAATTCAAATGCTAATAATGAGCTGTGTGCTGAGTGCATATAAAAGAAAATAGATATGCCGAGGCCGGAGTGCTCACACACAAAATTATGAATTACCTGTCAAGTTGTCCAGTGCCTATTTTTAGTGTGTATAAGTGAGAACACACTCCAATTCCTTTCACAGGCGCTAGATGAGCAATCTTGTGAAAGGACTCGGAGGGCAATGCGCTTCAACTCCGGCGTGCCCCGACCATACTTCTCCCACCAGGTAACAGGCCTCAACTGACCATCACGGAGACATGCACGAGCTGATCCAAACTCCCCAAAGGAGTTCCTAAATGAGAGGAGTTGGTCCTCCAAAGCATCTTGCAATATTGCATCTTGATATGCACGTTCAAGGAAACCTGTCCACCCTGCAGTCAACTCAGCATCATCCGATTGGTCCTCCCTCCTCCATAGAGGATGCAAAATGTGTGCTATTGCATGAATAGGCCTATGGAACCATGTCCATCTTTTTTCCCACAAGGCCATAATCTCTTGCTCTCTGTAGGGTGCAAATGAAATATATTTAGGTTGCTGCAAACCTAGAATCTAGATTCTAGATTCTAAATACAAATGTAACATCATACATGCAATTCCTTAAAGCTGCAAATAAGAAAATTAATTGCAGCCAACAGTGAATTGAAAAGTCAAGATTCCTGATTTGCATTTACCTTGTTGCATCAAGCCATGTGCACCCTTTCAATGCCTCTCCAACCTTCTCCATGAACTCATACACGAGTCCAATTGTGCATCCTTCTCTATCAACAAGTCGAAGGGTACTGAAAAGGGGCTGCACAATCCCCACAATCTCCTCAGCTGCATGCCAAAAATCACCATCAAACACAATGTCCTCAAAGGCACGTGCCTTTGGTTTGCTGGACTTATCCCAGCTCAACCATTCCTCACTGACTACCATGTGCCTTAAGTTAGGCTTCACCTTTACCAAGCGTGACAAGACTATACAGAGATAGGCAAAGCGGGTCTTTGAGGGCTTCAGAATCTTATGGGAGCTATGTTGCCAAAAAATTGCAAGGGCTCTATGCTTCCTTGTCAAGAAAGTCACCATGCTCCGTGCCTTGTCAACCACCGAGGAAATCCAAGGAAGCTTCCCTATGTCCTCTATAAGAAGATCCAAACCGTGTGCAGCACAGGGAGTCCAAAAGATATGCGGATAGTCACTCTCAAGTAGCGCACCCATGCGCTGACAGTTACTTGCATTATCTGTAACCACCTGTACTACATTCTGAGGCCCCACATCCTCTACTGCCTTCTTAATGTGGCTGTAAATGTACTCACCTGTATGAGATTCATTTGATGCATCTATGGATCTCAAAAACATAGTACCCACGCAAGATGATACAAGAATGTTAATGAGCGGGCGCCTCCTGGTATCTGACCACCCATCACACAAAATGGAGCACCCGTATCTAGCCCAAGATGCCTTAATAGGCTGCAGCTCCTTCTCAACTTGCAAGACCTCTGCTTTCAGCTCCCGAGTGCGTAAAGTCTTTGAAGATGGAGCCCTAAATGAAGGGCCAGCCTCGGCCACTTCCTGAACGAACTCCTGAAAAGCTGGAGTACAAGCAAGGTTAAAGGAAAGGTCACACTCATAAAAGAGCTTGCAAGTTGCCCGACGAGCAGATGCAAGCAAAGTTGTGACCCAACTGGCTCGTAAAGTCCCTGGCCTGGGTGGTAACCTGGTTGAATTTGGAAACCTTGGAGGCTTCACAACTCGCACTGATGCCCGTCTAGTGGAAGCACTACCAATAGAAAAAGAAGCCCCTTGTGTAGGTGGTGAAAGTGGAGGAGGGGGTCCAGATGTCACAGATAGAACGGGACTCCTGGGAGGAGATCCAGGACGTACTAGTGTTGATGAGGCCTCAACTCGTGCCCTCTTTGACGGGCCACTTGGTGTGCCTCCCAAGGAAAGAATTACATCATCTGGAACTTCTCCTACACATGGATTGACACCCTTTCCAGTGATACCAAGAAGATGTGCCCTTACACGAGGTGCACTACCACAAAATGAGCCACCACAATGCTTACACTTCCATTGTTTCGAACCCGAAGCACCATACTGTTGCTCCACATGCACTTGCTCCCAAACAATGTCCTTTGCTCGCCCCATCTCTAAGCTATACTATCCTAAGTCCTTGGAAGTTGGAACTGGTTACAGGTTACTCTGTAGCCCTCTGACACTGCGAGTCTTTGACCTGCGAGACAACCAATAATCCCTTTGATTATTTGTTGCTTCAAGCTTGCAAGACAAATTACAATAAATTTTGTATTGTGAATCGTGAATGTAGTAGTTAGTAATACGTATTACGTATAGTATATACTAATGAACATGACCAGCCAACTGCTTCCAATGCTCATTGCTCACAGCATCTAGCTAATAGCTAGCTAGCTGGCAATTAGCAGCATCATGCATGCAGCAATCTACTTGCCACGCTCCAACGCAACGAACAAAAGGGGCTACAGCCTACTATCGTCATGCATGTACAGCTAACGAACCTGCGTCCACAATGCACTTGGGCGCTCCTGTTCATCGTTCAAAGGCGTTGGAGTAGATATCGATTGCTGCTCGTGGACCGTGGTACTTGCTTGCTAGCTTGCAATGTGCACGTATTGCGTAGGGGCCAGGGCGCTTGAGCCTTGCAAGTTAGCGGCGCAGGGGCTAGGGCGCTTGAGCCTTGCGTAGGGGCCAAGGCGCTTGGAGATAGCGGCTAGCTAGCGGCGCAGCCTGCAGGTGTCGTCAAAAAGCCCCTAGACCCTGCATGGCTAGTTGTTGACAGTTGTGCGCAAGGGATGGCCTAGTCGAGGGCCGAGGCTCGTGGGCTTGGATTTGCAGGTAATCGAACGACGAAGAGCAAGGCTGTCACTTGCACATGCACGCCGTGTCGCCGCCGTACGGGAGATTTCGCCTTGCAAACTTTTATCTAAGCTTAGGATTACAGTACCCTAGCCACGTTTCATTGAACATGAAACGTTTCGAAACGTGTTGCACGTTTCGAAACGTTTCAAATTCAATGAAACGCATTTCATTGTGACTATGTTTCTAAGTTCAAGCCCAAAGGAAAAGGACAGCAAAAGCAACATGCCAATCAGGCCGCAGATCAACATAAAGCTGATTCAGGAGAGCCCTCTTATAAGGCTAAAGAGATGCAAATAAGCCTAAGAAGAAGGGCATTTGTCACTACTAAAAGAAGCCACGTCATTACATTGGTGAATGCAAGAAGCGCATAGCTAAAGAAAAGAAAAGGGATTCATGTATTGCTGTCTCAGATGCATCAACTCCTAATGCACATGATGGAGGAGATGTTACAGCCAACTTTGTCTTGCATTCCAGATCTTTCAATGGATAGTCCAGATACTACAGCCACTCTTGAGGATGACCCATATGCTTTCTTGACTTGCAATTATGACCCTTCAAAGGATGCATGCTCTTTCAGTGTCAATGAGATACTGAACACTTGGTATTTTGATAATGGTACTTCTAAGCACATCACTTTTAAGAAGAGCCTTTTTGCATCTCTGCATCCACCATCTACTAAAAAGAAGGTGACGTGCAAATAATTCTTCTTATTCAGTGTGTGGAGTGGGAGACATCATACTCACATTCACGCATGGCACAGATTTCAGAATTAGAGATGTTATGTGTCAGGTATAAAGAAGAATTTGCATTCAATGCCCTCTCTCAATCGAGGAGGATTTCAGGTCATATTTGATGATGCTAAGTGTGCAGTCCGAGACAAAGAGAATGACTACGCTTTGATGTTGTCTGCCACTTTGTATTGGGGTCTTTTTCAGCTTAACATTTATGAGAAAAGATCCGATCTTGCACTTTCAGAGAGCACTCCCACTGCTGCGATCCAAAATGTGGAGTTATGGCATGCCAGATATGGGCACATGAGCTATGGCAGCTTGATGACACTTCAGAAGCATGCTATGATTGATGCATTGCCTCCTTTGGAGTCACCTCCTCCTCATGCATGTGACGGCTGCATCCTTGGCAGGATGCATAGATTTCCTTTTCAAAAGGATGGTGCATATAGATTTCCTTTTCAACAGGATGGTGCACATTCATAGATGACTGATGGGTCTCAGCTCGTATAAAACTATTGCATGCAGTAAGAAAAAGGGAATCGCTATCTATTCCAAGAGCTGAGCAACTAGTGCATGAAATAATAGTGAAAGATATGAAAAACAGTCTCGTTTATTCATAGGCGACAGCTTTATTCATCTCGTCAGCTCAACCGAGCTTGTTGGAGTTACATCTCACACACACTTAGCTACAACGACTAATTGACAAAGGCACCGAGCCATGAACTATATGGGAGACTGTCGCCACGCTCATCACGATCGGCTTTCAAAGCACAATCAAGTGCACCAACTCCAGAGACAACTGCGCCACCAGCAACCCGTGATCACAGGAGAGACTACGGCCCTTAATCTCTCTCTCAAGGTACTCCATGCAGCCAGCCATGCAAGTGACAAGTGGCTGATCCAGTCCCTCCCATAAACCATGCTCTAATATTGACCAACCTAGAGTTTGCTTACACCAACACCCCCCTCAAGCAAAAGGGAGGGCAATGTACATCAGAGAATGCTTCCCAACACAGCAAGTCAGGGATAGCAAGAAGTTTTTTTTTAATCATCCACACAACAAGAGAACGGAAAGTAAACATCTTCTCAAAGCAAGAGAGAACTCTGATCATCATGCCTTTGGACAAGACAAACTTAGGTATTATTATTATGCAAATCAAGAATCTAATCTACGCTGTCAACTACGTATGAACACGGAATTCAGAATGCCCATTCATCTCCGTCGCTTGAACTTGCAACACACAGTCCCGCGACCTCCTCTGCTACATGTGCACTTTCTCCTTTATTCTTCTGAGCAATATCATCTCACTTTTTAAAGCAATATTCTTCTCTATGTCCAAGCTTGCCACAATATCCACATTTCTGCCCGTCCTTGTTCTTTGCTTTAGATAACTTGCTTACGAATGCTTGTTCCTGATCAATGGTCAGTACCTTGCGCCTTTCTTCATCCAATAGCATCGAAATCATTTCTGAGAAACTTGCATCATTGTTAACTCTTAGGATCTTGACAAGATCGTCATAAGCTAGTATAAGATTGGAAAGAAGTACAGCCTTAGAATCATCATCTTCCATACGAACACCAAGATCAGTAAGCTGCCCAAGGATAGTGCTCATTCGATTTAGATGCTCTCCAAGCGTCTAATTTTCCGTCATCTTCAAACCAAAAAATTGTTGCTTCAGTAATACCTTTGAGTTTCGAAGCCTCAATCCAAACAAAGTCTCTACTGCAGTCCAGTTCTCGCATGCCGTCTTGGAGAGATCAAGATGGTGGCTATACCTTCCACCAAGTGCTCGCCCGAGAATTCCTAGAGCCTTCTCATTCCTTTCTTCCCATCGATCCACCAATTCAGGGGAGTCATGTGCCTTTTTCCCGGTCAGCTTCTTCTCAGTACCTGAGACTATCGACCAAAAGCCCTTCTCCATCAAATACAATCGAAGCGCGAGCTGCCAAATCGGGAAGTTAGTGCCATTGTAAGTAACCAGCTTCACCGCATGTTCAGATTTATTCTCCATCTTCTCTGGCTCTGATACCACTGATGGATCTCAGCTCGTATAAAACTATTGCATGCAGTAAGAAAAAGGGAGATCGCTATCTATTCCAAGAGTTGAGCAACTAGTGCATGAAATAATAGTGAAAGATATGAAAAACAATCTCGTTTATTCATAGGCGACAGCTTTATTCATCTCCTCAGCTCAACCGAGCTTGTTGGAGTTACATCTCACACACACTTAGCTACAACGACTAATTGACAGAGGCACCGAGCCATGAACTATATGGGAGACTGTCACCACGCTCATCACGATCGGCTTCCAAGGCACAATCAAGTGCACCAACTCCAGAGACAACTGCGCCACCAGCAACCCGTGATCACAGGAGAGACTACGGCTCTTAATCTCTCTCTCAAGGTACTCCATGCAGCCAGCCATGCAAGTGATAAGTGGCTGATCCAGTCCCTCCTTTCAACCATGCTCTAATATTGACCAACCTAGAGTTTGCTTGCACTAACAATGACTTTACCAATTATACAGGGTTTATGGTCTTAAGGCAAAATCAAAAGTGTTTATGCATTTCAAACACTTTATGCCTATGGTTGAAAATGAGACAGGACTCAAGGTACAGACACTTCGCACAAATAGAGGGGGGAGTATGTCTCATGAGTTTGAGGCATTCTTGAAGAAGAAAGGCATCACGCATCAGCTTACAGTGACGCTTACACCTCAGCAAAATGGCAAAGCTGAGCGCAAAATCGCACTCTTATGGAGATGGATAGATGCATGCTTACTAGTAAGAAGTTGCCTCACAGGTTTTGGCTCGAAGTTCTTATGTGTGCCAATTATGTTTTGAATCGGGCTCCCACAAAGGCTTTGAAAACAATCACTCCCTATGAGGCATGGCATGGGAGAAATCCTCCAATGGATCACTTCAGAGTTTTTGGTTGTGTTGCATATGCCCACGTGCCTATGGAGTTTCGACATAAGTTGTCAGATAAGGCACTTAAGTGTATTTTTGTTGAGTATAGTGCACAAAGCAAAGGCTTATCGTCTCTACAATCCTCCTTCTTGCAAGATTTTTGTGAGTAGAGCTGTTATATTTTCAGAGAATTCAGCACATACACATGCCAAATTTACTATTCCAGCTTCTTCAAATTGATGTTTTTAAGGGGACGCTTCCTATAGCTTTCGGTTCCCCTGCTGAGGTTCATGCTGAAAATCAAAATTTACAGCAACCACCTCCTAATCCACATGCCCCGATTCAACCACATGCTGATTTTGTACCTCCACAAGGTGTGAATGAAGTTGTCAGGCAAGAGATTCAAGAGATACATGCAGCCAAAACAGTTCCGAGTTGGTTCCTATAGACTCTCAAGGAGAGTAGGCTTGAGGCACCTTTGCCTGGCACGACTCATAGTGCAGTAAGGCACGCAAGAGGGGCTCTTTCTGTTGACACAGCTTATGCAAGTACTCTTCTTGATGAAGAAGAACCTAAATCTTTTAAAGAAGCAAAGGATAATGTGCATTGGATGCATGTCATGCACAATGAATTGTCCCTTGATAAAAATCAGACTTGGGATGTTGCGGATTTGCTACCAGGAAAGCATGCCATTGGTACCAAATGGGTTTTCAAAGTGAAACGGAAACCAGATGGGTCCATTGATAGGTACAAGGCAAGGCTGGTTGCCAAAGGCTATGCACAAAAGAAGGGCATAGATTATGAGGAGACTTTTGCTCCTACATCCCGGATGACCACCATAAGGTTAGTTATTGCCATGGCTGCAAATTTTGTTTGGAATGTCCATCAGTTGGAAATAAATACAGCTTTCCTTAATGGAGACTTACAGGAAGAGGTTTATGTCGAGCAACCTCCTGGATTTGAACTTTCTGGCAATGCACTTCAAGTTTGCAAGCTGAATAAAGCTTTATATGGGCTGAAACAAGCCCCACGTGCATGGTATGCCAAGATTGATGCATTCCTGGCAAGTAAGGGTCTTACATAATAGTCCCACGGAAAGCACCCTCTACATCAAGAAAGATGGGGGGGATATTTTGGTCATCATTCTTTATGTAGATGACATGCTGCTCACAGGGTCAAATGAGGAAATAATTGCAGATTTCAAAGCTGAGTTGAAAGCTGAATTTGACATGACAGATTTGGTCATGTTAAATTTTTATATGGGGATCCAACTCATACAAGACAAGTATGTGCAAAAGCTCTTGGATAGGTTCAACATGCATGATTGTAAGCCTACAGCCACTCCCATGGAGCTGGGGCTGAAGCTTACTATGTATGATGCAGGTGAATCAATGGATGTCACACTTTACAGCCAGGCTGTTGGATTTATGCAATACAAGGCCCAATATTCAGTATGCAGTATCTCAAGTGAGCAAGTATATGAACAGCCCAAAGACTACACATTGGTAGGCTGTAAAACGCATCTTTCGTTATTTGCAAGGCATAAGTCTTATGGCTTGATGTTTCCCAAGGGGGGTGACTTGCAGATGAATGCTTACAGTGATTCAGAGACTATGATACCAGCCAATCCACTAGTGATAATTGTTTCTTTTTGGGCAAAGCTTGCATTTCTTGGCTGAGCAAGAAGCAATCTACAGTGGCTACTTCCTCATGTGAAGCTGAGTACAGGGCAGCTTTCATAGCGACATTTGAATGTGTTTGGCTGCGTCGTTTGTTTGCTGATCTTCATCTCTTATTGGAAGGTCCTTCTCGAATTCTCACTGATAGTCAGAGTGCTATAGTAGTGGCAAAGAATCATGTGTTTCATGCTCGCACGAAGCACATTGAGGTTCATTATCATTATGTCTGTAGAAAAGGGGGTAGGGGAAGATTTGGAGAAGGGGGATAGACTAGCAGAAGGGGAGAGAGACAGGGGGAGAAGGGAGGAGAAGGGATAGGAGAGAGAGGATGAGATAGGAAAGAGAGAAAGAGAGAGAGAATGAGTGAGCGTAGGCAGGAAGGAGGAAGGGAGAGTAGATAGGATTAGATGTCACATCAAAAAGTACAAAGTAGGGGGTGGATGGGGACTTATATAGTCCCTCCACATTTTCCACCTAAAGGACCTCTAACTTGGCCCCCTTTTTTTCCCCTTCATTACAGCCATCCCTTCCCATAGAATTTTGCCCTCAAAATTTCATAGCATGGCTGTCCAAAAGTGCAGCAAACAGCAACTAATCAATCCGGTAGGAGATAGGGGTGGCCCTGGACAACGCTTTCTGGCTGCCGTGAATTTTCCTCCTCAAGGAGTCCCCGCCACTTGATAAGATACTCTACATAGGCCTTGTTCCGGAGTAAATGGTCTCTAAAACCCACGACGTGCTCCAAAACAAAGAGGATGTGGCCCTCTTCATCCATAGGTGGCAACTCTGGAAGAACATGGACATGCTGTCCAACATGTGGTTTCAGCAAAGACACATGGACAACATCATGGATCTTGGAGGTACTGGGTAGCTCCAACTGATAGGCTACCTCTCCAACCTTGCAGATGATCCTGGACCGTAATACCTATGAGCAAGCTTTGTGTTGGTATTACCTTTCAGCAAGGCATAACGGTTCTTATGGAGACGCAAATGCACATAATCTCCCTCTTTGAAAGAAAAATAACTCCTGCGTTCATCCGCATATTTCTTATGCTTGACTTGGGCATCCTGCATATTCCTTTTTGCCAACTGCAGGAGGGCATCCATCCTCTCCAAGTCATTTAGTGCTTGTTGATTTTTCACAGCCATGTCACCAATTGAAGAAGGCATCCCGACCTTGCATCCGTACATTGCCTCAAACGGGTTCATGCCAATGGAGAGATGCTTGGTATTGTTGTAGCAAAATTCAGCCATTGACAACCATTTATCCCAAGACTTCTGAGACTGTCCATCAGTCATAAGCAGTGCTAGGTGTGAGTAAAGTACCCACTGCTGTAAATATCTCGCCAAAAGTGACCCATTAACTTTGCATCTCTGTCACTGACAATTTCCTGAGGGAAACCATGATGCTTAAAGACATGTTCAATGATATGCCAAGCAACCTGCGATGCTGAATACCGGGTCTTAGTGGGTATGAAATGGGCCTGTTTTGTCATTCTATCCACCACAACAAAGATGTCGTCCCATCCCCTCTCTGTAGAAGGCAATCCTGTGATAAAATCCATTGCTATGTGCATCCATTTGCCCTCTGGAATGGGTAATGGCTGCAAGAGGCCTGCGGGTAACTTGCTGTCCACTTTATTTTGTTGGCAAGGCAAGCATTCAGCCACGTATTTAACCACATCTCTCCACATGCCCTCCTAGGAAAGCTCTGCTTGATTATTTCATATGTTTTAGTGATACCTAAATGTCCAGCCATGGGAGAGGAGTGCATTTCTTGCAAAACCAGCTGGCGGTATTTTGAGTCTGGCACTAAATAAATCCTATCTTGGCACCACAACAGCCCATTATGCAATTTGAAATCCGGATGACCCTGACTAGAAGGCTTCTGCAAATCTGAAAATATGAGAGCTGCCTTAGAATTCTGCATATACTCTTCCTGAATGCCATGAATCCACTCCTGATATATGGTAGAGATAGCACACAAATTGCAATCCCACATCTTGGACAAGGCATCTGCAACCACATTTTCCTTCCCTTTTCTGTACTCAATGTCAAAATCATAGGATTGGACAGCAGCCAACCACCTCTTCTGCTTATATGACAAATTTGGCTGGGTGAGGAAGAATCTGAGTGTCCTATGATCTGTTTTCACCTTAGTTTTACTTCCGTACAGATAGTGGTGTCATTTCTTGAAAGCATGCAAGATAGCCAGCATCTCTTGATCATAAACATGGAAATTGAGTTCTTTGGCATCAAACTTCCTCCTTTCAAAGGCTATTACCCCGTGTTCCTACCTCAGAACAGCCCCCGATCCTTTGCCACTGGCATCTGCCTCCACAATGAAAGGACGCGAGAAATCAAGGCATACCAAGACAGGTGCATGGGTGAGAGCAAATTTCAGGTCTTCAAAGCTGCGTTGTGCTTCCCTTGACCACCCAAAAGCATCCTTCTTCAAGAGGTCAGTAAGAGGAGCTGCCCTCTTGGAAAATTTGCGAATAAAGCGCCTGTAGAAGGAAGCAAGACCTAAAAATCCTCTCAACTGGGTGGGATTTTGTGGCTGTGTCTAATCTTTGATGCATTTCACCTTTTTAGGATCCACCCAAATGCCATGTCTACCCCAGGTACTCAACCTCCTTTGCCATAAGGGTGCATTTGTTGGCTTTTGCATAAAGCTGATGCATCCTCAAAATTTCCAGCACTTGCTTCACATGCTTAATGTGCTCTTGTCTATCCTTGCTATCAGAGCCACGGTTGGCTAGAGACCCCAGCATACAAAGAGGAGGTTTAGGGTGCTGTTCAAAGGTATCTTTGAGGAGAAGCATGTGCGAGGAGTGGACTGTTCAAGTGCCCAGTAAGGGGTGACTTTGAAGGGTGTTTTCATATCAGAGAGGAAGTGTTCCTGAGGGACGGACAGGGAGGAGTGAAGGTACATTGGGCTGCCAGCCCCTTCATCCTCTTATCTAGCCCTCTCCTTTCTTCAAATCTTCTGTCCCCTTCTATCCCATCCACTCTCTTCTTTCAGTTTCAGCTCTCTCTTCACTCCGACATAGAACAAGACAAAAATCCCAATTCTACCCACGTTCCCAATTGAGCGTCAATTGGATGGGCTCAATTACGGAGTCTGGTAGGTGGTGATGCAGTATGTGTTGCAGTCATGTGACCTTGCAGATTTCATATTGATAGGAGTTGCCAAACCCGATCCCCTTGCTGGACCCAATCTTGGCATCTCGGAGCAGGAGGCCAAGTCCCTGTCTCAGCTCTAGGACCATGTCAATGCAAGGGTAAGGTCAGTTATTTTCCTTAACTGTACTCCTTCGGTGATAATCACCTGAAGCACATGACGGTGGCCAAGAGTATCTGGCAGCAGTTGGCGTCCTTGTATAATCGAACCTCTCCCATGGAGAGGGTTTCCCTGGAAGTCCAAATGCGAGTGTTGGATCCCAAGTAGTCGTCATCGATGCGGGAGCACATCAACAAGTTACAGGAACTTCAGCAAGAGATCCTCCAGGAAGGGAAGTAGATATCGTCCAAGGACATGGCCATACCTCTCCTATCCCAATTATCCTCTCAATATGGGGCCTCCTATTCATCCTTGATAACAAGTGGAAGGATGAATGCGTTGACCTAGGAACTGGTCCCAACGGTGCTTGTCTAGGAGAAGTGATTTGTAAATAGTACTTATGAGAGTCAGCCTGAGGCTTTGGCAACTGAGCAGAAAGGCAGAAAGCAGTTGACACAGTTAAGGAACAAGAAGCACTCAAGGTGTCTCGTATGTATAACCAATATGGCCAAAAGGGCAGTGTCCCCAAGGAATGGTAAGGTGACCAATAACCAGTTAGACAGTGTTACCGCCGCAACAACGTATACTCCAACCTTCTAGTAGCACGAGGCAAGATACGCTGCTAGCAGACTTTCCGGATCCAGATGGAGGATTGCTTGCTTGTTTGTGGCAGCGGTACCTACCAATCAGGTGCAATAGGAAGAGAGTCTTTCACTCAGGCAGGTTTTCAGGAAGGACCTCGAGCCACGAGGAGTTGTTTCAGCTCACTCAAGTGGCAATATGTTATCAGTATGTATTTTGTTTCGACGTTATGACCTGGCAGATCCAGAGGGGGTCTCCTAGTGTTCTGCTACACCTATTTGTCTAATGAACTGTTGGAGATCCGGATGAGTCAGTTGATTGCCATCGGGGAATCCAAACATAGCTGATTGATTCTTGTGAGCTGTTCAAAACATGTTGTCATTTGAGCACTAAAGCTCATCGATCTAGCAGCAGTGTACCAATTTGAACTTGAGAGGGGGCTTCAAAGGGGGCTATCTAGCTCTGAGATACAGGTGCCCATGCAAGAAAGCAGACCTTGCACCGGTGGCTATATCAGTTGGATTATTGATCCAATACCTTCTGTTGAAGTGATGTACCAGTACCAGCAGTTGGATTGTTGTACCAGATGATTCATTGTATCAATACCAGACCAAAGGAGTGTACCTAACACCTGTGGCCTAGGAGCAACAGTTCCAAGTTTCCAATGATCGTGCTGAGGCATCACGCCAAGACGGGGCTTCTTCGATAGTACCTATGGCGATCTTCAGCGATGGAGTAGCACACGACGGATTCCTCCAATTGCTCCCTGGCGTTTGTGTTCTGTCCGGGAGCTGAGAGGGGGTATTCAAGGTCAACATCTCCTGATGTCACCTTAGTGAAAGAGGGCCAGTGCTTGTGGGTGTGCCCACCCACCATGAGGTTAGGCTAGTCTAAAGAGAGCCTAGTTGTGGGTGTGCCTGCCCCCCGTGAGGGTAGAGTAGGAGAGAGGTCTTTCCGAGCCCACTCGCTACCAAGCACCAGCCCCATTGTGAGGCGCATAGGGCAAGTGGAGTCGGTAGGTGGAGCAGCCCAGTTAGGACAGGAGCTCACCTCCTCATGGCTATGTGGGCAGCCCTTATAGGACGTGGAGGAGAGCAGCCAATTGGTTCCCTTGGACGCCTGCCAGTCGGCCCTACAGGGCTTGTCTTCAGCCCTCATATAGGGGGAGGTGAGCAGGGGTGCAATCCTCATATAGGGCCATGTGGAGCCCTACTTATAGGGCAAGGCGTCGACCCCCTAGGAGCCTAGAGTGTAAGAAATCCTAGATTTACTATATTTAGAAATGTGCTAAGGAACAGAAAGGAGACTGAGATAGCAGAGAACAAGGAATAATTGTATTGCTTGAATATCTGTAGGGTGGATGTGATTGTGTCATCCATACAATTGGGCCTCTCTTATATAGAGAGTGAAGAGTCACACATGAAAAGGTGTGTACTCCAAAGGGTATGTGCATGAAGAGGTGTGTACCCCTTGTGAAGGGTGTGACCCTTGATGAGAGGGTACATTACAATAGGAATGTCTCTTGTGAAGGGTTGTGCCTCATTAAGAAGTGTCCCCTCGAAAGGGCAAGAGTTGTGCCTCTTAGGAAGTGTCCCGTCGAAAGGGCATACCCTTCCACAAGTGTCCATTCATCAAACCATCCATAAGTCTAGAAAGAGAAAGGAATACGTCACAGATCGTGACATCCCCTCCCACTCAAAAGAAGACCCTGGTGGAGATAATGAACTGATGTAGAAAATATCATGGTAGATGCTGAAAATACTGCTGTAAAAGATCAGGGTACTGCTGTAAGTCTTCATCAGACTGCCAAGTAGCGTCGGAGTCGTCCAGATCTCGCCAAAGAACAAGGAATTCCGTGATAAGTCGATGTCGAGTCTCTCGCTGTCGATGGTCCAGAATACGCTCAGGAATAAGTACAACATAATCGTCTTCGATTTCTGGGACATAATCACCTGCAGGAGGAACTGCTTCATCGCCTGGAATGTACGTCTTTAGCCAAGAAATATGAAATGTTGGATGGATTTTACCCCATAATGGTGGTAATTCCAACATTGCGTAGTCCTGGTATGTACTCAATCGTCATGTGAAAGTTGGCCAAAAACTCAACCCAACGTGCTTGTCGAGCGTTCATGACTGGCTGAGTAAAGATGTACTTTAAAGAGTGATGGTCCGTTTTGACCACAGAGTCGGCACCCATGAGATAATGTTTCCAAGAGCGATAAGCATGTACAACAGCAAGAAACTCCTTATCATAGACCGGATATCGGGTTTGGATATCATAATGTTTATGGCTGTCAAAAGCAATAACTCTGCCTTCTTGCATCAAGACTGCTCCAGTGGCGATGTCGGAAGCGTCGGTCATGACCTCAAATGGAAGGTTTGGGTCAGCAATAGCCATAACTGGTGTGGTAGTGAGTGCTTGCTTGAGTTGTTGGAAACTATACTCTGTTTCGGGAAGCCACTGAAAAATTGCTGTGCTTTTCAATAATTCGGACATAGGAGCTGCGATTTCGGAAAACTGATAGACCTTTGTATGGTAGAAGTTTGCCAATCCGAGAAAAGAGCGGACATCATGAACATTCTTAGGAGTAGGCCAGTTTCGGATTACCTCGACCTTCTTGGGATCCACAGAGATACCTTGAGCTGAAATAACATGTCCCAAATATTCAAGTTGGGTCTTGAAGAACTCACTCTTCTCAATGTTGATGTAGAGAGAATTTGCGCGAAGAACTTCAAAAACTTGGTGAAGATGTTGTTTGTGCTCAAGTAGGGATCTGCTGAAAACGAGGATGTCATCGAGGTAAACAATGACGAACTTATCGAGGAAAGGCCTGAAGATGTCGTTCATTAATGTCATGAATGTGGCCGGGGCATTGTTTAACCCAAAGGGCATGACCAAACATTCATAGTGTCCATACTTTGTCCGAAAAGCTGTCTTGTATTCATCACCTTCTCGTATGCGAATTTGATGATAACCTGAACGAAGATCAATCTTGGAGAATTGTGTTGCATGTAGAAGTTGATCGAAGAGGTCATCAATGCGAGGCAATGGATACTTGTTTTTTATAGTGAGCTTGTTGAGGGCTCGGTAGTCGATGCAGAGGCGCATAGACTTGTTCTTTTTTTCCACAAGTAGTACAGGAGATCCGAAAGGGCTGCGACTGGGCCGAATGTGACCTTTGTCGAGTAGTTTGGTGACCTGTCTTTGGATTTCTTCATTTTGAGTGTAAGAAACCCGATAAGGAGGTTTCGACGGTGGATTACTGCCGAGAATAAGTTCGATTGGGTGATCCACTGGTCGTCGAGGTGGTAACTGCTTTGGCAATTCCTGTGGAAAAAGGTCCAGGTAAGGCTGGAAAAAAGGTTGGTTGAGGTATGCAGGAGGATCCTTAGCTGGTGTCTCCTCTACTGCCGTAACCAACAGAAGTGAAGTCTTTACTTGGCGTTTACGAACCCACTTCTTTACTTGTAGGGCAGAGGCAACTGGGGTTGAAGGAGAGTCCCTAGAACCAGTTAGCTCAATAAGTTTTCCCTGGTGGACAAACTGGATAGTATGGCTGCGAAAGCTGATTGATGGATCATAATCGTATGTAGAGGAGGATATCTGGGAGCTGAAGGAGGTGGAGAGTACCCTGGAGATGCCGAAGGTGAAGGGTAAAACTCTCTCCAAAAATGAACAGCAAACTCCTGAGGAATATCGTCTTCCGGATATCTTCGTGTCTCGTGGAACACAACCTGTACTGTGCTGAGGAAATAATGTAACTGAGGTGCCTCACGCAGAAGGTAGAGGATGTGATCCAAGTCACTCGGAGGGCATGTGACACAGAAGACCCAAGATGCAAAGGCTCCAAAATGGGCTGGCTGTGCAATTTGAACACGATATTGTGTAGTAGTAGGTGCCTGAGGTGTCCTTGAATGGCCGGGTGAATTACCAGGGGTTTCCATGCTTTAATGTGGATTCTTTCATTTGCTGTAATTTGTTAAAGAGAATCCGTAAAAAGCAGATTGGAAAGACTCCACCTGGCAATACTTTAATCTGCCAAGTGATTGCGTAGAAGAAAGCTGCAAATCGTTGTCCGGAGGTCCATGTTGCAGTGTTTTGCGAGGAGTGCTCGAGGCTTGTCTGGTCCGGGCTGTCAACGGGCTGTCTTCATCGCGCGAATAGTGGCAACTGGTGCTGAAATGGCAGGGTAAAAATGGCGAAACAAGGAAAGGGCAGCAGGCTGTCAGGAAAGTGGTATCCAGGGCTGCAAATAGTGAGTGGACTGTCAGCGAAAATGGCGAGGCAAGGGCTGGCAGTAATCAGGGACTGTCAGCGCAGGGAACAGGGACTGGCAGCGCAGGCTGATGAAGAGCGGTGCTGACCATACGGCTGTACGGTACAGACTGGCGGCCTGTACGGCAGACTGGCTGGAGTACCGTACGGACTGTACAGTCGAAATTTCACAGGCTGGTGGCGAGTAATGGCGCAAGTACCGTACGGAATGTACGGCGAGGAATGGCGCAGGCTGGTGGCTGGCCGTACGGCTGGTTGTACGGTTGGCTTCGCAGGCTGTACGGCTGGCTGCGCAGGGTGTCTCGAGATCCGTACGGTGCATTAAAGAGGTTCGCCTCTTTTCGTTGGGGCTGCCCAATGGGTTAATTGCCCAAAAATTAATTTGGGGGTTTAGTTTAACCCTAGGGTAGATAGGGTAAACCTAGGGGTAGGGGATGGGTTTAATTTTTGTCCCTTTTTACTCCTCTAGGTACCCTTTTGTAGGTACTTGGGCCCTAGGAGGTGTGCCTATTCGAAGGGGTGTGACCCTTGGAATAGGTGCACCTGTTCATGAGGGGATATGTCCCTATTGTTAAAAGGGGTGTGACCCTACATGAATAGGTATGTCCCTTTGCCCACGATGGGGTATGTCCCATGAGTGAGGAGTCGAGACTCGTCACCAAAAGGTGTGTCCCATGGTGGAAAAGGTGCGTCCCTTGGTTTTGGGACAGCCCAAGCACCTGAAAAGACACGATTTTGGTCGTGTCCATTCACATCAACTTGTGATGTGAGGGAGATGGAGAGGCCAGGATGACTTTAGGCCGGGTAGGCGTAAAAAAATTTTACGCTCATCCTCTCCATCTCTTCCATGCACAATGTGCACGGATGTTCTTCTAGCGGCAAAAATGTATCAGATCAGCGCATTTCCTACAGGCAGGAGCGAATTTTGCTCTGATACCACTGTAAGAAATCCTAGATTTACTATATTTAGAAATGTGCTAAGGAACAGAAAGGAGACTGAGATAGCAGAGAACAAGGAATAATTGTATTGCTTGAATATCTGTAGGGTGGATGTGATTGTGTCATCCATACAATTGGGCCTCTCTTATATAGAGAGTGAAGAGTCACACATGAAAAGGTGTGTACTCCAAAGGGTATGTGCATGAAGAGGTGTGTACCCCTTGTGAAGGGTGTGACCCTTGATGAGAGGGTACATTACAATAGGAATGTCTCTTGTGAAGGGTTGTGCCTCATTAAGAAGTATCCCCTCGAAAGGGCAAGAGTTGTGCCTCTTAGGAAGTGTCCCGTCGAAAGGGCATACCCTTCCACAAGTGTCCATTCATCAAACCATCCATAAGTCTAGAAAGAGAAAGGAATACGTCACAGATCGTGACATAGAGTCGGCCCCTAGTCTGTTGGGGTCGCGGCCCTAACCTACCAGCCAACTAGGGAGGGGCTGAGGGCTATTTATAGGCCCCTCCTCAGCTCTCATTTCTCATTCACTGGGGCAGTCCTTCCAACCATCTTGGTGGAGCAGTTCTTCCATCTGTTGGAGCAATTCATCTAGCCATGTTGTGCATCTCAGCTTGGTGGCTGTTGATCAGTCTTATGGAGCTCCTGAGCAGCCTGTTGTGCAAAGGTTTTCCCCAAGGTGTAGAGGAGCTTTTGCTTGAGATCACTTGCAATTCTCTTGTTTCTCTCTCCCTCTCAGTGTAATGTGTGTAAGGTTTGCTCTCTCTCTCTCCATTTATAGGTGGCTGGAGCTCCGGTTGCCTCCCTATCAACTTATGCTAGGAAAAAACGGGATGTCAAACTCTCGAATTCTCTTCCGCCTGTCAAGACACTCAAATTGGACTTCTCAAGTTTTCCTTCTCCGTTGCTACAAGGGATCTCCTACGCCATTTGTGTGAAAGAAAGAAAGAAAGAAACGACAAGAGTGCCACGTCATCTGCATAAAGAAGAATCCTGATGATGATCCCGGCAAGTGAGCAACCGGGCGTGTGAGGATTCTGAGTTTGCGGCTGCAGATCCAAGTTCGTTGATGTGTAGGGATCTCCCTTCGAAGTCTTTTCTCGATAGTATTACTCAAGCACAACATCTCGAAGGGAAGGATAATGAGTTTGTCTTCATTACATGCATGGTCATCAGCAGCAATAAGAGTTCACAAAATCAATTCCTTTGTGTTTCTTGGCAAAGGTTTTTATTACGCACAATGCGCTGATTTATCAGTTAGTCAATAAAACCGGGGTACATGGTGCAAGGTTCTTTGCAATATGCTATGCCCTGGGATCCCCTTTTTGACCCAATCAAGAATCTCATGCATTTCTGTAATGTCTGGGTCACTCTGAAGGTTTGCCAATACCTTTGCTCTACCATCTTTCCTCTATTGCAGCTCTGTTAGGGAGAGTGCTACATCTACCCAAGCGTGATTTTCTGGTTTCAAGCTGGGACATCCAAATCTGCAAGCTACAACTACTTGTGAAGTCTAAATGATTTCATTTTAGTCTCTCCCAAACGAGAATCACAAGGTGAAATTTGCATGTCCGCTAATACGACAGAAGCATATACCTAGATGAATCCAGGAACATTCCCAAACTCATCCTCTAAAAACACAACATAGTGCAGTTTCAATCTCATGATAGTCACTCATAAGGTTGAAAACCATAAACTCCATCACGCATAGTAGGGACTAGCTACTATGACATCCCCACTGACGTCATCAACGCCCAACAATGGGTGTAGACCATAGTATAAAAATATGCTCTCACACATACAAATCCACACCCACACATACTTGAGCATCCATTTATACAAAGTCTTCGTACTGAGTTTTTGTCGGCACTCCGGAGGTGAAGGACAGACTCAACCATGACGAAGGCTAGCACTAAAGGAGAAGGCTGAAGGCTAATCAAAAAGTAGTCCAAATTTCTTCATTCAAGCTACAACTGCTTGTGAAGTCTAAAAGATTTCATTTTAGTCTCTCCCAAACGAGAATCTAAATCTAGTTGATATTGCAACGCACCATTTAAGACAGAAAGAATTATCGCAATATCAGCAGGCCGCAACATGGACGAAAACTTCACAAGTTGAAATTTGCATGTCCGCTAATACGATAGGCATATACCTAGATGAATCCAGGAACATTCCCAAACTCATCCTCTAAAACACAACATAGTGCAGTTTCAATCTCATGACAGTCACTCATAAGGTTGAAAACCATAAACTCCATCACGCATAGCAAGGATTAGCTACTATGAAAGAGGAGCAGCTGGGCACCCCTCTAATGAATCTATTGAATGGGGTTGTCACCACAATGTAAATATCCTAAGTCAAAGTACAGTTGACCATTTATTTGATCATAATTAAAGTGTTTTATATGTGTTAATTATGGTCAAAGAGTTCTTTTAATGGTCAAGGGATTGACTATGGTCAAAGATGCTTGACTCTAGTCAAGTAAACCTGATTTCGGTAAAGGAGACTTGGTTTATTACCAAGAGGGTTAACTGCGGTTAACCAGAGAACTACAGAGCTGACTACGGTCAGAGAGTGTTGACTTCGGTCAACAAGACTTGGCATGCGCCAAGAGGGTTAACCCCGGTTAACCAAGATGTGCCAACTTCGGTTGGGGAGACTTGGCTATAATTAAGGCGCCTCGACCCTTGGTCAAAGCTCCTTAATTATAATCAAGAGTGTTGACTCCGGTCAACCAGAGAATAAATATATATATTTATATTTGTTAAGGTGTGCACATGTGTTCAGTGGGGACGCCCACCGTGACTAGAATTAGTCCACAGTGTGTTATTTGCATGCAAAGCGCTAACAATTAATGGGTGCCATGGTGGTGTGCTTTAATTAATTGTTGTAGGTACTAGGAAGAGTTATTTTTCCTAAGCGCTACGGGAGCCTAACAAGCATCTAGGAGGCGGTTCGTGTGACCAAGTGCTTTGAAGACTCCAGAGTGGCCCTTAGTGGCATGTAATAGGACTTATATATACCTTTGTAAGACTAGAATAAGTCCAATCATACAAATTTAGAAAAATTGTTGTTCTAAAGATCAAAAATCTACAAAGAAAATAAAAGAGAAAATGAAAGAGAAGAAAAAAGAGGTAAACAAAAACTTTTATGAAAAGCAAAAGGAAGACAGCTAGACTATACGCAAGTGTGAATGATGGCAAAGCGTACGGTGACCCGAGGCAAGATACGTTGGTGATGGCGTGGGCACAAGGGGTGCTGGCTAGTAGGCCCGGGGCCTCATGCCTATGACGGCGTAAGGACGCCTCTAACGGAGAGTCAAAGCGAATGAAGCGATCAAATTGCCAACGAGCAAAGTAGTTGCTGGGTATCGCGTGAACGCTGGAAGTGATTTTTGGCTTCCTGTGTCATTTTGCATACCCTGGTGAAGACGATAACGCTCGAGGAGGCTATGCTATGGCGAATTGTTGAGCAGATGGTTTCATTGCGTGGGTGATCCCGTTATATATTGCGCAACGATTGGCGAGGCTTCCATGAAGGCATATATGGAGCAGGCCCGTGGCTCGACATAAGTTTCATAATGGAGATTAGTTGCGCTGGTTACATTGAGTGCTGATGGAAGCTTTCTTCTTTCTTTTCTCGTCGGACGTGAAGGCGCGATGTGCGAAACTCTTGAGAATTCCGTCGTTTGCGCGTATTTTCTCAGCCAAGGTTCAACCTTAGGCTGATGTGGAAGCCAACGTGGCAACCAAGGTGACGTGGCAGGCAAGGCACCAGCTGACGTGGCAGTACATGTGGCATCCAGATCAGGTAGCTGATGTGGCAGACCCTGGGTTTATCTAGCCTAACCTTGGTTAGTGGACTGGTTAGAGGTCCAATTAGTTGACTCAACCAGACCAGTCTGGTTACTGTAACTAGACTGTGACCAGTCCAGTTAGTCTAGTTGCAGACTAACCAGACCAAAACCAGTCAGTCTGGTTAGAGTAACTAGCCAGTTACTCCATCTGGTTACTGTTCTTTCACCACCCAAAAAAAAAAAAAGGACAGTTGCAGAGACTGTTTCTGCTAGCAGATTTCACCTGCCTGTAAGACTTTTACTGTCAGAAAAGCAGAGAAAACATAGAAAAACAGAGAAAGCAGACTTTTACTGTCAGAAAAGCAGCAAAAAAGCAGAGAAAAGCAGAGAAATCAGAGATTTGCAGAAAAAGAATATGCATGCCTTTGAGCAGAGAAAAGAGGGGAAAACAGATGCATTTTGAAGTCATTTGCAGTAGCCAGAAAAGGGGCACTACAATTGTTGATGCTTTAGCAATTTTGTGGGTTTATGCTTTGAACTGATAGCCCAATTACTGGCACAAGTTGTGAATGCAAGACACCTCTTGTTGAGGTATTTCTCTGTCGGAAAAGCAAAGGTAGTTGTGCATCAGTTACCTACACGCTATGTGAAAAATTTGCAGATCTCAGAATATGGATCAATCACCTATTCAGTGGGATTCACAAGATAGGGATGTACATCCAAGACAGAGAAGTGTGCAGCAAACTCAACAAGAATTTGAACAGATGGTACGTGCTCGTATGCAAGAGATGGAAAATTTCAGAAAAGATCCAAGGGCTCAGCATTTGTTTCAAGCAGAAGCTATGCCTAATATAGCATATGACGTGCCAATGCCAGAGGCGCACTCTCATGTACAGCCTGAGAAAGAGAGATCTCATAGGGGATGGTCTCATAGCAGGAAGAGATCGAGGCATCATCACCGATCTCCTATCTCTACCCCGAGTTCGACTTCTGTATCTTCTTCTTCCTTATCAGATAAACCATCCAAGAAAAGAAGGAAACACAAGAAGTCTAGGAAGAGAAAGTCTTCGAGAGAGACCAAGGAATTTAAAGAGGGAGGTAAATCTGTCAAGTTTATGACCTACAATGGACGTCATACAGACAAAGCATTGCAGTTCATCAGGCAGTTTGATGCTGCATTCGGCACAGAAAAGTTTTCAGAATCCTCCAAGTTAAGAATGGTCAGTTTGCACTTGACAGCAACAACTAGTGCATGGTGGAGTGCACAGACCACAGATGGGTCAGCCCCAAGAAAGTAAAAGGACTTCAAGAAAGCCTTCTACCAGCAGTTTATGCCTAAACAGTTTAGAGACCATGTTCTTCAAGATTGGGACAGTTTGCATATGGATGCAGGAGATACAGTGGATGTGTACAACCAAAAGTTTTGGGATGCTTATTTGCAGGTTGCACCTTTCAAAAAGATCTCCAAAGGGACCCAAATGAGAAAGTACAGAGCAGGTGTCACTCCAAGAATTCAGGCAGTAGTGAATGCTTTGGGGGCAAAACATTCAAGACCTTATGCATTCAGCTTCAGTAGCTAGTCTTGTGCCGTTACAAGATCCATCTACAGTGCTATCCTTGCATGCAGGACGTGCTGATAGAAAGAAAACTGATTTTTCAAAATCAGAAAAGAAAGAGTACCCCAAGGCTGAAAAGAAAGGGTTTCAGCCTCAGAAGCCGAGGGGTACTCAGTTTTCAAAGGTTTATAAAGGCAAATCTCTATTCACCCCTGAACAGATAGCTGAATTCCGTAGAGATGGGAAATGCTTCGAGTGCAACAAAGAGGGGCATGTGGCTGCCCAGTGCCCAGAAAAGCCTTCAATTTCGAAGAAAAAAGAGGCAGAGAAGCCACGAGGACCGCAAAAGCCAATGGCAGGAGGAATTCCTGACATACTGGGTCATGTTTCAAACCCAGAAGAACGAGAATTGCTGCTATCATGGGGCAAAGTCAGAGACCAGCAAGCGCTAATTTTATTTGATCCAGGGGCTACTGATAATTTCATATCAGAGGATCTAGCCCTGAGGCTGGGAATAAAGACGGAGGAGTTGGGCAGGGCTTTGGATGCCGATCAGATGTTCTGTGGGAATCCTGTGCCAGTCACTCCCTTGATAGGGAAGCTCCGTCTTCATGTTCAGAGTTATGTGGATCAAGAAGACTTCTTCATTTCTCCACTGAAACATCATGATGTAGTCTTGGGAATGCCTTGGTTTCATCGCAAGGCAGTGAAGTTGACTCTTCCTAAAAGAGTGCTGGAGTTTGTGCATGGGGGAAAAATCAGCGTTTAGTTGCCAGGAATAAAGGGGACACTATCCCCATTGTATCTGATGTTACATGTGGTAAAGCAATAAAGTCTGCAATTTCTGCGTACATGGTTTTTGTAAAAGAGAATGATATGCATGCTGAAATGAATGATGCAGACAAAGATAAGTTTCAGCTTCTTGTAAACTTTAAAGATTGCTTTTCTGATGCTTTGCCAGGGGAGTTACCCCCAGAGAGACCAGAAGATCATCAAATACAATTAATGCCTGGTAGTGAGCCACCAAACAAACCACCTTATAGAGTCAGTGCGACTCAGAGAGAGGAGATTATGGCTCAGGTACAGGACTTGCTGTCCAAAGGGTTGATTCAGCCCAGCTCGTCTCCTTTTTGTTCCCCTGTACTGCTAGTACGGAAGAAAGATGGTTCATTCCGTATGTGCGTCGATTATCGCGCACTGAACAAAATGACCATCAAGAATAGATTCCCTATTCCGCGCATTGATGATGTGCTGGATCAGTTAAATGGAGCTTCAGTTTTCAGCAGGATAGACTTAAAGAGTGGCTATCACCAAGTGAGGATACAGCCTCAGGATGTGCACAAGACAGCATTCCGCACTACATTTGGGTTGTATGAATACTTAGTGATGCCTTTTGGGTTGACAAATGCTCCAGCCACATTCAATAGAATGATGGATCACATCTTCCGAAAGTACAGGCATTTCACGGGTACTTTCTTTGATGATACTTAGTCTTTTCTAAGACAGAAGAAGAGCACAGGGAACATCTTGCTATAGTGTTTCAAGAGCTGAGAAATCATCAGCTCTACGCAAACAGCAAGAAAAGTGAATTCTTCTTGGAAGAAATCCATTATCTAGGGCATATAATATCCAAGAATGGGATAAAAATGGATCCAACAAAGATCCGTGCCATTCAGGAATGGCCAGAGCTGAAAACTGTGTATGAAGTTCGAAGTTTCCTAGGCCTGTGTTCTTACTACAGAAGGTTTATCAGACATTTTGGTGAAATTTTACAGCAAATGCAAGAGGGGCAATCCACCAGTCACTATTCCCTGAAAGATGGGTATCTAATGAAAGATGATTGCCTATGCATCACCCAGGAGATGAGGAAAAAGATTTTGGAGGAATGCCATGCACCTCCCTATGCTGGACACAGAGGAATTACAGCAACAACTCTAGCACTAGAGAGGTATTTCTTTTGGCCAGGGATGCGGAAAGATATACATCAGTTTGTTACTGAATGCCTTACGTGTCAGAAAGTGAAGTATGATAGACGGAAGGCACCTGGCCTACTTATGCCTCTTCCCGTGCCTCAGGCACCATGGGAAAGTATTACAATGGACTTTATTTTTGATTTGCCAAGATCAAAGTCAGGGAATGATGGGATTTGGACTATCATTAATAGATTCAGCAATCAAGCTCATTTCATTCCGGTTCGCAAAACCATAAAGGCAGATCATATGGCTAAGCTTTTCATAATACAGATTTTTAAACATCATGGTATGCCTAAGTCCATTGTTAGTGATCGAGATCCCAAAATGACCAGTCTATTCTGTCCTGCCATCGTCATCTACACTAAGCCTAATTTTGCTCAAACCTCTCCTATGCTGTCTCCTCCTAGTCAGCTCATTTCGCCTCTAGTCGCCTCTCCTTTGTCAGCCGTTTGCATTTGTTTTGTGCGTCCATTGCCTCCGCTTCCATTCGAGCTATCTCGGAGCTCTAGCTGCGCTTAACAGCCTCTTGTTTTGCTGGTCGGCACATCTCTCAAGACGCGCCTGTACGTGTGGTTCCCTGGGGTCATTATGGAGCTTTCCATCATCAAAATCAGAGTTTTGGTGCTGTTGCTGCATATCCGCCTACATCAGAGCTCCATTTCGGGTGTTTTACTCATCTACTCCAGCATTTTGAAGCCCTAAATCACCTTAGAGCTGCATTTCCAGCCACCTCTGAGCTGTTTCAAGGCCTCCATCACACCTATACTAGCCGACTTTCACATTAGTGACCTGCTGCAGCATTTCAGAGTGCCTTGGATAGCCGCCTTGCACATTTTGAGACCTGTGTTTGCATTTTGGGGCACCTGCAGACATCAGCCAGCTGCTACAACGCTTACAGGAGCATCTACATTAGCCGCCTTGCACACATGGAGCTTGCTGCTACTATTTGGAGCCCTAGAGCAGCCGACATATTTGCTGGTTATTTACCTCGTGCTGCGAGCTTGTGATGTCAACAAGGCAAAATATGGAAGCAGCAAAACGCAAGAGCCATTGCTCTCATTGGTCTTTGCTTGGCCTCATGTGGATTTCAAGTCCACTGCCAAGGAGACATGGGATCGCCTTGAGAGTTTATTTGGTTACGAGGCTCATCATCTGGGCATGCTGACTGAGCTAAGCTAGCCATAGGGATGGAAGCTCCCTGAGAGCTGGCTGTGGACATGGCTGCACTACCCCCCTAGGCTGGTAGACCCAAGGGAGGCCACTCCTGAGCTACTGCAAAACAGTCCCATTGAACTGTGCTCGGAGATGGAAGACTCCTAAGCAAATAAAGGACTATTTGCTGATGAAGAACTGTCTGTGGGTACTGCAGAAGGATAGTCCAACATACTGTGCTCTAGGGTGGAAGATCCCTGAGCTGATGATGAACTCACACCGGTAGCTAATGGTGAGGAGAGGAACTGTGAGTAAGTCGTTAGAAATTGTTGATGCTGTAAAAGCATCTGCTCATCGTCTCACCTACGCTGGACCTCATATGCGGCCAAGTTGGCATGATGTCTGGATCAATGCAAGGCCGCCTCAAGGCATTCTTGTTCCATCAAAAGCCAAAAACAGTCCAATGTCACTGCATCCTCCTTTGTCTTCTTTCCATGCATGGACGAGCTCTAAAAAGAGCCGATAATGCTCACGGAGATCAGCCTGCTCCATGAACACTTGCCTGAGAGCTACTATACTGGACGGGTCCATGATGGAAGACTGGTAGACCCATCAACTACTGCAACAACGACTGCAAGAGGGGGGGGAATCCCCCCTTACCTTGCCCCACAAGTTGTAAACGCAAACGGGTGAAGACGGAAGTTGGCCCGATGCGCGATGAAGGGAGGAAGAGGCTAATGGAGTATGGTGCTACCAATAGTCCAGGGTAGGGACAAAATACGAAATTAGATAATATCCCAAGCATGCTTCCTCCTCTGCTAACTGAGTTCACATTACTGAGCTTTGCTACCAGGACTCCCTCCAACCTATTTCAGATCAGAAGGAACCATACTAATCTGATACCAATGTAGCATGCGGGGACTAGCTATGGAAAAATTAGATGAACATACAAGGAAGAACTCAAGCATAAAAGACACCAGAGATCTACCTAACTATAGTACACTTCTTTATTTATATTGATGGCATAAATGACCTAACTACTGTTGTAAATGATTGCCCAATCGGCATACAAAATTGCTGATGGAGCTACGCTGCTGAAACAGGATACTCAACCTCGCCCATATGTTGGCTGAAAGGCGCTCTTGGAGGCTAGGAGCTGAGTGCAGAAATGAGGGGCCACGCCTACTATATCTAGATGAGTCCACGAACATGCCCAAACTCATCCTCTAAAAACCACAACAAAGTGCAGTTTCGTTCTCAAGATAGTCACTGATAAGGTTGAAAACCATAAACTCCATCACAGGACTAGCTACTATGGCATCCCAAGTGACGTCATCAGCGCCCAATAGTGGGTGTAGAGCATAGTATAAACATATTGCTCTCACACATACAAATCTACGAACCCACACATACTTGAGCATCCATTTATACAAAGTCTTCGTGCTGAGTTTCTGTCAGCACTCCGGAAGTGAAGGGCAGACTCAGCCATGACGAAGGCTAGCACTAAAGGAGAAGCTAATCCAAAGGTGGTCCAAAATTTCTTCTTTCAAGCTACAACTTTTTGTGACGAATAAACGATTTCATTTTAGTCTCTCTCAGACGAGCATCTAAATCTAGCTGATAGGGCAACGCACCACTTGAGATAGAAAGAATTATCGCAATACCAACAGGCCGCAACATGGACGAAAACTTCACAAGGTGAAATTTGCATGTCCATTAATATGGCAAAAGCATATATCTAGATGAGTCCAGGAACATGCCCGAACTCATCCTCTAAAAACACAACATACTGCAATTTCAATCTCATGGTAGTCACTCATAAGGTTGAAAACCGTAAACTCCATCAAGCATAGCAGCCCTCCTAATATAGGGGCTGGAAGGGCCTGTTCTGGCCAACCCAACCAGCCCTAACTGGCCGACCAGCCAGTCGGCTGGTTGGCTGGGCTGATCAGGCTGTTTGCTCAGCCCTAGGGGCCGACCTGGAGTGGGTTAAGCCTATAAAAGGCGCCTCACCCAGCCCACTTTTGATGCTTGTTGCTGCCCTTTGGAGGCCCCAAAACCTGCCATATATATGCTGTGTAGGGAGCTGCAATTGGCTGACAAGGCAGCCAATTGTCACTGCCACCGTGGGCTTGACCCTGGTGCATGTGACACAAGGGTCAAAAGAAATTGCATCTTATTGATGGCACCACTGATTCACTCAATGGTTTTTTGGCAAAACAGGGGATCACTTAGGAGGATATTGTCCTTATGTCACCACCTGCTAGCATGTAATTTCCACCTTGTCCCGTCTTTTTTCTTGACATACTACCTTTTAGATAAGTGTGCTTTTGTACCTTTTTACCTCTTTTAGAGGTTTCCCACAGGAATACACAGTATTACCCCCCAAAAAAAGTGTGTGGTGGATCAGGCCTGGCTAAGGGGCTACGGCTGACTGTAGGCGGCTATGACTAGCTATGGCGACTAGAGAGGCTTGGATCCTTCAGGAGGGCTGGAGCATGGACTGTGGATACTGCTGGAATGACGAGGCTGAAGCTGAAGGTTGGAGACGATGGAGAATGAAGAATGGGAGACTTTTATAGCCTGCAAAAGATACTGCTGGAATGACGAGGCTGATGCTGAAGGTTGGAGACGATGGAGAATGAAGAATGGGAGCCTTTTATAGCCTGCAAAAGTCCCTCCTGGAGCTAGCCAACTGAGGAGCAGGCTAACCTTGTTCTGGCCAACCTTGCCGCTGCTGCTGGCCGAACAGACCCGACCTGTTCTGTGATATAATTGACCAGATCTGGACCAGATATAAGTTGCTGCAGGCCCCCATCGGTCCTGTTGCTTCCTAGGGCCAGATCTGCTGGGTGGAGCTGCTTGCCTAAAAGAGTGGCACCATGATCTGGGGCGGTGAGATGCAGCTTAAAGTAACAACATCAAAATGTGATTGTACTCTAGGACTAGATAAGCTTACAGCACTCTCTGGTTTCTGAACTAGAGGGTCACAACTCCAACTCCTGATCAAAGCAAGAGGGTTTGCAGAAACATTAACGCAGACTCACTGTGAAGGAAAGAGACCAACCTCCTTCCATTGGAAACCTCCTACCATGTAGGAAAGCTACTCCAGCAAAACAAAAGAAGACAAGAAAACCAAAAAAAAAGAGAAACAAGAGAAGAGGGGCAAGCAAAAAGATAAGAGAAATTGAAACAAGGAAGCATGAATGCCTGTGGGCACTACCTCAACAGCGGCATAGATTGAAAAAAGGAATGAAAGCTTGGTGAAAGATTTTAGAGAGAGAGAGAGATGCACGGCAATGGTCAGAATGAGAAAAGTAATGGCTAGATTAAGAAAATCAATGAAGGTTTGGCGGAAGAGTTGAGAGAGAGAGAGGGAGAGAAGCGATGATGATGATGATGATGATGGATGAAGAAGAAGAATTGGAAAAACAAATCATTCTAATGTGCTTCCTTCATCTTCAAGCATTGCCCTTTGTACACTCACAACAATGGGGCTAAGCCTTACAAGGCTCTTAACTTGCAGATCATCTGCCACATATGCAAAGAGCTCTATAAGCCAAGAGGAGCGGCTTATTAGGAAGACCCATGCACATCTCTCAATTAATTCACTCGCCCTCGAAACGGTCAACCACCAACCCCCCAGTCCTGGGGGCCATGTCCTTCACAATGAGTAAATATGCTGCTCAAACTTGGTCTTTCCAATTCAAAAAAAAAAAAACAAAGCACTTACCATATCCACAAAAAGAGAACTGAGATCCAGCTTGTTGAGATAAACTCTGGCAATGTCCGGGGTGGGTGTTCTGGAAGCAACAGCCATCTTGACTTCCCTTTCTTTCAGAGCATTCAGAATACCTTTGGCCTCAGGATACAGGCGAGGGCTGTCACTTTTCGAACGGCATTCACTGAAAATAGAGAGGGCAGAACATTATCAGGCACCGAGGAACGTTGGGAAATTTTGTGATGGGCAGAAGAGGCAAAAGCCAGGCGACGAACCAATAGAAGGGCCAGAGAGTATAGTCGAGGTCGAAGACAACAAGGCGAGGGAGGATATTGACTGCATTGAGCAAACGAAGGGCCTCTGATTTCACATCTTCTTCGGTCATCCCACCTCGCATGGTATACAGAGGCAAAGAGTAACTACTGCCCAAAATGTATTGTTGTGCTCTGCTGCATTTTAAGGGCCGGCCCTTTTGGTGTTTTACACCCAATCACATTCCAGCCCACGTGGACATCTCGCACACATGATTGCATCCTCACTTAAACTCCAAGTAGGCTTCATTAGAGCCCCATTTCTCACGTCCTTTTTCCGACTTAAGGGGGCTGAGATCTCATCTCAGTCGTCCGATCCCGCCTCTTTCGGAATAAGAATCGGTCCATATTGCATGCCTCTATTTTATGCGCTTAATTCGATTAATATCCTAGTTTTTGGGAGAATCAATAGCCCTATTAGGTTCAAGAGCTTTAGGAATCCATTGTCCTTTAGTGGTAGTAGGAGGATTATCTCTTTTGAGGAAAATTCTTGATAGTGTGGCTACAGATTCCACATAGAAAGCAAGAATTTGGAAGGTTTTTATACACAAGCTATTACTCTCTAAAAATTTCTCCCCTTTAATTAAGTATAACTGGAGTACATGGGAGCTCTTCAGGTAAGTCAAGTTGGACGCACACTTGTGGATTCCTCCTAGGGTTGATAAACTATTCCTTTCCATGTTGGCAAGCTCTTCTAGATCAGCACATAAGAGGCGGCTTGGTTATAATGTGAAAGAGAAAGGTTGGGGAGTTCAACCCAAACCAAAAGTTTTGTAGACCATTGATCATTTGGCTTGAATTAATGTGTCTACATCTCCAGATAGAGGGGTTGATTGCAGTCTAGAGCCCTGTAGGACTCTAGATGCCATGTTAGCCTTCTTAAAAAGGAAAATGAAAGAACCTTTAAGTGAAAGTCTCACATTAGTAACGATAAGTCCTTTTTTGACCCAGTTATTCCTTACCCAAGCTTCAAGGATAGAAGCAATTGGTCAAGCACCAAGTAGGAAGCCACCAAGTGCGTGAGTGTGCAACCAATCGATAGAGTTGTCAAGAAGGTCTTCTTCAACAATGGCTGAGATGCACTTGCCTAGGCTAAACCTACTTAAGATTAAATGCCACATCACCGAGAGAATATGCTCAATAACATTCCTTAAAATATTTCACACATGTCCTCAAAGACCAAACTGGTCACTTAAAATAGTTTCAAGTTCACACATGTCCTTAAAGACAAAATGGGTCACTTTTGCTGTATTTGCATTCAAACTTTAGAAGGCCATATATCTTTCCCAATTGAAGGCAAAGACAAACTTCCACACAATGAAAGACCAACTTTTGCAAAGTTTCCACCCCATCAGTCCTATGTTTGGACATAATTTCCATTCCAAGTATATTTTGAAGAAAAATAAGCATAACTTGATCAAATTGTATCAAAATTGAGCGTTGTCTTTACTAGCCTCTTCAACATATCAACACAAATATTTACAAGTGACTCCAAAGAATTTGGTACTATTTTCATTATTTTTAAAGATATTTTGATCATCATTTATCTGAATTATATGTCAAGTGATGGCATTGTTTTCTTGGACCTAAACAACAAATTAGATCACAATAACTATGGAAATTAGAAGTGTGAATTGGCAAATATCTTCTAACTAAATAAATTGTGGAATGCTATCCAATGAATAAAATAAAAGAATGCCACCAAATGACTTCATGGCCATGTCTTTCAAAGCACTGTCATGATGCATCTTGGGTTTGAATGCCATTTGAAGGTTAAATCAAGCCTCTAAATTTATGTTTCTATGTAAAGAGATCACCCTATAGTGGTTTCACACATGTAAAAGTGTCATCTCTTTGTTATTTCTTTTCTATGTTAGCATGGCTGCATAGAGCTTTCTGAGCTAAGAAAACTCCCTTTTTAGATCAATGTAATTTGAGTCGAGGGGTAAAAGATATGCTCAATTAATTGTTTTTAAGTATAACCAAACTCTAAGAGATGCTAACACATAGTGATCATCCAAAGGATTAAATCTTATAGTCCACATAAAGAAATGAAAAGGTGGCTTTTGCTCAATGGCTACAACTCCTTAGAATATCCATGACCACATTAAATGAATCCTCCCTCCATCGAGAGGTCATTCTTCATCGCGATGAATGATCAAGTGCCATGGTTTAAGAACTTGATCAACCAACCTACCAATCTTTAAGGGGGAAATCGATGCCATACTAAAGTGGGGGTCTCATCTATCACACTTTTCTCAAGAGTTTCCTAATGAAGGACCAAGAGGCACCAAGTGTGCCATTTACCTTGTTTATCAAACCATATTTTGAGCCATGGCTCTATAAAAGATAAAGCAAAGAATCTCAACCTATGCATAGATGAGTGTTGATGCTTCCTTTTAATAAATTCTCTAAGTGGTTTCCCTATTAATCGAGATTGAGGGGAGAATCACTTCAATCACTACTCTTCTATCTCCCATGGTGAGTCAAGTTCATGCATGGGTGAGGTGGTAGAGAGATGTAAAGTCCTATAGAGTTTTAGCCACATGAAGCACTTAAAGCCTTGTTTCATTTGTTCCCAAGTGTGCATGCGAAGGAGCATGGGATGTAAACCATTGCAAGTATTAGTAGCAATGCTATCTCAAGTGGATGCTTAATCATCTCGAGTCATGCTCCAAGGCTCTCTAATCAAATTGTGTTCTCATGAAAAGTCCTAGGGCCTTGTGGTACATCAACTATAATTTGGAATCTTAAGGATCAATTATGATAAGGTGGAGACCAAGAGAGCTCAGTAATGCTTTGCATTATTGAGGATTAGAGGGCTTGGACGTAGGGTCATTCCTAGGCTTAGGCATTACTAAAGTGATGCAAAGGACACTCATGAGACGGATTTTATGGATATTCCATTGTGGGACACATGGCTCCAGCCAAATAGCAAGTGTTAGTTATAAGGGTGGGTTCTAGAGAGAGCTCCACAACCCTCAAGAGGATATGAGGGAAGAAATGAGAAAGAGAAGGATGAGAGCGGAGGACTAGGACTGAAGACTGGGTGGAAAACTTATGGATGACTTTCATTTACTTTATGGTAACGCTAGTATCACAACAAATTGGAGAATCTAGCCTATCATTCATGTTGATGGAGTGAAACTAATTTTAGATCAAATGGTTCCTCAATAGTTATTCAAGCTTTGTATCTCCTTCAAATAGTTCTCCATCAATCATAGAAGCCTTATATTTGTACCTCTATGGTTATGGATTATTTGAGAAGTAGTTGGGGGAATCATCAAAATTTTTTCCCAAGATGCTTATAAGCAAACTCGATTGTGCAAGATTTTGATAGCCTACTACTAGATGAGTCAAGAAGGCAGTTGAGAGATGGCAAGTTGAGCTATGGTAGACAAGTTAAGACCATGCATTGCAAGTAGACAAACACTATTGCACATTGTTTGGGTAATTGCAAATGTTTCTCCTTAAAGATTCCCTTGAAGATTTTGAAAAATTTTGTTATTTTTCAAAAAATCCAAAAAATTAACATTATCTTTTCTAAAAAATGCTTGTTTTCACAGCTTTTCAATTTGGTAAAGAAAAGATCACAAAAAATAATAAAAAAGACTCTAAAATTAGCCACTAAAACATCTCAATCTTAGATGTAGGAAATGCATTCTAAAGAAGTTCACTACTTTTGGATTTTAGCAATTAAGAGAATTCAATAAAAATAGTATTTTTCACTTATTCTTGAGAAAAATGCCTTGTGGCATTGATCCTATGTTCAAAATGCTTTAATGCATGACATAGAAGGGTGTTGGAAAGTGATGTAAAGCAATAATAACTCATGATTTGAGCTCTTGATGAAGGCTTTGAAAAGCATGAGGTCATCGAACTCAAATGAAATTCTACAAGCCTAACAAAACGCATCAGACAGAGCCTTCAACTCGATGCAGCACATAAAGTTGAAGGTTAAGCTTACACAAAATTAAAACTTTTCAATAATCTTAACCTCCAACTTGATGCAAGACATCGAATTAGAGGAGAAGTTTACTCAAAAGTTTCAAATAAGAACTATTCATACTACATCTCTAAGTACATGTCCTTATTTCTAGTTCATTTTTGTAAGATGAGATGCAAGATGAATTAGAAAACTATGGATCAGTTCAAGCGTACCTTATTAATAGGTATTCCAAATAATTTCTTAGAAACCTTGATCAGATCGACAAGATCGAAGGCTCGTCACCCTTGTTTTATGGTTTCTAGGGATTCCAATAATTTCTTAGAAGCCTTGAGTAGATTAACAGGATCGGAGGCTCGTCACCCTCATTTTATGGTTTCTTCATAGCTTAAACAAGACCCAAGAAATAATCTTGTGCTAGAGGAATGGTTGCAGTCCCAAGGGGAAGACTTCTTAGTGGAAGCTTCCTTTGTGCCAACTAACATTGCTACTTTTGGATTGGCAATGACACCAACAATGTTCTCCATACTTCAAAAGAGAGGCTTGCAATATGCAATGAATTTGAGGTGGGAGAAAATCAAATGAGCAGAAAGTCTTTTATGATCTCTCTATTTCTACTCTTCCTTGAAACCAAATGAAAGACATTAGGGAAAAGAGAAATGAAGAAGGTTAGATGGCTAAAAAAAGATAGTTGATCGACCTCCAAAAATAAAAATATCCTTTTGAGTTCAATGGATACCATATATTGAAATGCTTAGTGAGGACTAGTATAGAACTTTGGAGGAGACATTACTCATCATTCGATAATTATTCAATTCATACTCTCTCACAAGATTGCTAGGCCACCCGGGTACCTTTGCATCATCTAAACTCATAATTCACTACTCAACAAAATGAACATTATGGATGAAATCAAACGAACTGCTTGTTAATGAAAATATTAGAGCATATATTCAAATTCTTATATTAGACTAATTGCGAGCAAAGGTAACCAAATGGGATTGAAAGGTCATTCTCTGATTGCAAGATCTATTCAAACTAAGTGAAGTTTAGCTATTTCACAGCTCTAGTTGCAAGATCTATTCAAATTTCTTCGTAGCCACTAGAGAAAGTCTTAAGAGCATGTTGAAGCTCTTTTTTCCCCTTGTCGTGAGAGAGAAACAAGACCACCTCATGTTCAAGAAGAGTTGCAGGGCCCGAGTGCATTAGCTCCCCCCATCAAAAATCGATGGTGTGGAAGGAAAGCCTTGACATATGGTGATCAACAACATTGTAGCCTATGATGGTTGAGCTCATTTCAATAGTCTATGGCCGACCTCATGTAATCGTTGTTCACCAAGGCTATGGCACACCTTCTCCACTGCACTCAACAATGGCTTCCCTATAAGCTCTCCCATTATCATCAAAGAAAAGGTGAGCAATATCCATTAGCCCCTCGATAGCAATGGCTCCAATCTTGACCTCCCATCCACTACAATTAGTGCATCATTGATACAGTCTTAAAGTGGAACATTGATGACCAGCGATAGCAAAAAAACAACAACAGTCACAATAGTTAATGTGGAGAAAGTAGCATAGCTTATCTATGTCAAAGTCATCTTGCAAATTCATAGCAAAGGCTACATCAAGGTCATCTTGCAAAATTTCATAGCAGCATCAAATTCTAACAAACATCTAGAGCAAATTAAAGAAGAATCTACATTTGATGTGACCTATACATAGAGGTCTATGAGCCTTCAATCAATTGCACCTACGAAAAGAAGCATGGATGTAGAAGTTCTTCTTATTGTAGTTTGCTGAATTTTTTTTTGTAAGATTTATCTTCACCTAGTGTACAGACATCGAACATTCTTGGAATGCAATTTGTAGAGGTAAATGGGGAAAATTGAGTCGATTAGACAATCCTCATAGGTATACCATAGCAGTATCATAAACATGAGTAGCTGCTTTTGGTGTAAAGTAAGAGCCCAACCATAACTGTGAATTCGTGCTAGGCACATGAATCTCAAATACCCACTTACTTCAAGCACGCTTATGCATCCCATTGTATGCATCAGATTTTTTATTTCTTAATTGTGATTGATGCTGTAAAAGGGTCATGCAAACAAGGCAACGTGTTGTATGACCATGCATGGAAATATAAGCATGCAAAAAGAAGATGGAAATCTCCTATGTCGAAGACATCCAAAGACAATTGATAGGAACACCAATATTTGCGAAAGATTATCAAGGTGATTAAAATGGTGTAATTTGTAGGAGCTTTAGTGAAGACTTGCTTAAACGTCAAAGTAGGCAAACATAGTAAGGATTCAATGGCAGGAAAGAGATGAAAGAATAGGCCACAAACAATCGATGGCATGAAATAGCATTAAAACACCTACAAATATTTCATACTTTTAAGCCCCAACTCTATGCAAAACATCAAGTTGGAGGATAAGCTTGATGCAAAAGTGAAAATTAAAGAATTGTCATACCAAAACCTAACTTAAGGACATCCCTAGGCCCCCCATTCTTCATCCTCTAGTTTTTAGTCAATTTAAAGAATAGGCATAAAATTCCCCTTGGCGTTCAACTCAATGTTAAACATTGCTTTCAAGCCTCAACTGATGTCGAACATCGAGTTGAGGGTTGAACTCGATATTCGACACCAAGTTCAAGCTTCAACCCAATGTCAACTCGATGTTTGACATCGAGTTGAAGCCGTTGAGTCTTGAACTCGATGTTGGACATCGTGTTGAGGCTAACATGATGTTAAATTTAAGTTAAAGTTTTAAATCGATGTCCAACACCAACTTAAAGCTTTAACTCAATGTCAAACACATCAAGTTGAAGCTTTACCTCGATGTCAAACATCAAGTTCAAGTGTTGACTTGCTATATGGCTTATCTTTAATCCCATAACTAGATGTTGGAGACCAAGGTTAAGCTTCAACTTGATGTTCAACATTGAGTCAAAGATTCAACTAACAGTTTATACTTTAACATGATTTTCAACATCAAGTTAACCTATAGCTTCATGCATTACATGAGTTCTCAACAATTCACTATTATGAAAATGAGACTACGATACTAAATATTATTGAAAGATTAACCTAATGCCATGTACATTTACAAATATTAAAAAATGGGATCTTTTTGGAATCCTTTTAAGCAATGAGGAAATGAGTAGATCACCACATTTGAATACCATATGCAATCAAGCTCTCCACATTTCTCAAAAAAGCTACAAATGAGTCTTGTCCACACAAGATATAGCCTTGTTCTTCCAAAAATAGTAATCATGTTAAGGTTTCGCTCTTTTGATCTCACAATGTGTAATGAAATAGTATTAATTATAAATGATGTTGTATAAAGAGGGACCACCTTCATATTTGAACCATGCTCATTGTTGACATTCTCATGGAGGTGCCCAATGAAAAGAGAGCTTCTAAGTGTGATTAGCCCCATTAAGCCAACCACTCTCCTAGCTCCCACATTACCAAGTAATTCTTCCTATGCTTGTGCAACCTCCAGAGTAATATTGATGTCCCACAAAATTGAGTTGCAGAAAAGTCTCAGGGATTGCAAACATTAAGTTCGAACTAGGAATGTAAAACATCAAAGGAGAAAATTATGGATGCCAATATAGAATTTGATACCCCAAGAGATAATCCAACTCCATGTTCTTAATGATCAAATGCTAGAACAACCAAAAGCAGCTCAACAATTCAACAGTCTAAATCTTGCCTACACCTCAACACTTGGTAAGTATAAAGAAAAATGCACATAGCTGTAAAACCAAAAGGGTAATCATTGCCAAATTGGAAATTAAACTCTTGAATCAAGGCGATGATGATGTGTCCCTCATGGATTTCTTTCCTTGACTCAACTTGAGTTAGCTATTGTGGAAGCAATTTTGAATTGAGTTGCAAGTTTTTTTGGGCAGAGTTCCACATTGTCAACCTCAATAATTTGCTCTAATTGTTGGCTGTCCATGTCATCCGCATTGAGAGTGGGTGGGGACTCTAGCTCCCATTTAGGAGATCATATCAATGCATCAAAGTCCTTCATTTCTTGTGTTGAGAGGGGTGTAGAGGCTTCCTTTGTTGTATTTCAAACCCAATGATAATGGCCAGTAGATGTGGCAATGTAGCTCTTGCCATTATGGGTGGTGGCTACATACTTTGTTAGCAATAAGGATACGTGTTGATCCCAATCCTAATATTTTTTCCCTACCAAGGAGTGTAAGATATTTTACTAACATGAAATGTTTTCTCGCTCCCGTATGAATGAAAATTTCAGCCACAAACTTGGCTACTTCTTGGCATATTGGGTCTAGAATCATATCATGGTGTATTCCCTCACGTTGACTTTGTGCCAAATGGGAACCGATCTTGAATTTCTTAGAATCTTGCATCCGATTTTTCATTGAACATTCTTCTTGTGACTTTGGAGATAAGAAATCTTCCTATATTGTTGATCTCCTAAGGTAGACTTGTTTATGCTTTTGACTATGCCTCATTGTGCCATACTTATCCTTCTCCAACTCTCTACTTTGATGTGATGGTATGAATGGAATGATATATTTTGTCATAGCAGGTGTTGGTAAGAAGGATTATAGTTTCTCAAAAACATTTCCTAGGCCCTTGGATCGCAAGAAGTTGCATGCACCGGCTACATGTTGAATGTTGAGACTCTTGACCATACAAGCTATATTGTTCTCTCTTTTGTTAGCTCCTTGTTGACTAGGGCATCAGACTCATCTGGGTCTGCATCCTAGATAATCGATGACTCTACCTCCAATTCTCTTAACTCCAGGGTCTCCAAGGATTGCAACGTCTCTCTTTCGCATGTTACATTAATCTCCTCATCACACTGCCACTGTCTAAGTCTAACATCCATGGTTGTTTTGGGTGTGGGTTGGTGATTCTGGATCTTTTCCTTCTTCAAGCTGGTGATTTGGGGAGGGTTGTTGATGTAGAGGTTTGGGCCATTTGGTGTGGTGTCACTTTGTCAATGGACATGTAGCTCTTTTTCCCCTCCTATTGGGCTTCTCCTAGATGACATTTGCATACATGAATTAGGTCCCAATTTGACAGTGTCTTGTGCCATGCGTCAAGAGTGCCATGTGCCTTTTGTGAGTGGTTGATGCATTTTACTCTTTCTATGATGAGGTGCCATGAGTGTGGACAAAAGAAAGTTTCTCTTGGGGCTTTTTATTTGCACAATCTATTTGTGGCATTTGAAATGTGTGACTGCTCTATGCATGACTAGTGAGGCTGAAATTTCTCCTATATGCTTAAATTGCTAATGATCTCATAGGACAGCTAAGAGTCAGCCCCATCACCTCTAGCCCTAGGTTGAAATCTATTGAATCTACCTATATGTGCAAAAATGTACATATGAAAGTGAGTGCTCATGATACAATCTAGGAAGATTTGGTGCTCCCAAATCTTTGTTATTGTTGAGGAGGGCTTGTGAGTTGGTTCTCATTGATTGATGTGGTGAATTGGACTCTGTCCATTGTTTTTAACAGCACAACTCCCATTGGATTCATATTTTTGACTCTACATGTCCCTTGACCTAGATATTTTAGCTAGATATTTTAGCTTGACCTTGTGGACCTTAGCATTATATAGTAGAACTAGGTCACCTCCCTTGGACAACCATAAAGCCAAACAAAAGTTCCTTGATCACCTCATTGACAAAATGTGTGCTTCTATCTGACACAATTTCAATGGGAGCATCCAAACCGTCTGATCACATTTTCATACAAGAACAGTGATGTGCTTTTGGCATCTACTTTTCTTACTGCTTTAGCTTCAGCCCACTTTGTGAAGTAGTCCATGACCACAATGAGGTAGTATGCCTATTTTCCCTTTGTAGCTGGATGTATGGGTCCCATGAAATCAATCCCTCATTTTTCAAATGGTTGTTGTGCTACAACTATTGTTAGGGGTTGAAGTCTTTATGTTGGGGCTTAATTGTTCATTGGCATACATCACATTGTTTTACATAGTCATAAGAATCTACATCTGCCCAAAGGGTTGGCCACCAATATCTTACCAAGAGGATTTTTCTTGCTATTGATTCCCCTACAAAGTGTCCTCATGTTACGTCCTCTTGCTATGCCTTCATGCACTTCTCTTATGATCAACATGATTTTGTGAGGCATAACAAACCTTCTAGAGATATGATCATTTCCCATCTTGTATAGCTAACCTACAATTAGTAGATAGGTAGATTTTAGAATTAATTTCCTTCACTCCATTGGTCTTAGTTTAGGGGGTGGTGTTATTAATACCTAATGATGTCTGCACATCATTTAGGAATAGAATCAACTTGGAACAAATCAGCATCTAGCAAGCCATCTTCTATTCCTTTTGTCTCTTATCCTATCATTGATTATGACATATTATTTGCAATGTAGTGTTGATCTCCCTTCCTTTACCACTATCTTGAAATTGAATTCTTGGAGTAGTAGAAGCCATCTGGTGATTTGATCGGTGGTACAATAGGTCTTGATGATCAATGTAAAATACAAAGTCATTGGCCACCAATAAAAAATGTCAAAATCTCTTCACACTGTAGACCATTGATAGGGCTTCTTTTTCAATGGTGGTAGTATAATTAACCTCAACGTCATTCAACTACGTACTGCAAAGTAGATTGCATAGTCTTTGCTATATTTGCTAGGTTGACATAACACACTCCCTATTGCATATTTGGAACCATCTGTATGCATACATAGCTCAATGTCCCAAGTCTGAGCCATTAGTATAGGAGCTGTGATCAATCTCCACTTGAGAGTTTTGAATGCTTGCTCGTGTTCTTCATGGCATACCAAAGTATGAATCTTCTATAGTATTTAGTATGGCCCATGAATACCTGGACACCCTTAGCGTTTTTTGGGGGGGAATGTTCATAACACTCTTGATTTTTTCCATGTCGGTAGCAATCCCATGTTGAGAAACTATGTGTCCCAAGACTTTTCAATGTGTGACTAAGAATTGGCATTTGAGAGGGTTCAAGGAGATTTCATACTCCCTAGATTTTTTTAGTACATCTTCAAGGAATTTCAAGTGATCCTTCTTGCCTGAGTGTATGCACAAGTCATGGAGAAAAGATTGTAGAAATTTGTTGAGAAATTCCTTGAAGGTAGTGTACATGACCCTTTGAAAAGTGGCTAGGATATTGCATAATATAAATGGCATGACTCTGTATGCAAACATTTTCCATTTTGTGGCAAAGAATGTCTTTGCCTGATCTTGAGGAGCACTTTGTACTTGGTTGTACCCAATAAATCCATCTAAGAACCTAGATACTTTTGACCCAGCTACCCATTCCAAAACTATCTTTGTCAATGGTGGGGGTTAGTGATCTCTGATTGTTGTTGCATTGATGCTTTTGAGATTCACACATATTGTGATCTTTTTGTTTTTGTTTGGGACAATCACAATTGGTGACACTCAGTTGGTGTGCTATATCTCATAAATGAAACCGCCATCCAATAAATTCTCAAGTTCCTCATAGATATGGGTGCCATACTTTGGATTTTTCCTGTACGGTCCACACCTTAGGCTTGGATTTATCCCTGATTAGCATGATATGTACTACAACTCCATGGGAAATGCCTTGCACTTTTGTATGTAGATGATCTGATTGTGACTGGAAGCAAGGATAGCTTCATCAAAAAGGTAAAACAAGACTTATCTGCTGTAGAGTTTGACATGAAATATCTTGGACTTATGCACTATTGTCTTGGTATTGAGTTCTGCAGAGATTCAGACAACACCTTCATGAGTCAGCTAAAATATGTTGACAGTCTCCTAAAGAAGTTTCATATGTTAGATTTCAAGATTGTAGCCACTCACATGGAACATAGTTTGAAACTTACAAAAGATTCATAAAAGCCTACCGTCGATGAGAGGTACTACAGGCAACTCATCGAATCTCTTATGTATCTGACTATCACACAGCCATAGATTTGTTATGGACTAAGCTCACTAGCACTCTCACTGGAATGTAGCCAAAAGAGTCTTGAGATACATCAAAGGTATAAGACAGGTTGGGATAGAATACAGAGGAAGTCATCCAAGGTTGCATGGATACTGTGATAGTGACTATGCCAGAGATCATGAGACCAGGAGATTGACATAGGGATATGAATTTTTCCTTGGTCAAGGTGCTATATCATGGTTGTCAAACAAACAACCACCAACTGTTCCTTTGTCTTTGATTGAAGTAGAATATAGAGCACTCACTACAAGTGCATGTGAGGCTATATGGCTCAGAAGACTATTGTCATAAACATATTACTTTGATGAATCAAAGCTAACAACAATATACTGTGATAATCAATCGACTCAAGCATTGGCAAAGAATCCATTATATCACTCCAAAACAAAGCACATTGATTTTAGAGAGCACTTCATCAGAGAAAGAGTGTTACTTGGTGATATCACACTATAGCATTGTGATATAGCAAAGAGAATGTTGCAGACATCTTTACCAAACCACTTGGTAAAGAGCTTTCGAAGAAGCACCGGTAAGCTCTTGGTTTGACGCAGAGGAAGGACATTCCCATTAAAGGGGTGTGATGGAATGTAATGCTCAGTCCTTCTTCAATTCCCCAGAATCATCATCTTGAGTGAAGGCCTACTTCATGATGTTGATCTTGAGGGAAGGTGTTGAGAGATCAGCTAAACATCATGTGATTACATGTGCATAGCACTAATGTCACTAACACATATAGAGTGCTATAAAGGAAAGGGTTAGATGCCCTAACCCTAACCCTAAATGGGTTTGTATATAATCTACATTTTCAACTAAATCTAGTGTACAGCTAGTCATTTGTGGTGTGCTCTCTAGCTATGCCCTCTCTCCTCATCTCCAATCTTCTCCTCTCCCCTCTTCATATTTTGTCAATTGGTCTAGTCCTTGCTATTGTTGCATTCCCCCTTGTATGATTTTGGAAATAATCATGTACTTCCCTAAGGCTTTCATAGCATTATGAGGTGCTTGCTTGACTATTCATGCTACTAATTGTTGTGGAAGAGCCTTGATCCATTGAATCAATGCCCAATTGCTTTTCTTTTTTGTGTATACTATCCAATCCAATCTTCATTCACACATTGGGTTTGAAGTGTAAAAATTTTTCTTTGGGAGACTGGCACTAGATTCTCAATGGGCATCTTGTTTTTAAAGAGTGGTTCCTTTGCCGTGCATGTACCTTCAAGGACCTTTGGATTCCATTGTAATTTTGGTGGTTCTGGAGCTTGGGTGGGCTTGGATAAATATAGTTCCACCACTCGGGCTTGCACCCTTTCAAACTCATTAAAGTGCCCCACCTTAGCTTTTTAGCATTGCACACCCTTTTTCTTCTTCCTTAACCGTCTGTTATTTGTTTCTACCAGAGGGTCTAGTTTGGGATGCTCTACTACCATTAATGCATGAAGGATGCCCAAGTCGTTATGTGGCATTCTCTGCTTCTCTTTCTATATCCCAATCAAATTTTGCATCATAGTCTTCAATGATGTCCTCTTCAGAATCGTTATCCCATTTTATACGTGCCATGAAGATAGGTAAATCCACCACTTTGGATTCTTCATCCCAAATTGATGGTTCTAACTATGTCATTTTGCATCCACATCTGGCAAACATTGGATGTGTTGTCAATTATGTCCAAAGCCAACATCCAATTGTTAATGTCACTTTGGCTATCACCTTTTGTGGATTTGATTTCTTTCCATGCTAAAAGTGATGCGTGACTGGTCGCTGTGGTGGAAGATGTGTCATCAATATTTCTTGATATAGTGGACTTGATTTCCCCAATTCCCAGATTTATTTTCATAGTAGTATCCCTCCTCTAGTTGCGATCCTATCTATACCCCAATCATGGAATACTAACGCCTCTCAAACCCATGGACTTCCCAAAAATATTTGATGTGCTATTGATCCTTGGGGAAGATCTAGTATGGTGGATTGTACAGTGAAATTTACTCTCACAATTTTAGTTGTCTTATTATCAAAAATTCATAGTGGCTTCATCTTAGTGTGGTTGGCTAGGCATAGTGGCATTTCTCATTGGTGGTAGTCCCCATTCTTAATAGAGATATTTTACAAGAATGTTGACACCTACCCCACCATCCACTATTGTAGGGAATTGGCTAAAGGATTTATGCTCTAGTAGGATGGTTACAATTTTGATGTCATCCACATTGATATTCCTCTTCAGGTGGTGGGAAACATTGTGCCAATTCTATCTAACCCTTGAAATTTTCCCACATTGAAGGAAAATTCCTCAATAAGGTCCCAATTGGTATCATGAAGGGGCAACTAATTAAGCTAGCTAGGGTAGTGCCATCCATTGGGGGATGAGTTTCATGTAGATCCCTTACCCTTGTGCTGGTGGTGGCTTCAATCATTGTGTCAATACTATGTAATGTTGGTTCACTAGCCTCTGCTGTTGCTCTATGGCTGCCTTGAATTTTTCCTATTCCTGTTTTAACAATTCCTTCAAGGCTTGATACCAACATTTATCCACTTCAACGTTGGGGTTGACTTCCTTTGCTTCTTGAAGGGCATTGGGGTGGGATGTCCTTGGAGTCTCTTCACTTTGTGCTAGGTTGGCAAGGCTTGTTTGGCTCTTGAACTCTTTGCTTTCTCAAAAAAATTAGTTTCTCTCATGTTACTTCCTTCTGCTTCCTTGTTATCAACCAGTATAGCCTGGGATATAACACTTGGTGTAGCCACATTGTGACTCTCAGTGCTAATGATTCCAAGGGGCACATCCACCTTTGTTTTAGTAGGCTGTTGAGGCTTTGCCCTGAGTGGACAATCCATGCATGCATGCTCAATTCCACCATCTTTGCACACAGGTTGAAAAGTAATGGGGCTACCTTTGTGTGTGGGCACAGTGGTTTTCTCCACATCCAAAACACTTAATGGGTGCTCAATATGTGGTTGGACTTACTTAATTTGCATACATTGAAATGAGTCCTTTTGCACCATCCATGTAGTACATTGGGTGTTTTGGTTCATACTCATATTGTAGCTCCAATTCCTCAAGTTGGAGTTGTTGCACTAGGATTACTAGAGCAAGATTGGGAGCTTAAGGATACTATGGAGCATTGGGATTTCTCAATAGTTGAGGTGCTTGTGTCCTCACAGGGATGGGATTGAGCCTTGGCACTTGTGCATAGGGCGCAAGTGTGGGTTGCCAATATACTAGAATTGCTTGTGTCCTCACAGGGATGGGATTGAGCCTGAGCCTTGGCACTTGTGCATAGGGCGCAAGTGCGGGTTGCCAATATACTAGAATTGGTGCGTATTGGTACTGCTAGGGCTTGGGTTGTGCAACCCTCATATTGTAGAAGCACATGTTTACATTGTGTCTTGCAACATTGCAAATGACACACCATAACATTGGGGGTTCGGTCACTTCTAGTGGATGGAGTCGGCTCCTCAAGATTGGGCATTCATTGGCCATGTGGTTGGGCATACGGTGTGGGCACCATACCTTCTCCCTTCTTGGGTGTTTTTGTGGCTAAGAGACTTGAAACTTTTGCTCCATGGCTTGCATAATTTCTTCCTTCACCCTCAAGGCCATGACTTCCACTCGATCCTCAATGGTGCAATCCTTGGTGTAAGTCTTTTCCTTCTTAGAAGATCTTTTGTCATCACCACGATGACTTGATTTGTAGACACTGCTATTGTTGTCAGAGTTGGTCATGCCATCCTTGATGTCAATTGGTGTAGTCCTCGGTGGAAGTGCTTCCCTTCTTAGAAGATGTTTTGTTGCGATGACTTGATTTACAGTCATCTCACTATCACATCCTCAATATCAATTACAGCTTCATGAGCATCATTGAATTGTGCATAGCTGCTGTTGACTCTTTTCATTTCTTTGCAAATGCAGTTTTTCAGTCTAGAAATGAACCATGCAATTAGGTACTTGTCATCAAGGCCAGGAACATGCTAGGCTATCAATTTCTTCGTTCTTCCCAAGTCTGTTTTGAATTTCTCTTTTTTGTGCATTTCCTTATTTCTCAGTTGGAGGGTGGTATCATCTTGTAGCCTCTCGGTTTGGAGCCGTGTTATGAATTGTTCAAATAGTAGTTCCCATGTAGCTCTTTCTTCTACCATAAGGTTAAGATACCATTCCATGCCCTCATCAGTTAAGGGGGGGTGGTAGAGAGAGGAAGGAAGTGGTTGAGATGGATGGAATGGAAGGGCTATGTGGGATGTAAGGGAGAGGGGATGTTAAAGAGTTGTGGATGAAAGAGGAACAGGGGGTGGAAAAAGTTTATACCTTGAGTGGTGGACGCAAAGTGAGTGGTGGAGGTGGTGGAGATGGATGGGGAGGTGGACAAAAAAAGGTGTGGTGGTAGGGGAGATGGAGATGGTGGAAGTGCTGGATATGGATAGAAAAAGGTGTGGTGGTAGGGGAGATGGACATGGTGGGAGGTGGAGATAGAGAGGTTGGAGAAGATGGGCGAAAAAAAGTGGTGGTGGTGAAGGTGGACGGAAGGTGGGGGATTGAGGGGAGGAGTTTGATGGAAAAAGTGGTGGTGGAAGGGATGGAGAAGGTGGACAAAAGGTGGGGAATGGAGGGGGGAGGCTTGATGGAAAAAGTGGTGGCGGAGGGGATGGAGAAGGTGGATGAAACTTGGGGGGAAGCTTGATGGAAAAAGTGATGGTGTTGCTGGTGGAGATGGTGGATGGAAGGTAGAGGACGGAAAGCGGAGGTGGACAAAGAATTTGGAGGCTTGATGGAACTTGGGCATGGAGGAGAGAGGGAGGTGGCTTGCTAAGTTGAGGGGAAAGAAATGAAGGGGGGGGGAATGTTGCTTTTATAGGGTGTGTGGTGCTTAAATGTTACTTTTTCTGAATGTTCTTATATTAGTCACCCTTATTTAAGATGAATCTCATCATTTTGCACCAATTGGAAGAATTTTTGCACTCCTTTGCCTTGAGGCATGTGTCTTGCATGGTTTTTTGAAGGGGGTTCTTTTTCATACATGCAACACATGCCATGCTTTTGCTTCAGGTGCTAATGTCCCCATCAACAATGCAAAAAATGTTGTCACTGTCTATCTCAAGTCCAGGTTTTGAGGGTGTTGGTCACCTAGAGTCATTTAATTGCTTGTTGTAGGATAGGTTTTCACAAGCATAGCATAGGTCCTCGGGTCATATTCCGAAGAGAGCTGTAGGATAAATCATGGAAAGTAGTTCTCATATGTGCTTAGGTGAGAAAGAGGGCTAGTTCACAATGATGCATGGAGGCTTCTGCCTCCATGGGAGCTCAAGGGTTTAGAAGGGGGTTGTAGGGTTCATAAGGAGGATAAGGTTGAGAGAGCTAACTAGGAGTCCTAGGGTTCAAAGAGGGTTGTAGGGTATAGGACAAGTTCAAGGTTGAGTAGTGGAGAGCTAGTCTCCTTCATGACTTCAAGGGCTAAAAGGTTGAGGAGGGTGTTTAAGGCAGGAAGGAGAAGGAGGATGAGGAGAGAAGAGAAGAATGAAGGAGGAGGAGGAGGAGGAGGAGGAGGAGAAAGGAGGGAGGAGGAAGAGGAAGGAGGAGATGGGAGCAAAGAGTACAAGGGTAGGCAGTGCAAGGGTAAGGGCATAGGAGTCTCTACACTTTTTGGAGGGAACTCTTGGGTCTCTACTTTTTTTTGGGGAGCTCTTGGGCCTCTACACTTTTTGGGGTGACCTCTTGGGACTCTACACTTTTTTGGGGGACCTTCAAAAGTGTGAGATTTTACTCTCTCTCTCTCTCTCTCTCTCTCTCTCTAGTTTTAGTATTTCTCTCTCTAGATCTAGATTTTGCAAAGTACTTTGGATATAGTCATCATTTTAGACTCATCATACAATCTTTCAAGCTCAAGATACTACAAGTGGAGCTTTGCCACTACTCTACACATAGAATGAACTCTTCTTTATTGCTCTAGACTATGCTTTTGGCCCTTGTTGCCACAGGTTTAACAAATAAAATCATAATAAAAAATAAATATCTTATGCCTCACATTGTTGAGATCTTTCATCAATTTAAAGGGGCTAAATATTTTACTAAAACTGATTTAATCCAATTATTTTCTCCTTTACTGACATATTCTTGAGGCACATCCTCAATGTCTTGATTAATGCTTTTAGTTTAACCGTCTCTCTGTGGATGATCTGCAATGCTCATATTCAAAGTAGTGTCTAACCTCATAAAAATAGCCCTCCAAAAATGAATGCTAAATTTTCTATCTCAGTTATTAATGATACCGATTGGTGCCCATACATCGATGAATATTAATCCACACGTAATGTGCCCCCTCTCTATTTTACATGATCCAAGAATAGAATCCATGAGATACTTTTGCATTTGCTAGGTGGGATCTCCAAACAATGTAATAGACCACCTACCTTAAAATTTTCAGCTTTGTTGACTTGGAATTTTAGGCATTTCAATACATAATCTTGGATGTCGTTATTTATTCCAAGCCAAAGGGTTATATGTCTTCTAAATTCTTGTGTGTCTTGCACTAGGATTATCATGGCACTCAAAAATAATTTGGCGTTTAATGTCATTGTTATCCAAGATACATACTTATAGAGCAAGTAGCCATTTTCAATACTATACTTTTTGTGCTTGCCCCAACTTATGGTGTGAACATTACCATGTGGCTCCTCAATCAAAGATCCTCAACCCGCAATAATATAATATTTACCCATATTAGAATTTGCATATATACCACCAAACATTCAACAATAAGTTTTGGTCCATTCAATGACACGATGATGATAGATTTTCAACCTAGAGCCTTAGTTACGGTGGGACTAAAAAAAGAGAAGATTCAAATAGCTAAATACTAAACCCACAAGATATGGTGGAACATTATTGATACTTAAGACAATTAAAGAACTTTCTTACAAATTATCCTTACCAAAAGGATCTTGATACCCCAAAGGAAAAATATGCATTGGATGATGACTACATGGACAAAAGGCCAACCAATCAAGCCAATGATTTAAAAATAAGCTCCCTTAATAGTTTCTTAACTGTAAAGACTAATACAAAGATGAGCTACACTAAAGAAGTAAGGAACGATCACTAAGCAACTATATTGATCAATTGTTTCAAATGCTTAAGAGTTAGCTTTAAAGTCAAATTAGGGTGTCATTTGTGATCCATATTAGGCCACAAGATTGAGACCCAAATTGAACTAGTCTCTGTCTATTGCTTTGCCATTCACAAGCTCATTGAGTATTTAGAACCATTGAAAGGAGTGATGAAAGGGCCATGATCAAAGCTCAAGCCATGATAGGAACTACTAGCCCAAAGCCAAAGTGGAAAAGGTTAAATTGGGTGTCGAAGCAATCAACTTGATTTGAAGGTCCAATCCATTGCTACTACAACAAAGTCTGATGCTTGGAAGAGTACAATGGGGTGAAGATAGATACTTTAAGAATTCTTTGATTCAACTCAGGGAATTTGACAACCAAAACTAAGCACCTTGCAAGGTTTGACAAAGGATCTACATCATCAAAGAATAAGGCTCCATTAAGGTGTGTTTAAACAAGTACACTCAATGGATAAAGGAAATATCTGGAGTTGCTCCCTGGTTGCTCTCGCTGCCCACCCTTCTCGCCTTCTCCCTCCTCCCCTCAACCCCTTCTGCCTCCACCCTCCCTACCATCTCTCACCTCCGCCTCCTCCCCCACCTGCATCCTACCTCCCTCCCTACCTCCACCTCCACCTCCACCTCCCTCCCCAACTCCACCTCTGCCTCCTTCCCCGCCTCTGCCTCTGCCTCCATCCTGCCTCCACCTTTGTCTCCATCTTGCCTTCACCTCCATCCCACCTTCACCTCCCTCCCCACCTCCACCTCCACCTCCACCTCCACCTCTACCTCCACCTCCAAGTCCACCTCCACCTCCACCTCCACCTCCACCTCTGTCACCACCTCCACCTCTTTCCCCACCTCCATCTCCATCTCCGCCTCCCCTCTGCCTCCTTGCCTGCCTCCTCCTCAGCCTCCTTCCCACCCTCTCTATGCCTCCATTCTCAGCTCCCCTTGTTGCTATCTCTACCCTGCCTCCCCCCGCTACCTGCCTCTTTTGGCTTCTTTCCCACCTCCCTTCTCTGCCTCCTCCTCCTCACCTTCTCCATCCCCCCTCGCCTCATCTCCTCCTTCTCTCTGCCTCATCCCACCCCCCTCTTCATCTCCTTCCTTCCTCTTCTTCATTTGTAGTAGGAGTATTCGTGTTTTTTAGGAGGAGGAAGATCTTGGTGGTGACATTTGGTTTGGCCAGAGGGTCTCTGGCAGCAACCTTGAATCCCACAGCCATTAAGGTCCTTCTTTATCTAGTCAACAAAACACAAGAAATAGCAAGCAGTTCATTCCCTCTAGGACAAGGTGACCTTGGGCAAAATTGTCGGCCTCACACCCACAAGGCGATAGGGGCAAGAGTGGATCTAGGCGAGCTTGGCACTAGAGGGTGACCACATTCAAGAGGTCACTATCTATGGAAGAGGCATCTTCCTCATCCACTTGAGCTCCCCTGATACTGCCCTCAACATTGGTGGAGCAGATCCCCATCCTCCTTGGCCCGCATATGGTGTACCTCTTCCCTTGATACCATGGATTTACAGTGGAGGACATGGACATGACACACCACGTTCCCCATTTTCCAATTACGCTCCACTTCCTAGAGCTTCCAAAGAAATATAGAGCCATACTCCCCTCCATTGGTTGAGCATTTGGCACTACACTAGAGTCTCTACCAGATTTGCTGGCATTAGTGGTAGTAGATGACGGGGTCCCTAGGATCAGATTGGTGGTTGAGAGCCTAGAGTCCCTCCTAGAGTTGATCCTCCTAGAGACCCTTGAAGGGGTACATTTTGCCAGTGAGTGGAGATTTCTGGGTTACTAAGCCAGTGTCTTTGTTGCAGATAGATGTGTCACCTATTCCCCCCATGGCCAAGGCCAAGCTCCTCCCCCCCCACCCCCATAGAGTAGGTAGAGTCAGCATGCTAGAGCCTAACGCCCCCCCAGACAGGAGCATCAGGAGTCTCAGACCCCCTGGGTGATGCCTTTAGAAGGGGACTGGGGACCCAGGATAAAAAGAAAAAGAAACCAAACAAATAGGCCCAAAGGCGCCAAAGGAAGAGGGCTAGAAGCAGAGAGAGAGAGGCACAATTTTTTGAGGGGCACTTGAGGAGGAGCAGCAGTAGGAGCCCATACGTGGAGCCCCCCCCCCCAAGTGGCAGGGGCCATTGCTCAGTTAGGTGACCCTCTCGTGATGGAGGCCCAACATCCACATTCACCCTTGTAGTAGCAGAGTGAGCCGTAGGAGCTCTTGATGTTGCGATGGCAGAAGCTGTAGACGTTAGCCAAGCATTAGTTGAGGAAGAGTAGATTCACAGCCCCGATGAGCCTGATCAATAGGGGGCCCTATCGTCGCCCCTACTCCCCCCCTCCCCCCTCCTTTGCCCCTCTTGCTATGGTCATCCTCACCACATGTCCCCCTCCCTATGCCTTCTCCCCTCCCCCCTCCCCCTCCCCCTCTGCCCCCCTCACCACCTCCATAGAAGATTCTTCAGCCTCGCTCCCCTCCCCTGCCTCGACACCCCTACTAGCGTGCAAGGGTAAGACAACCCCCCCTTCTGCTTTCTCATCGTAGCATCCCATCCCCTCTCCCCATTGGGGGGGGAGCCAGAGGGAAGGGGCTCATCCTCTTGGTCATGAGCTCCCAATTTCTAGCTTGGGCATTCCTTACCGCAGGACTTCTAGAGATTGGGACCTTGGAATTACCTTGCTAGAGGTAAAGCTTGTGATCTTCCAGCCTTGGAAAGGGGGTTTGATCACCGTAGTGGGCTCATTTACACACCTAGTTTGGAGATTCCAATTCGCCTCCACAGGGTTGGAGAAGTGGTCCCCAGTGGTGTTTGATGCTATGCTTGGAGATCACATTTCACACATGATGGACAGGTGGATGGGGCCACATGGACTGGACCTTTGGCACGCCCATGGTGCTGAGGTGAACTTTCAGTTGTGTTTCATGTGAGAGAAGCTCATGTGTGGTTTGGTGGTAGGAGTTATTAGATTGCAGCTTGAGGCAAAGGTTGATTAGGCATACTACTAGCCAATTCAAAAGTGTGCAGAGTTGTTCAGGGTGGAAGTCTCCTTCATGATGAAATGGGCACAAAAGATTGGCGTTGAGCCAATGTCCACCCTAGTATGCTGACGTACAAACACAAACTACTCACCCTCCAAACCCTCAGCAAAGTCACATAAGGGAGTCTTTCTAGAACAGGAACTCACTCACAATAGAGCCTTGTTTTTTGCATCCCCGTCCTCATGAGCTGGACCTTAGTGAGTTGGAACGTGCACGGGCTCCATGACCATGCTCATAGTCAACCGCATTACCTAATCCTTTGGTAGGAGCTATAGAGGGTAGTCGTAGGAACTATAGAGGGTAGTGATAGGGTAGGCAGTGGACATCCTTTTGATTTAGGAGCATGTGTTCTCAGCATAAAAAATTAGGCGGCAACACCACCTCCTCCCCGGGAGAGTTGAGTTCTCTAATCACACCTCCTAGTTCCAGTGGGTACAGTAGGGGGACATGATGATGAAGCAGTTTTTTCAGACCACTGGGCCTCGATTGGCAAGCACGCAGTTGTAGTGTCTTTAGGATCCATAGGGCATCATGCACACTTACCCACATGAGATTTTAGACCTAACCATAGGTTTTTACAGCCAGCTCTTTTAGACAAAGAGGATGACTCTAGCTTGTCTTGTGGTCCATGAGGTAGTTTGCGATCACGTTCCAACAATAGTCTCACAAGATTTCTGCAGTAGTCTAGAGGAGCCTTTCATGGATGAGGAGCTTTAGCCCTCAAGGCTCTCCTGACCTAGAAGTGTCCTGGTGAGGATGACTTGACTCCAGCCTTCTTTTGAAACTTCTAGGAGATCATCTCCACCCCTTTCTGCCTAGTTTGCAAGGAGATCTTTGACACAGGCTCCCTTTCTCAGGCCCTGAGCAATGGGTTCCAATTTATTTGATCCCAAAAGGGGGAGATAGGACACATCCGGTAGTGAAGACTGATCACTTTTCTTGATACTGCATACAAGATCCTTGCCAAGGTCTTGTGTTTGCAGTTATGGCCCCATATTACTGACATCATTCATGACACATAGCTGGGTTTATTAAGAAGTGTAGCATCCTCGACAACATCTTCATGTTCTGGGAGCTAGCTAGTGGATTGGTCTAGGGAGGAGTCATAGTTGTTGGACGTCCTTCTCTTGGATTTTGAGAAGGCTTACGATAGGGTGGAGTGGTCTTTCCTGGAGGGTACTATGTGGAGATTGGGTTTCTCAAACAAATGAATCAGAGGAGTTTTTGCACTTTATTTGGAGAGCTCTAGTCAGATGCTCATCAGAGGACACATGGGCAAGGCCTTTCCTCTCTCTTGCTTGGTCCACAGGGCTGCCCCCTTGATCCCTTCCTCTTTTTGTTTGTGGCGGAGAATTTGAGCTACTACCTAAGATCACAGGTGGTGGGCCTCATAGCGTTGAGGCTCCCAATCAGATAGGAGGAGGAGTCGCTAAACTCTGAGTTTTCATATGACATGGCCTTGTATGTAGAGGGTACCACAACAAGTTTGGAGAGAGTTAGGGGAGGCTTGGCTCTGTACTGTGAGGCCTTGGGTGCAGGGATCAACTGGACAAAATCCATAGGTTTCTTCACAGGATCTGAGGAGACATAGGAGATTCGAGAGTGGGGGAGTGACTTTGGCTTCTGATGGATACCACACGGCCAGACAGTGAGATACCTTGGATGCCAAGTTTGCATTGATATTATAGCAAAGGAACAGATTGCCTCAGTCCTCAAGAGTATTCGGCACAAGCTTCTCTACTAGTCGACCAAACTCTCCCTAGTAGGCTGTGCCTTAGTGGGTAAACCAGGTCCTTGCCACGGCCTGGTATATCACCTCTTGCTTTAGTGTTTTCACAGAGGGTGCATTGGGAGGTTCCAATGGTTGGTTTGGAACTTCCTTTAGGCAGGATCGGATGGCACGAGGAATACTAGACTGCTTGGTAGATGGTGATCATGTCGCAGGCATTAGGAGGCTTAGGTATTATTGATTTGGAGATAAAGAGCGGAGCCCTCTTGGGCAAGTTGGTTATTCGCGGTAAGAGGGCAAGTTGGTTGTTCACAGTCTCACCCCCAGTGCAAAGCCTTGAAAGCTCCTCTTACAGAGCAAGGGCTTCTTAGGAACACCCCACACACTGGGGGGGCAGTGGTAGCATTTACATAGATGGATCTTCTCAGAGGCCCTCCTTACGGGGAAGGATTACCCCTTGCTGAGGAGCCTCCATAGGGTCTAGCAGAGATTAGCAGAGGGTCTCATTCATGCTCAGCCCAGATGTAGAGGGAGTTCGAGCATTAGCCCTTGTTTGGCATCCAAAGATCAGAGATCAAGAGGGGTGTATGCTCGGGCAGCAGACTCACATTGGTTGGGCATAGTGGGACATTGGGCCGACTCCTTTAGCAGATGGAGTAGATTATCCATGGAGGAAGAGGTGAGGCTTGGCACCTTAGTGCATTTGCGAGGGGTAGGGAAGCAAATGAGAGAGATTGACCTAGCCATCCCTTAGTCCTGGTGGGAGGGACTTCACATGTGGATGGACGACAGATGGTTGGGCGAGTTTTCTTGGACTGGTGTCCCCTTGAGGATGATGATGTAGCGAGGCAGCATGCATTCGATTTTTTCCATGTAGGACCTAGAGGCCTATGCTAGGCACTCATTGAGAGAGACCCAGAGATGGATGGGAGTCTGGATGGGATTCATTTGGTAGATGAACAAAGTGGTGGGATGTTTGGGGAAGGAGTGGCACATTGATCCTCCCAGTATCGTAGAGCAGGATGCCCTCAGATGGTGCCTCTGGCTTTGGGAGGGTAGGCCCAGTGGGATCTAGGAGAATGGTTTTGGCCTTCAAGGGGGGCCTTGTTGAGCAGGTGGATGAGGTGCCCTTGTTTTCCTACACCACACTGATTGGCATGAGGCTTCAGATGGACTCTTCGATGTCAACCCCTTTAAGGGAGAGGCCTTGGGTGACCCAGAGAGTGCCCTAGAGGTCCATTCTAGGTTTTGGAAGCGATGATGGTCCAGTTTGCAACCGAGGAAGATCTCCTACTTCTTCTAGATGGCCACCCACAGAGGCTGGCCCATCGGCCCATGGTTGGAGCAGATGCGGGTGGAGAGGTAGTGTCATTGTTGCTCTACTGGTTTTTTGGAGATGATCCCTCACTGCCACTGGAGCTATCATAGTGCAGCGAGGATTTGGATGGGAGCCCTCAAAATTATGACCCATATGCAGAGCCTTCAGAGGGACTACACATGGGGGATGGTGGCTTGGTTGACTGGGGGAGGACACACATTCAAGATTGATAAGATCTCCCCAGCTTACCGAATACATGGTTAGAGCATTCATAGGATAGAGCTCCATGAGGCAGCGATAGCCTCATTCCTCTTTCTCCTCTGGAGGACAGTGTATGGGAGGTAGTAGCTAGTATTACTGCATGGAATATTTGGGTTTCTCACTACAGTTTGGTGATTGGTGAGCATCCGGTTCCACCCTTGGCTACCTTGGTTGCCATCTGGCAGGATATCATCTACACCCTCTGCTCCACCTGGGAGCAAGGGACTCTAGGCTCTACGGTGATTGTTGCGAGGCGCACTCAATTTTGCAAGGCTTGGCCTGCATAAGTTTTTTACATATTCACTCTGGGAGGGATTCATTGGTTGTATAGTCCCCTCACCTAGCTGTTAGCCCTAGTACTAGAGATCCCCTAGGCAGTGAGCGGGCTTTGTCTAGAATAGGCAAGTTTTTCTTTTAGCCTTTTCCAGTTTTTCCATATTCAGCACCTTCGAGTCAGTTGTTTTGCATGAAGTCTTTCAAGCATTAATAGATGGTTCTTCTCTTTGGAAAAAACAAACAAACAAGTACACTCAACATCAAAGTAAAAAAATAGAAGGTCTAATGGTTAATTGAGGCTTCATTGTACCAAAAGAAGAATAAAAAAAGTGGCATAATCATTTGATGTATGGCAACAAATCGATCCTTCCTCCATCTAGAAAGAAGTATATAGAGGCCATTAGTCATTACCAATGAATGATACAGACCATGATTTGAAGGCTTCCTAGTCAGATGAAAGACCCAAGATAACTCACCCTCATGCTCATCAAGAAATTCACTAAGAGCAATACCTTGATAGCCTGCCAATCTTTGAGGGGGCCAATTAATGCCCCAGCTCAAGTGGAGGTCCCATCTATGACACTCTTCTTAGGGTTCTCCTAGTGAAGGGCCACTCAGAGGCACCAAGGGTGCAATTTAACCTCCATTTATCTTGAGTCTATCAATGAGTTTTAAGCCAATGACTCTATAATAGTACAAAGTAGAGAATCTCAATCTATGGATGGATGAATGTTGACTCTACTATTTATTCACGTCTTTGAGTGCTTACTCTATCATTGAATATTGAGGGGAGCATCACTTTGAACACTAGTTTCCTATCTCCCTTGGCGATTCAAGTTTCCATATTGAATGAGGTGGCAGAGAGATGTAAAATCCTATCAAGTTCTACCACATGAAGCAATTGCAAGCCTTATTTTGTTCATTCCCAAGAGTGCATCTGGAGGATCATAGGATGTAAACCGTTGTCAATATTAGTGGAGACGCTATGTCGAGTGGTTTTTTTATCATGCTTTAAGGCTCTCTCTGATCGAATCATGTTCTCATGCAAAGTCCCAATGCCCTTGATTTCCTTTTTGATCCCTAATAAGAACAAGAGTTGCACAAATGTCAATAAAGAAGTTAACACAAAATCTCTAAAAGACAATGGCCCATGCTATGAATCAATTAATTAAGGAAGAAAAGATCAATGCTCAAATTTGAGTGATGACCTCCAGCCCATAGAGGTGAAACATGTATTGAGGATGGAGGAGAATTACATGGACAAATGACCAAGTAATTGAGACAATGATCAAATGGCAAGCTCCTCAATAATCCCCTCATTGTGATGGTTCATACAGATATGTGGTACATTAAATATGGGTAAGGATTGATTGTTAAGTAATTGTGTGATCAATTATTTCACAGCCTTGAGAGTTAGATTTAAAGTGAGATTGATACAACACCAAGATATTTGCAGCCCTAATGGGCCACAAGATAGAGACCAAAATTAAAGCCAATATATTTATTACTGTGCAATTCAACTGTGCAATTCAACAGGAGTCCATTGCAATCTTGGAATCTTCAAGCCATAATCAAATCTTAGACCATGATAAGCTCATATCCAAAGTGGAAAAATTTTAATTGGGTGTTAAAACAATCAACCTGATTTGAAGGCGAAGTGAACACTATTGTGAAAACTCTAGCAACAAGAAAGTTCCATGAACAAAGCTAGATATCATAAGAGTTCTTTTATTCAACTTAAATAATTCACAATCAAGAGCAAGGACCTTCAAAGATTTGAAAAACGAGTTTCATCATCAAATAAGGCTCTATTGTGTTTATTTTGAACAAGTACACTTGACTCATAAATTTAAAATATTGGAAGCTTTGATGGTGGACTGAGGCCACATTGAACCAAAAGAAGGATCAAAATGGTGGCAGAATAATATGACACGTGGCTTTTTGAAGCAAAGTATAAAGCTTGAGTATTTGATAGAGGTAGTCTATGGAGGCCCTTCAAAGAATCAAACCCGTGGAGAATTTGCCAATAGTTTCAAAGCCAACCATTGTATTAAGAACATGAACATTGCTTGGTATGTGCATTTTTTTCTTTACAATATTACTTGCATAGTAAAAAATAAAGCACTTTCACACAAAGGTGAAGGTCAAGCTTGGGGGGTTCACTATATATAAATCCTGTATATCACATGCGTTTAATGCCTAATGTAAAAGTCCCTTTTTTGAAATTTTCATGAATAAAATGAGCTGTTTTCTATTTAATCTATGAATACCCCTTTTAAATGTTACCCTTTTGTATGTAAAAAATGTTCAAAAAATATATATTTCAAAAACTTTTTCTATTGAATCCATGTGCTATGCTTACATATTTATGAGTGACCCCACTGAGAGCTCAAGATGGCTATACTAGAACCATTGCTTGCAGTTTGTATTTTTGCAGAGTGAAAGAGGTCAAGAAGCAAAGTAGAAATTTGGCTCACACAATAGCCTTGAATACATTCTTCTTTCCATTTCGTGTGCTTGGAGGTGAAGTTTGCAATTTCAAAAATATTTCTTATGGGGAAAAAATATCTAACATCATTAACACCATCTTTAATAGTAAATCAAGTGGGATAAATTAGCTAAAACCAAGCACACTAGGATGAGAAATCTCAATTAGCACTTAATTTGATCAACTTCAATGTCAAGACACCATGACCGTGATCATCAAGGCAAAGACATCAGATACCAATGCACATAAAGCATTAGAAAATAAGTTCAATGCAAAGTCAGTGTATTGAATCATAATGCTTGAAAATCAACTCAACAATGCAAATATGTTGTAATCTAAATTATCTCCAAATTGTTTTTTGGTAATAAGCATCATCCCAAGGATGATCCACTAGCATTTCAAATCATGATTAATATTCTTATGTAAAAGAAATGCCACTATATATTCAAAGAATCAAAAGCAAGCATTCTTTACTAGAGGTAGGGATGTCCAAAGAGGAAGTAGCAAAGCCCAAATCAATGCTAGAAGACAAAATGCTAGAGAAGACTATGTATGTAACCTTGGAAGACACTTCAACAATTACTAGGGGTCATCATCTTCATCAAATCATCACCATGGTCCTTCTCCAATCATAGAGGGACATGGAATCCTAGAGTTAGAGGGTAGCCCATGCATACAAGGCTATCAATCAAAAAATCCCAAAAGGACTATAGGTAACTACAAGAATTGTGGCATTCTAAGACATTGGGAACCCAAATGCAAGAAGAGACAAAAGGACATTGCTAATGGATGGTATAATATAAAAACAAGATCAACAACATCAACATTAGTGATAGTCTTTCCAATTTTGCAAATGGCCAAAATCAAGGTCAATCCTATGACAAACGTTCTATCATAAAATTTCACTATCCAAATGCAAAAAGTCCAAAGCATTTTGACAATGATGAAATTATTTGGTGGTTTGACTCAAGTGTAAGCAACAATATGTCTTATGAAGGAGAATGGTGTTCTCAAATGCTTTTGACTAAGAATGCCAAAGAAAATGTAATCATGGGTGACACCGAGGAAGATTGAAGAGATAAAAATCCCAATCCACAATGATAACGCATTGCAAAAAGCATATTAGATTATTTCTTTGTTCCAAAAGTGGCTCAAATTCTCTTATCATCTGGTCAAATGACTATATGAGATATTGAACTAGTTTTCAACAAGTTTAGTTACACAGTATGATAATTGTACAATCTAAACAAAAATTATGGCTAAAGGTTCAAAATTTGGAAGAGCGTTTAAACTTTCTTACATGTGTCTAGTTAGCCCTAATAGCTTCTCATTGGAATCATGATGCTTACTTAAGCACGCTATGGCACAAGAGATTTGGACATCAAAAATTTAGTAAGACCAAACATGGTTCAAGGCCTTTCATGAATATACGTAAAAAAAGTTATATGTGAACCATGTTGTATGTGCAAGAAACATTATCAATATTTTCCCATCCCTTGGTTTAGAACATTGAGATCCTCTTGATAATCCATTTTGATGTTTGGGGTTATGACTCAATTTCGTAATGGAAACAAAGCTTTATATATTATCTCCTTCTCTGATGATACTCCACAAAATGTTGGATCCACTTTCTCAAACAAAAATTGGATGCACTCAATGCATTTATAGACTCAAAGCTTTGGTGGAAAATCAAACTAAAAAGGTACATAAAGATCCTCTTATGTGTCAATGGAAGAGAATACAAGTCAAATGAATTCAATCAAGTCTACAGACATCATGTCATCTAAAGACGTAGATAAACTCCTAAGCAAAATGGAGTTGTTGCAAAAAGAAAGAATTGAGTTGTAGAAGAATGCACTAATGCATGATGAATAACAATAAAATTTCATATTCATATTGGGAAAAAGCATGTGGAACTATAGTTGTTGTCACTATTTCTCCCAAGTGCAGGTTTTGAGGGTGTTGGTCACCTACAGTTGTGTCATTACTCATTGTAGCATAGGTGTTCACAAGTGTAGCATAGGTCCTTGGGTCATATTCCGGTGAGAGGTGTAGGCTAAAGCATGGAAAGAAGATCTCATGTGCATGTAGGTGAGAAAGAGGGCTTGATCACAGGGCTTGATCACAACGATGGGTGGAGTCTCTCGCCTCCATAGGGGTTCAAGGGTTCAAAAAGGGGATAGGGTTGAGAGAGCTATCTAGGAGGAGTCCAGGGTTGAAGGATGAAGAGGTAGTCTACTTGGTAGATTCGAGGGGTGAGGGTTGAGGAAGAGGGGCAAGGAAGGAGGGAGGAGGAGGAAGGAGGAGGAAGGAGGAGGAGGGTGGAGGAGGAGGGAGGAGGAAGGAGGAGGGTGGAGGAGGGAGAAGGAAAAAGGAGGAGGAGGGAGGAGGGAGGAGGGGAAGGAGAGAGGAGGAGGAGGAGGGAGGAGGAAGGAGGAGGAGGAGGAGTAGGAGGAGGGAGGAGGAGGGTAGAAGGAGGAGGAGGGAGGAGGAGGGCAGAAGGAGCAGGAGGAGGAGCGAGGAGGAGGAGGGAGGACGAGTGCAAGGGTAAGGGTGTGCTAGAACACGATAGTGTAAGAGAGCATGGACGTAATGGAGATCAATCACATGAACAAAATAGTGAGCTTGAAACTGAACCCCAAAGAGTGGGAGCTTCATTCCATTGAGAGATATTTATACATGTTGGTCTCTACACAATCCGTAGGTACCTCCGTGGTGGGACCTCTTTTGTAGGAGACCCTTTAGACAAGAGTCCCTCCACTTTCGAGGGGGACCTTTTAGGTCTCTACACAAAGTGGGGGGACTATTGAGTCTCTACACAAAGTGGGGGGACCTTTTGGGTCTATACACAAAGTGGGGGGACCTCAAAAAGTGTAGGCTTTTAGTCTTTATCTCTCTAGATTTAGTATTTCTCTCTTTAAATCTTGATTTTGCAAGTATGATTGGATCTTTTCTAGAGACGATTTTGGCTACCCTCATCCTTTAAGATTCATCATACCATATTTTAGGCTCAATCTATTACAAGCGGAGCTTTGCCACTACTCTACACACACAATGTTCTCATCATTGTTGCCCTAGACTGCACTTCTGGCCATTGTTGCCATAGGGTTAACAATTCTCTTGGACTGATTTGATTACCTATCCTCGGGTTATGGTTGAGTATGCAAATGATGTGCTGCAGTTGTCTTTACCGAATGGCTATGGTAAAGATGGCATCGGTGATAGGTGGAGCAAGTTTGTTGTCAATCTTTTCCTTGTAATCCATGAACACATTAGAGTGTTTGCTCAATTTTTAAGAAGCCAGTGTCAACCATTTCTTCAAACACACATAATGCCCTTGAAGAGATATGGCTCTTTGAAAGAGGTGACTTTTTGTTTGAGCATCTATCTATTGATTTGGATTGAAGTTAAGGTTGGGTAAATGGTTTTGTACTTTCCTCAAGTGTTTTGCCATAACTGCCTTGCATCTACACTATCTGGATCATGATGATTGGCATCCCACCGATAGCGATGAGGTACTACATCAAATGTGGGATGTGTTCGAAAGGAAGATGGAGCTTGTAAGTACTCAAGGAGGTAATTTTCGTTGAGTAGCTTTGGTCTACACCAAGCAGGCTATGGCTCCAATTTGTTGCTAATGTTTGGAGTGATTTGCGCTTGGTGAATACTCATTGAAATTCCAGAGAGGTCCCATCCTCCTCTTGACTGCATATCTGGGTATTGCCTCCAAAAATCACCAATGGGATTACTAGGCATGGGAATCCTATCTATATCCTATTGCAACTCTTGTGTGGGTGTGCAATTTGGATTATCCAATTCTTGAAGCTCATTGATGGAATCATTAATGGTGTCTTCCATTGAAAACTCAAGGGAGATCTAAGGAATATGTGGTCTTGCAAGAGAGGAAGAGGTTATAGGGGACAAATGTGAGCTGGCAGTAAGTATTCAATTTGAGAAGGTAGAAGAAGGGATGTCAGTGGAAAGTGGAGGGAGAATAGGGCAAATAGACTGAGCGGCTTGATAGTCCTCAAGGGAGGGATTGTCAAGTGATGGAAAAAAGTTAGGTGTTACTCGATGATAGGAGTTAGTTTCCTGGATTAGAAGGTTAGAGAGTGGCAAGATAGGGGATATTAGATTGAAGGTAGACCACATATTCCTAAAGTAGTATTGCATCAAGCTTTTACCATATGAGATTTGCATGCACTAAGAGACAGCACACATTCTTCTCATCTTCATCCCACACATTCTTCTCGTCTTCATCCATCTGCTGGCATAGATATCAAAGAGTCTTTGTGCTCCATTTGCCTGATCCAATCAAGACTATATATTGCATGTTACATCTTGATTTGCAAGTGCTTCCACGGTATGCGTATTCTACCTTCAAGGTTATCCTCTTGCTGGAGGACTGCAACAAGCTCTTGGTATAATGTAGTGATGCCATGTAGCAAAGGATCTTGTGCTGAGCCCTCTGCATCATCATTGGCTTGACTTAGTGGTTAAAGTTCCAACTTGGAAATTATTGCCTTTTGACTTTGCCACACTATGTAGTTTTCTTTATACTTACCCAGTGTTGAGGTGTATGCAAGCTTTAGACTATTGCAGAGAAACATAATTGAAAGGTCTTTATTTCCAATGGAGATATTCAATTGATTTGTTAGGTGAAAAGCATGAAATAGCCCAATTAGTCTAAGGACAAAGGGGTATCTTTTTGCCTTTTGAGTGGGAAGGATTTTTTGTCGTGCAGCTTCTTTCTGTTGTCTTGTTATGATCAAGACTGGCTGTGATACCACACTTTGTGTCGCCACACTGTGATTTTCTGCACTTATCATCCCCAAGGGTACATCAGGTTTTACTTCCTTGGTTGGTTGAGGCTTTGCTCTGAGTGGGCAGTCCATGTAGGCATGCCCAACTCCACATTGTGTGCACATAGGTTGAAATATAACATGGTTACCCTTGTGTGAGCATTCTACTATGCGATGGTTTTTTCCTAAGCAAAACACTTGATGGGTGTTTGATATGTGGTGGGCCTTACTTGATTAGCATATGCTAGAATGAGTCCTTTGGCACCATCCATGTAGTACACAGGGTATTCTATTTCACACTCATAGTGAGGTTCCAACTCTGCATGTCATAGTTGTTGCACCAGAACTACTGGAGCAAGATTGGGAGCTTGAGGATATTGCGGAGGATTGGGATTCCTCAATAGTTGAAACACTTGTGTCCTCACCGGGAGGGGGTTGAGACATGGCACTTGTGCATTAAGTGTTAGGCTGGTTGCCTATATACTAGGATTGGCGGTTGTTGGTATTGTTGGGGCCAGGGTTGTATTTTCCTCATATTATAGAAACATGTATTTACGTCATGCCCTTGCAACATTGCAAATGGGACACCATAACATGGGGACTGAGCCACTTCTAGTGGGTTTAGTCTGTTCCTCAGGATTGGGCATTCATTGGCTATATGGTTGGCCATATAATGTGGGCACCAAACATTTTCTCTCTGTGGGTACTATGGTGGTTGAGAGACATGCAACTTCTTCTCGATGGCCTGCATCATTTCCTCTTTTACTCTTAGGGACATGGCTTCCACTCTGTCCTCAATGGTGTGATCCTTTTTGGAATTGCTTCCCATCTTTGAAGATTTCTTATCGCGATGACTTGATTTATAGTCATCATTGTCACTGTCAGAATCGGTCATGCCATCCTCAATGTCAATTGCAACTTCATGAGTGTCGCTGAAATGTGCATAGCTGCTGCTGACTTTTTTCATGTCCTTGCGAATGGATTTTTTCAGTCCAAAGATAAACCATGCTATGAGGTACTTGTCATCTGGATGATAAACATTTTGCTATTAATCTTTTCATTCTTCCTAAGTATGTTTTGACCTTTTCTTTCTTGTGCATTTCTATATTTCCTAGTTGCAATGCGGGGTCATCTTGCAGCCTTTCTTTTTGGAATCTTCTTTTGAATTGTTGAGATAGCTGTGCCCATGTGGCTCTTTCTTCTACAAGAAGGTCAAGGTACCATTCGGAGGCCTCATCGGTTAGGGCCATTGGAAACCAAGCGGCTTTGGTTTCATTTGATTGATCACCCCTAGCACAGCATGCTGCATCGAAGAGCTAAAGGAATCTGACAGGATCCCCTCGTCCATTGTACTTTGGCATTCCCAATTTGCCAAAGTGTCTTCTACCATTGTTGTTGTTATTGCGGTTGCATCGTTGACCAAAGTAATCTATGGGATGCAGCTCGTCTTTATCTATTTCTACTTTAACCCTTAGGTCCTCCATACTGCTTATCGATGGTGAGAGATTGAATTCTTGGAGAGCGTCGAGGGTAGAAGAAAGTTTGCAAAAGTATGTAGGTCCTAGTCTTTGTCTAGATATGAGGTGCATACACAATGCTTAATTGTATCTTCGAGTGAGTGCATTTGACTTTGAAATCCGCAATCGATTTCGACCTTTGTAGCACGAAAATGGCAGAAATATGCAATTGACGGGTCGAAATAAGTGCATACATAGTGGCAACTACCAATACTCAAATCAATAGTAAAAAGACTTGAATTTTTTTGTTTGATATAAGTCTTTGCATGTGTGAAATTTTAGTTCAGACCAAGTGCGATTTGGCCTTCAAAAAAATGGCAAAGATATGAGTCTTTGAAGAAGGGGCAAAAAAAGGTTCGATAAAGCTCATTTCTTTTTTTAGGTGCATGTGTGTGTGTGTGTGTGTGGTGAGTATTGTGTGTGTGTGTGTGTGTGTGTTTGGTGAGGATTGGCTAACCTAACCTAATCTAACATCCCTAAACTAACTCTGAGTTGGTTCCCTCTCTCCCACTTTTGGAGGGTGGGATCCTACCCTAACCTAACTATACTCTCTCTCTCTCTCTCTCTCTCTCTCTCTATATATATATATATATATATATATATATATATATATGGTAGTTGGGGCTGCCAATGCAGAAGATGGGGACAGTGTGCAGTGAGTAGTTTTGGTAGAGGTGACGATGGCGCTAGAGGGTGCACAAGTGATAACAAGAGGAGAGGGTAGCGGTGCAGCCAACGACAGCACTGCATGCACAAGATGTAGGTGGCACCTTGGAGTATGGTAGTGGGGAGCTCGATGATGCATGTGTGGAGTACGACAGTGGGCTAGAGGCAATGGAGTGGCGCACATTGCTCGACAGCCCCCACGCATGTGGTGTGGTGCCTAGTGGCATGCATATGTGTGCGGTGCAGTGCTCAAAGGGCCTATGCATGTGCGAGGCAGTGCCCAAAGGGCTGATGCGTGTGGTGCGATGTGGTCCCTGGGGCGCTATACGCTTGTGCGATGCGATTGCCAAGGGCCACACACCTCTGTGGCATGGCTCTCGAAGGGCCGACGCCCGAGGTGCTATGCACTCATGCAAGGTGGCCACAGAGGCATTACACTCAAGGTAGTATATGTGTCGAGGAGGTTGCATGCGGGGTGAGGGATGGGGCAAGAGTGAGAGAAAGATGGGGCAGGGCTGAGATAGAGGAGACAGAGGAGGGGATGAGAGAGGGAGGGAGTGGGCGGTGATGGTGGTGGGAGGGGGAGGGGAAAGTGGGTGGAGGTGCTAGTGGTGGAGATGGGTGTGGGAGGGGGAGGGGGAAGGGGGGAAGGGTGGTGAGGGGTGGGGAGAGGGGGTGGAGAGAGGTGGCGGTGGTGGAGAGGGGGTGGGAGGTAGGGAGGGAAAGGGGGGTAGAGGGGAGGGGGGGTGGGGGAGTGGAGAGAGGTGGGGGGAAAAGGGTGGAGGAGAGAGGGGGTGGAAGAAGGAGGCATGGAGAGAGGTGGGGAGATGGTGGGCAAAGGGGGAAAAGGGGATATGGAGTGTAAGGAGATGGGGGTGTAGAGAGAGGTAGAGAGATGGTGGAGTGGAGGGTGATGGGGGTGTAGAGAGATAGTAAAGTTTTGGGTGATGGGAGGTGGAGGGAGGAAGGATGATTACCTTGAGTGGGGGAGATGGGGGATGGAAAAAAAAAGTGGAGGTGGTGAGGAGGGAGATGATGTGAGGTGGAGATGGAGATGGAGGTGGGGGCTAAAGGGAAAAGTGGTGGTGGAGGGGGCTGATTGATGGAAAAGTTGTGGTGGTGGTGGTGGAAATGGTGGACAGAAGTTGGAGGATGGAAAATGGAGGTAGACAGAAAATATGGAGGCTAGATGGAATTTGGAGATGGAAGTGGCTTGGAAATGTGTGGGGAAAGAAGTGAGGGAGGGGTTGGCGTTGCTTTTATAGGATGTGGGGGAATGAAGGGTTAATTTTGGGTGTTTGGTGTATTAAAGTGATTATGTAAGTCAGCATTATCCTTTTGCATCTTTTGGAAGCATTTTTTCGCTCCTTTGCCTTGAGGGATGTATCTTAAATGGTTTTTTGAAGGGGGCTCTTTTTCACACATGCAAACACGTGCTCTGCTTTTGGTGCATGCGCTAACCTCCTCGGCAGCGGTGTCAAAATGTTGTCATTGTTTCTCCTAAGTGGAGGTTCCAAGGCTAACCTCCTCAATAGTGGTGTCAAAATGTTGTCATTATTTCTCCTAAGTGGAGGTTCCAAGGCTGTTGGTCACCTACAGTCATGTCATTGCTCATTGTAGCATAGGTGTTCACAAGTGTAGCATAGGTCCTCAAGTCGTATTCCGATGAGAGGTGTAGGCTAAAGCATGGAAAGTAGATCTCTTGCACACATGGGTGAGAAAGAGGGCTTGATCACAACAATGGGTGGAGGCTCTCGTCTCCACAGGAATTCAAGGGTGTAGAAGGGGGTTGTAGGGTTCAAAAAGGGGACAGGGTTGGGAGAGCCATTGTTCTAGGGTTCAGAGGGGGTTGTAGGGCTTAGGAGGAGTCCAGGGTTGAGGAATGGAGAGCTAGTTTCCTTCATGGATTCAAGGGGTAAGGGTTGAGGAAGAGGGACAAGGAAGGAGGGAGGAGGGAGGAGGAGGAGGGAGGAGGGTGGAGGAGGAGGGAGGAGGAAGAAGAAAAGAGGAGGAGGAGGGTGGAGGAGGAAGGAGGAGGGAGGAAGGGAAGGAGAGAGGAGGAATAGGAGGAGGAGGGAGGAGGAAGAAGGAGGAGGAGAAGGGAGGAGGAGGGAGGAAGGAGGAGTAAGAGGAGGAGGGAGGAGGAGGGACTACAAGGGCAGGGAGTGCAAGGGTAAGGGCATGCTAGAACACGATAGTGTAAGAGAGCATGGACGTAATGGAGATCAGTCACATGAACACAATAGTAAGCTTGAGCACTGAACCCCAAACAGTGGGAGCTTCATTCCATTAAGAGATATTTATACATGTTGGTCTCTACACAATCCGTAGAGGTACCTCCGTGGTGGGACCTCTTTTGTAGGAGACCTTTTGGACAAGAGTCGCTCCACTTTTGGGGGGGACCTTTTAGGTCTCCATACAAAGTGGGGGGACCTTTGAGTCTCTACACAAAGTGGGGGGACCTTTTGGGTCTCTACACAAAGAGGGGGGCCTCAAAAAGTGTAGGCTTTGTCATTCTCTCTCTAGATTTAGTAATTATCTCTCTAGATCTTGATTTTGCAAGTATGATTGGATGTTTTCTAGAGAGGATTTTGGCTATCCTCATCCTTTAAGATTCATCATACCATCTTTCAGGCTCAAGATATTACAAGCGGAGCTTTGCTGCCACTCTACACATTACACTTCTGGCCCTTGTTGCCACAAGGTTAACAATAGTTAACTATTTGTACATTGTGGCCCTACCCTAATCGCTTCTCGCCTCTTTTCTTTCAATTTATCTATACTCCCCTCCCTTGCATTTGCCAATTAATGCCAATTAACCTATTCAATTCGCCCTACTTTCTCCTCCAGTTGCCCGCCTCTATGCTCTCTCCCTCCTCCTCCCCATACTCTCGCTTCCTCCTTCCTTCTCCCCACTCCTCCTCCTCCTTCCACCCCTCCTCCCTTCCCCACTCCTCCTCCTTCTTCCTTCTTTCCACTCCTCTACTCCCTATGTCCTCCTCCCCATTCCTCTCTTCCCCCTCCTCCCGTTCTTCCTCCTTGTATTGTGAGGGCTTCACAATCCCCCTTCCTGTACTCTATGCCACCCCCACCTTCCTCTTATAATCAGAGGCGCAGAAGCTTTGAGATTCGGTGGCTTTTGGAAGAAGCCACTGACACCTCAATTAATGGCCTACAAAACAAACATATGCCTTAGTTTAATTACCATTCAGGCACACACAAATTAATTAATACCCCCCTTCTACTGACGGGAGCCCCCTATGAGTTTACTTGATGCATTATAGAAGTCCAACTGCAATCTTTGTTGATCCCTTTTGGAATATTTTAATCAATTGGTTTATGGTGTGTAAGGGTGAGTTTACTTGTGTAATTTACACACACACACACACGCGCACGTGCACGTGCATGCACACACACACGCACACGCACACGCACATGCACACGCACATGTACACACACACGCACATGCACACACACACGCACATGCACATGCACATGCACACGCACATGCACACGCACATACACACACACTTATGCTTATAATGGCATTGTATTTCTTGCTACATAAATCTTGTTGTCCATACAGACAAGATATAAGAGCAACTAATGGGCCGGTTTGAACTACATAAGCATAGAAATTGTACCTTACATTGGCCATTATAAAAGGGGTATATACTTACATGAATACCCCTATGCAATATAAGGGTCATTGAAAAATTAGTCCACCATGAATGTGGGGATCTCTACTTAATGAAATTCATGCAACCTACAAGCTAAGTTGGGAAGACGAATGTAACGAAACAAGATTGACACAATTCACCCACTCAAGTTAGTTGCTTGCATGATAATCTGTGAGGTCAAATGAAATCTTGCAAATTAATGCCGATTATACAATTGCCGACTCAGCTGCGGACCATAGGAAATAAGACTATACATACTTGCGGGCAAAACCAAACTAGCATTGCCACCTCACAAATTCGCTTGCATATCAACCTAGGCTCTGCACTCTTCCTTCTATAGGCCTTGGTAGGATGATCATCGTCAAAGAATCATTTGGTGCAGCTTCATGCTCCTTGCATCATCCGGTACATGGGTGGGTGGGTGACAGGGGTTGGACCAATAACCATTGAGGCTTGAGAGGTCTACACAACCTTTGTCTATGTATATCTTATAGAGGTAAACAAATCACATAAAATTTACTAAGTATACGGTACAAATGCTTGTATGCATCCAAATGAGTACTTGGATAGCTCATATGGTAGGACAATAAGTGCCCATGCACTGAATTGATGAAGGCAACAAAGAAATTAACATGTTTTACTATTAGCAAGGTTAAACTCCTCGCGACTATTTAGGAGTTGGTTTCAAAAGATTCTAAAGGTTTCAAACATAGGATTTTGAAGGTTCCAAATCAAGGATTCCAAAGCTTCTGAACTAAGGATTACAAAGTTTCCAAATAGCATTCCAAAGAACCCAAACTTCAGGCTCCAAAGCTTAGTGTATGTAAGATTCCAAAGGACATACTGAGTTGGTTTTTCCCATGACTTATGAGTCCAATGTGTATATAACATAAGAATGGCTGATTGCCATATATATATATGGCATTCAATAAAAGTTTCTTGACTATTCAGTGATACAACCTAAGTAAGATGGTGGTCCTAAAAAGGAGGCAAGTTTGCTTCACGTCAATTAAATGGATTTTTTCTCTATTGATAAGTTATGATTTATGTAAGAAAGGTCTACATGCCATGCAAACCATGGGTTGACATGTTCCTTTGTACATGGGTTAATATTAGAGGTCCATTTTAGAGAGGGTGTATGAGCTAGCCCCACATATATGGATCACCTAGAGGCTTGTGAATGTAATACCAAGGTGCCACACGAAGCATTGCCTACCAAGGTTGTTGGAACTTGCTGACATTTATACTAATATGATATTGTGACATTAATAACAAGTATAGTCGCACATTAAAAGATGCTTGTTCTAGCATGTCTTTTTTGTGGATGGTGTTGGTGAGTGGATCTCCTTCAATATCATATAGTATTTGTGTCTTTTTCCAAGAATTGTCAAAATACCGTACCTTCTTCTTATCCATTTTCATTATCTTCTTGTATTTATAGTGTCTTCAGAGGATTGAAATGGATTATGTTGGTCTTTAATGTCCACACACACACACACACACACACACACACACACACACACACACATGCATGCATGCACACACGCATGCATGCATGCACACACATCAAGCTATAGCATTTCCAAAACCCTGTTAGCCTTGATATGAAAGGGCGCATGCACGCATGCAACATTTGTACATGCATGTGCGCATGCATGCTCGCACACACATACACACACACACACATGCATATCAAGGCTATAGTAGTTCCAAAACCTTGTTAGCCTTGATATGAAAGGTTTAGAATTGGATGTGCATTTTTAATGACTAAATTCAAATTTGGAAAGTGAAATTATGTTTTAGAGGTATTGGGAGGACTTGCATGGTCTATTAAATGTAGGAATAGGACCCATCCCCCTCTCCTAGTTGTTGGGCCCATCTATCTTGCATTTACTTCCATGCCTCTCCTCTTTTCCACTGTCCCCCTCTCCTAGTTGTTGGGCCCATATTTCTTGCATTTATTTCCATGCCTCTCCTCTTTTCCCTTTCCATAGCTCTCCTAATCCCTTCATTTTCATGCCTCTATTCCCTCTACCCTCAGCTCCCATTTACCCTCTCCCTTCTTACATATTTTCTTATTCTTACTATTATTTAGTCTATATAATCCCTTGAGAGGATTCTTGCAACTTTCCGTCTTATTTGTTACTCAAGCTATCTTTATCTTTAGCTTGCATTGAAGACCTTGCTTTTAGATTGTAGTCAGCTCCCTTGCTAGTCCCCTTTATTTCCATTAATAGTATTTGCCACATAATTCTCGTCCTTCATCATTCCTCCTTGAGATTACCAAGGCTACAGTGGTTGTACCAACTTGAAAAAAATAAAGTTAGAGAAAGATTATTTAATTCCAAGGGGCAAAGAATCATGTTGCCATTGGATGTGATTTTGGTAATTTCATGGTGCATCCTTGTCAGAGGAAAAGGCAACGCATTTGCCAATCCCTCCTAATGTTTGATCTAGTTCCTTCAAAATTTTTTATAGATGCTCAAATAAAAGGATAGGTTTTGTACCACACCAATGCACATACATTGCAAATTCCATAAATCCACACAATTTCCTACTCTCCACTCCATTAACTCCTCTCTACTAAGCAATATTCCCCCATGCATAGTGGAATGGCTCTCTTGCAAGTAGCCATTGTTGCCTAGGACTCCCATTTAGGAGTTGTGAATGATAGCTTAGATGTTTGCCGATGACACTTCTTTTTTTGACATTACCCATGAGGATAAATTAAATGATTTAATGCAAGATTTCAAGATATATAAGTAGGCATTAGGTGTGATTATAAGAGAGGATAAGTTTTATGCCATCTACTAGGGCATCATATTAAAGACTCTTGGCTACATAAGTATAATGGAAGATTTATTGTTTTAATGAAGTTCAAGAAATATAAGTATTATTAGGTGCATTTATAAGTATTACGCCATTTACTAGGGCATGGTATCAAAGTCTCAAGATTGGCTAGATGAGTATAGTGGTGGTGCCAAAATTAGTGGCTTGGACCAGTCAAATGTAGCATTTTGCAGTTTGATTATGCCCAATGGACAAGGTTGGAAAATTTATTCAAGTGGTTTGAAAGAACAAATATTAATGAAACTGGAAGATTGCATCTTATTTTGTGAAATGGGATTACTAGAGCTTGATTGCACAATACACAAGTCCCGCAAAGGAAATTGAAAACTACATATTTTTTGCGAAGATGAATAGCCAAGCTATGTGATGAAAAGACTTCACAAATACATATGCATAAATGATGGCTTATTCATGTCCAAGCTATGAAAGGGGCAATAGGATTATTTGCACTTTTATAGACATTCTAATTGGCATAAGGCACTATGAGGCCATTAAAAGTTTGATTAAATTATTGAGTCACATCTTAAAAATGAAGTCCCACTCCTAATCTTAAGGAATATTCCTCATAAGTGAGAATTTTTTGGGTTTTAGAGATCCTTATGAGTTGTGAAGAAAGATGACTTCCCCTTAGTTGTTTTGGATAAATAAGATCTAATAAGCTAAATAATGTCTGGCTTCACAATTGGGGTTGTCTCCAAAATGTCACCCAAAATGATTGGAAGGATTGGAGCTTTGTTAAAGGAAGAGATTTGGGAGAGCCTTTGAGACAAAAAAGGCATTATTAAATACTACATTGCCTTGATGGTTGTTTGGGAAGAAATCCTAGCCTTAGTTACTAGGATTTGTGTTGAACTTTCCACATAAAGAAATTAAGCCAATAAGATTCATGGTTTCTTACATAGCATGCATAATCCTCTAGGAATGTAGAGGGGATCTCTTTATGACTGAAACATTTAAGTTTTCATATTTAATTAGATTTGCACAAAATAGAACAATTGAATTCCTTTTCTTTCCTAAGGTCTCAATTCTAAGTCTAGTATGTATAACTTGTAATTTGATTTAGAAACTCATTGGTAGGCTAGAACTCATTTACAACCTCAGTGATGGATTCTCTCTTGGGTCCTTATGGCTCCATCGTGTTTTGACTATTCAAGAGCTACGTCCAATGTAATTAATGGATTTGTTAGGTGGCAATTTTTAAAGATCAATCTTGCACATGCAAGTTCTAAAACACACTTATAATTTAAAAATAGGAATTTAAAAATTATTGTTCATCTCCTCCATACATAAATATGTTTGCATGTTGAATTCAACTCCCTCTATGTCATAAACACCACTCATAAAATAGTTCTCATAATATAGAGAATTAATTACATGTTTGATGTTTTTTTTTCGTATTTCTAATATTTTGTTAATAGTTTTGCTAGATAATTTCCACATAACCATTTTCCACTAAAATGAAGGATTACAATCAATTATCTACAATATACATATCAATTTTGTAATCAATAGTTTTTTCAATTAGTAAAGTACCATGGTTTAAAATTGCATAGTAACCCCCTCCATTAAAACTTGAAAGAGGTATAATGTTTTGGATTGGAGAAGTTACATGATGGTTTATGTTTGCTCATGTTTGAAAATCGTCTTAGTGCCAAAACATAATGCTCATTATTTTTGCATTCAATTGATATTCTTTTCTTCTTGAGAATGGTTGAGTTTCCATGTGCTAACATCTTTCAACACACCCAATATTAATAGGTGTTTATGTTTGAATCTTCTACCACATATTACATGCCTAGTGGATGTTCTATTTTCTGTTTTTATTTTGAAGATTTGTGGGTTGTCCAGAGGACCCCTTTTTATATAAAAAATCATATCCTTGGAGTACATGAGGAAGCAATCTCACAAGAATCAAGATTACCACAAATGTAAGATGCAAAAGGAGTAAGATTCAATGTAAATTTCTTCACAAGTACATTATTTTAAGAGCATCACCATTCATTCTTTTGAGACGAACATTGGCATGCATCGATACTAGAACATTTATGTGACAGACAGAGAGAGATCTGTCATGACGGTGATAAGGTGCAACGGGTCTGTCATTGATCTCCAGTGGGCTTTGGTTCATTTGCGGTTCTACCATTTTCGTTCTTCGATGCCATATACGTCTTTTCGGTGAGGAAGAAGCTCTTGAATTGCGCTGCAGTCAACAAAAAGCAATCCAATCACCAATGTTAACAAGCCTCGTCGGTGAACAATCCTTCTATATTTTGCCCGTGTGATCAACAAATGTCTTCATGCAAGAAACGCAAGCCATACCGTGGATTGAGAACGACTTACCGATCAATGACGTTATCTTTGATTCGCAGGAGTCTAATCTGTTGCGGAGAACCTGCTTGACATCAATGGACTCCTGCCTCTCTGGAAGTGGCCTTCTTGAAATTAGGCTTGCTTTCGTTTCTAGGGTAGGGGTCGGAATCAGGCTTGTTGTCACCTCCTTTTTGAGGTCTTGGAGCTCGGTAAGGAGGGCGCTTTCCAAGAGGGCGAAGCCGGAAGCTTGCCATTTCTCCCTCTCTTTCAATTTTCCCATCTCCATCCATGGGAAGGCGAAGGAGGGAACTCCCTGAGAGTCGAAAGTGTGGGGGTAAGCAGACATGGCAGCTAGTCTGGAATAAGCGCTGAAAGAGGTAATAATATGGGCGCCAAGGAAGATGATGGATGGAGAGTGGGCTGAGAGCATTGTTTTAAGGTGGGAGGAGAGAGGAAAACGTTGTGGGAAAGCTTTGAAGGGAAGCTGTAGCCGACACATAAAGCGGTGACTTGAATGCTCGCATGCATTGCCACCTTTGCTTTTGGATTTCTCTATTCCTTGCTTGAATTGCTTGTGATTGCTCCTCTCGAGTGTTCACAAGACAAGTTTCAGAGAGACGTTTTCTCTTTGTGGATCAAGAACCCAAAGTTTTCCTAGAACTTTTCAACTTTAAAGGCCACATTATAACTGTTTTACGGAAATTTGAAATTGTCAAAAAAATCGTATCTTCAAATTGCAAAAATAATCGTATCTGTTATACTAGAAATTGCGTGCTTTCATTATACATAGTTTTCCAATTTTATGTGCACCCTTGGCCTTCTTCCAAGCCGTACGCATGTGAGTGAGCACTCATGTCCCATACACATCACCTCATTCCACCCAATCTGTGCCCAATGTAAGGGCAAGAGGTGGCCGCCCAAGAATTTACTTATCATGGACACCAGTGAGTTGTTGCCTCAACATAAGAAAAGGAAAGAGGTTTGGCAATGTGTAGAGGGTTCCACCTGCCGAAATTTGATAAGGTCACATTAGCTGCCCATCATTGGGTGGCTTTGGTATGTACCAACAGGCCTGATATGTCCTTTGATGTGGCCTTAGTTGCAGACACTCAAATCACCTCTCCTCGCCGAAGTACATGCATATGACTAGAGACATATCCTCTATGTCAAAGTCTCCAAATGCAAACATTTAACTTTCTCCATGAGAGCGAGAGCTAGAATACAACCCAACTATCTCCTTCTTCAAAAAATATAATGAGAAATAAACTAGGAAATAACTATTAATAAGTAGTAAGGTTGGGGGTAAGTTTAAGTGTGTTCCTTTAAATATTCCTGAGATAAGTGGCCTACATTAATTGCCTACTAATTCAGTACATGTACTGAAAGGGAATTTAGAATATGGTAGCTCCAATGCAAGAGGTGCTCTTCAGGAACTACCACATGTATGTATTCTTATTTCTTTCCCTTTTATAACAACACATTTCTTCAGTACTTTGGTAAATAGCATTCTGACATTAGTAAAAATTTATAGTTACTCTTTAAGAAAAGCGAAGGTGATTATTTGACTTTCAAGTCCTGAAAGGAACCACCATCCCTCAAGAATTTTTTACTTTTTTAAACAAAAGAAGAACGTTGCTTCTTGAAAAAAACACTTTATTAAAGGTCCTTTGAGTACTTCAAAATAGCATAATGACATTGATGATACTTTATTCTTACTTTTAAGAAAAAAGCAAGTTGCTCATTTGACTTTTCACTTGTTTAAAGTTTGGACAAAAGGAAAAGTTTTCAAGATACCCCAAAAGAACATATTAAGATTGCCTTTCATGCTTACCTTTTGTCTTACCTTGGATTTCAAGTAGAGCCATGATAAATAAATGTCATAAAAAATGAAAGATTATTCTTTTAGTGCCATGTTCTTTGTAGTAGGCTGTAAAATTTGATCCACTTTTATGTACTTTCTCTCTCAATCCATCAAAGCACTTTTTTAGCAATACATCCTTTTGTCTTCATTCCCCTTTAACATTCCTATTTGGGCTTAAACTTTGATAAGACTTGGGGAAATTGGAACCAAGATTGGAATGCAAATGTATGGGTCATCCAAATGGAAACCATTTTTATTATATCATATGCGCATGTGGATGGTTGATTGATCCTAGACACCTTGAATTGTGCCATGCCTGAATTAAAAGGCACGATTGGATGATGACTTGGAAGTATGTCCCCCCTTTGAATAAAAAAATAAAAAGCCCATTAGCAATAGTTAGCACCCCCCCCGAAATGAAACATACACAAGCTAAGCTATTCATGCACCCAAAAATTGAATGTAGATAAGCTAAGGTCCCCCCCCCTCTTATTAAGTGTAAATTGTATGCCCCTCCCCCCTCGCCATCTCCTATGCACATTGTTCCCTCGAACATCTATCCCCTCCCTCCCTCACTGTCTCTCTCCACCTTCACTATCTCCCTCCCTAAAATGGTTTAGAACTATTTACAATGGTCCCCATGCGACAGTGAGAAAAGACAGTAGTGGTCTCTTTGCAATAGACTCCACCAAACGTTAGACCGATGAAAGTGATACTTTTTTTCTTCCCGAGCATTGTGAGCAGGTGCATACTAATGATTTGATTAATTGAAGCTTTCGTTTGTAAAGATCCATTGATACATGTACTTAAGCATAATTTCATATATATAATTGATGGCATTTGGCACCCATCTTGAATACAAGCATCCGGATCGTTCTGATCCAAGATGGTGGTATGTGATCGAATTGCACCACGAAGTAAGCAGATTTTTGAAGATAGAGATGTGGATATGGAGATGCCACTACCTATGCCGGATCCAATTAATCCATATGGATCTAGCTAAGAAGATGAAGATCACAATATGAGCCAAGAGGAAGATGCGCATAATGACATTGTACGGGAGGAAGATGGAGATCACAATATTGAGGAAGAAGATGACGATCATCAAGAATCACCACACTTTATTGAAGAAGATGATCAAGTCTTAGGTGAACGTACAATGCTAGAGTATGATGATGATATAGGAGATCAACTCGGTAAAGAGCTAGAGATAGACTTGTTTGGCATGACCGACTTGGCTCAAGATGAAGCCGTTGATGTAAATGCTCTCATTGATTTTTTTCATCTCAAATTTGGACATTAATATATGAGCTTCAAACTTGATGTACATGCTCTTGTACCCTTATTTTCTCAAAGGATCAAACATGTATGAAAAGGAAAAAAAAATTGTCATTAGGAAAAACTATCTTTAAAGGTTGGTATGGGAAAAAACACTCTCTGTAAAACATCGCTATAGGAAATTGTCTTAGTGTCGCTATATAATGACCATTCACAAGTCTAGTAAGTGTCGCTATATAGCGACTCTCTTTAAAGATCGCTATATAGCGACACTTGTCTAAAGTCGCTATATAGCAACACTTAACTAATCCCGCTTTGATTATCGAATGATTAGCTCCCCGTGTGCGCTAAATGTTGGTGCTTAAGCGTCAGAATAAGGCCCGTGTATAGTAGTGAAATAGTTATTATACACATGTATGGAAACAATTTTTCATTTGAAAGTGCACTATTTGAACTTTCCACAAACCAAAGGAGTCAATCAATTAAGAACTTTTCTATGTTTTAGGGGCTATCCAAAATAGTGCTGCAATTATATGCATACATATAGGGCATGCTCAAAAACTTTTTCTAATTTGGTTGGAAAGGACTTTGAAAAATGCATTGCACACCTAAGGAGCTATTGCATGGTGATCTTAAAATTTTAATATTTAGTGATATTTGTAGCTTAATTCACCCATAACTGGATGCACTAGAAAAAACTCAATTGATACATCTACATTGCTCTTTGAATAAATCCAAAATTATTTATCATTTTGCCTTGGTTGGCTTTTGAGTCGAGTTTGAGTCACTACCTTGCAATGAGGGCAATAAGCATGCCAAAGGTAGTTCCATTTCTTAATCCACAGCATCAAAACCGCTGGTAAGCAATTTTACATTTTGCTTCTTCTAGCCATTTTGGACCTCTTTGCACTTTTTTAGGGGGCACAAGTTGGTCACATGTATAGTCGGAGCAATAAAACACGACCATCAAATTTTCCCAAAATTTGACATCTCCCACTTTGTATTCAAAATTTCGCTTCTCTCATGCTAGTAGATCCCAAGGTACACAGTGCACACCCATGTCCTGCCTGACTTGTCCAAAACATTCTCTTGACATCTATGTTTTGTCCCTTTTAGGCTTTCTGCTTCTTTTTAAAAATTGTTTACCTCACCCCATCCATGCATCTTCCATTTCAGAGACATTTTCTTCTATGCTCCCCATGTTCCTCAAGCTCTCTTCGAACATGCACAAATTTTGATTCATATTACAAAACTTTAGGCGAGTCCTTGTTCCTTTTCATAATCTAGCTTGTCTTACATAAATCGTTTCTCATTCCTTGGTTTGCTTTCTTTATTCAAAATAAGGTATCACATATTGTGATGCAATTTGTCATGAGTTGCAAGAGAACTAGAGAGACATTGCGAGATAGTAAAATTAATAAACTTGATCAAGATATGAAGACCATCAAAACTAATGGTACAATACCTAAACGACAATGGGAGATAGCGATGAATGAGGAGAGAGAGACAATGCTAGGAAAAATGCTACCTCATTGAATAGGTACCCTTGACGGTAGAAAATGTGTGCATTCGAACAGTGCCATTAGAAGGAAGAACACAAGTTGTGGTCTCAAATTCAATAGTAGTAGTCGAGGTAGCAACATCAGGTCATTTGAGGGGCTACTAGTCTTGGGTCCTCAAAACCTTCAACTTGCACTCAAGGATTCATTGAGTGTCCAATCTTCCATTGCTCTAGGAGTTGCATGCCAAAGAGAACATACTCTCTAACTTGAGAGATGGCCTCAACAATGTGAAAGGGTTGTAGAGATTACCTACAAAGAGGGAGACATTAGCTATGTTATATTCCTCTAAATCAAACACAAAATGGGATGGGCACACAACATCAAAGATGTTGTCCATTAGACAGACCCACAATGATTCCAATGATTGTCCATCAAGTGGAAGTGATAGGCCGATGTGGAAAGCATGTGGGCATCAACTCGACAAAAGAAAAGGAGAGATAGCCTAAGTGAGAAAGTCATCTCTATCATGACATTATTTTGGCACAATAACATGAGTGTTTCTCCAAACAAGAAGGATTTCTATAGGCTATGGAGGGGACACAAGCAATATGATGAGCACATCATACACATGCTTGACACCACATAGGTCAATAGTCAAACATCCAATGCTATTAGTTGCTATATTTTTTCCTCGCAAGTCATTATGCTGGTTAATTTTCATTTAGATCTTATAAATTTTTTGGGGAGAGAGAGAGAGAGAGAGAGAGAGAAATTTTTTGCAAGAGCCCACTATGCTTGTTATAACCTATTGGTTGAGCACTGTGAGGAGAGCACTTAACTTTTTTATTTTAAACATATTTTATCACTTTTAGCACTTTCTTCCACTTTAGCACGTTTTAGAGCTTTTTAATACTTGTTAGCACTTTTTAAAGCTCGTCTCATGAAATTGGGGGAGGGAGAGAGATAGATAGATAGATAGATAGATAGATAGATAGAGAGAGAGAGAGAGAGAGAGAGAGAGAGAGAGAGAGAGAGAGAGAGTGGGAGCACTCCATTCTCACAAAATTGGAATACATCCACTAATGTAAAAACTTTTTGTGAGCCAAAACTAATGTTGAACAATAAAATAAACATGAGGATCTACATGATAGATAGAAGACAAACAAAAGGCCATGACACTCATTAACACCTCATTGTCAACATGCACAATCATGTACATATGAAATTGCAAACTCTTAAGATCAAGTACACAACATTGTACCACATTGTTCACATACATCTAATTTTAATGCAATCAATAGTATTTAAGAAAAGGCAAGGACTCCCTCAATGAATAAGTGTAAGATCAACCGTGAACTGATCCACCCCTTTAGATACTCAAAGAGAAGGCAAGGAATACTTTGATGAAAGAAGGTTAAGATCAACAGAGGACCAATTTGATACTCAAAGAAATTCATGGAAAGTACAAGGTGCAAAAATTTATTGAAGCACCAAATACTTCTTTCACAATCCTTCTCTCCTACTCTTTATCTACCCTTGCACATGATATATACGATAGATATATTATTTAATAACAATAAAAAAAGATGTAAACATGTATTATGTAATCCTTTACTTTATTCTAAGATTTAAATTAACAAAATATCTTGGTAATCATGTGTTGGAAAGAATTTAATATTAAAAGAATTTACTTTGTTATCTTTTAATTCATTATCAAGATCTACATTCACAAAATCCCTTAATGTATCAGCCTAAATCTACATTTTAAAATAAAACTGTCATAACATTTGCAAAACAAATTAAGTCTTAATATAATATGCAAAGCTTCCAACCATGTATTTTCATCTAATTCAAAGACATAAACTCATAAGATTTCATAGTACTTGATGTATTGCCCTACATTTATACTTCATAATAAGTAATAGAATTATCACCCTAAAATGTTCAAACAAAAACTCGTGGGTGCATTTACAAGATCAAAGTGACTTTCTTGCATTTATATTTGGAACATAAAATCCATAACACCCAAATAAATCTTTGAAAATTTTCACTTTACAATCAATTTAATTTGGTAAATACATTAATTTAAACAACACATAGACATGATTGAGTCTCTCACTACTGCTTACACATACTTGATATCCTTCTTAGATGAGATCTCATACATAACAAAAACATGGATGACAATTTTGTATGTTTAAGCACTCAAATAAAGCATATTATGTGAACAATCCTAATATTCTTAAGGGCCTATATAGTAAGAGGTAAAAGTGCGATTAAAAGGAAATCCCAAGGTAAAATTCAATGTTTTGCCCCAGACAAGGGTAGAAAGGTTCATGGACTTAATTTGAAGGTCTTTGCAACGATATCATATCTTTCATAACTTTTTCAAAAAAAGAAAAGATTCTCTAAAGAATTGGGTTTGGGATCTTACTTTAGGACGCATCCCAATTTTGATACTTTATAGCATGAACTCAAAATTTATATCATGAACTCAAAATTCGAGTTGTTAAGTGTTGAGAGAATGTTCAAAGGCTCAAAAGATATGTCTATTTTATTCGACTTCTTTATATGAACAAGAGAGTACAAAGGCATAGGATGTTTATCAATAGATTCCAAATCTAAAGTAAAACAAAGAGTTTCCATTTCTAAAGAAAAAGAAAGGGTTTTTAAAAAGCAAAGTCGTTCCAAGTGCCCACCGATTTAAATTTACAAGCCAAACGGTCCGTAACGTAACTTCGTTGAACCAACCTTTCTCATTTTTGTCAAATACAGTGGAGTGGAGTGTAGTCTACTCTTGTCTTCGATCCCATTGCCGGCCTTTGCACTCCCTTGAATCTTCTACATATACCCTGCTTCTACATCCGAATTCTCATCCCAGATTTACGAGTTATCCTACTCTGTCGCCATCCCTCTAGCTCTCAAACTATCTTCCTCGGCAATCTTTCTCTGTTAATAAGTCCGGTAGACTTATTATCCCGTTTTAACACTCCAAGCTTTGAATTTAAAACCACCGCTGTGCCGGCGTTTGGTCAGCACTCGATGGAGGTGATGTTATTATATATGCTCTCGTAGATGATCGCTGGTTTCGGGATCTAGATGTGTTTCGAATGCGTATCTATATCGTCAGGCGCATCTTGCAGTTTGGCTTTGAAGTTATAGGACCTCGCAGAGAATGTGTTCTCGTAGCTTAGTTAATTCGGCGATCATGAACGGATCTCTGATTCAAATCTATGGCTTCGGTGGATGTTTGCAGGCCTCGACAAGTTGTCTGCAAATGGTAGAGCTCCTCGTGCGTATGGATTGTAGTGGTTGTGAGCGAAAGGTCCGCAAGGCACTCTCGAAGCTGAAAGGTACGCATTTTTATGTGTGGACAAGTCTGATCGTTCCATGATAGGCTAGAGCATGTAAAAAAACCTCAATCCTAGCTCGCTGTTGTAACTTGCAAGGCGATTGAGTTTGCATGAAACGTAGGTCTAGAGGGATCACGCAGATCCGTGTACCAACGTCGTGACTCTGACTGGCGAAACCTCTGCGCAGGTGTGGACGATGTGGATGTGGATTTAACGACGGGCAAAGTGACTATAACTGGATATGTAGATCGGAGAAAAGTGCTGAAAGCGGTGAGAAAGACGGGAAAGAGAGCGGAATTCTGGGCAGAAGGCTACAGATCATACACAGGCAGTTATCACCCTTACATGGTTGGGGACTACTCGATGCAACCGCAAGCATACAGGAGGAGCTACAACTACAAGAAGAACGGATACAACCGCTACTACGATGCTGAGGAAGCAAATGCCAGCAGCTCGGAAGATGATCGAGTGTCGGCCATCTTCAGCGATGAGAATCCGAATGCCTGCTGCATCATGTAAATCTGGCTAGCGCAACAACAGTCCACCTTGGCTTGCCAGTTCGAATGTGCTTTTGTATAACCGCCCTTGTAGAAAGTTGGGCAAAAAGGTGCTAGCCTGTACTTTTTATACACACCCTTGTAGAAAGTTGGGCAAAAAGGTGCTAGCCTGTACTTTTTATACACACTCTTGGTGTACTATGTATTCACTTTGCTATGTATACACCCTAGTTCGAATGTGCTTTTGTATTACCGCCCTTGTAGAAAGTTGGGCAAAAAGGTGCTAGCCTGTACTTTTTATACACACTCTTGGTGTACTATGTATTCACTTTGCTATGTATACACCCTGCTAGGTGTACTATGTATACACTCTACTATAGAAGTTGAATATACTAGCTGAGGTTGAAATTCAATACACTTTCTACTATAGAAGTTACATACAATGACGTTTTTGCTTTGTGAGACCCTCTCTTAGAACATCCTGGCTATTATGCCACTTATTAGGAGTGCCTCTTTAAGGAAGTTGCTTTTCATGATCATTTTGGGAGTTTCCACCCATCTTTTGATTTTATCCTATTGTTTTGGCATATTTTATGCATACCCCCCTACTCACTCTTAGTGTCACTCAATTAGTTTTATTATCTATACTTCCCAGTGTGCCCTCTATTAGGAGTGCCTTGCTATAGGAGGACACTTCATGATGATCTTGGGAAATTTCCAGCCATCTTTGGATTTTTTAAATCCTATTGTTTTAGTATATTTTGTGCATACCCCCTAATGGCTCTATTTGTGATCTATAGTTTCCATCCACCTACCATAAAGGCCTTTAATCTCAAAAAAATATTCCGCATATATAAGTTAACATAAGGCAAAACTTAATTGAAAAGGCCTTTATTTTTCATGACTGGAGAAATTCAATTGCTCTCTCAGGTGAAAAGTTAGGGATAGCCCAATTAAGCTAAGGTTAACATGGATAACTTAAAATTTCCATGCTAAGGGGTATTTAGACTCAAGACTTTGCCCACTCATAGGGCTTCTAGTATGCTACATGAGACGTTAATGTAAAAGCGTTTTAAATCCTTACTCTCATAAATAGTAAGGAGGGGGCCCTTCCCTCATAAATAAGGGGATATCCTCCTTATTCAATCTCCCCTCCCCTTTACCACCCCTCCCTCAATTAGTTTATCATCTCTACTCCCATTTACCTATTCTTAAGGCCCTTAATATCAATAAATTGTTCCATAAATATAACTTAACCATGTGCGGAGAAACATAATTGAAAGGTATTTATTTCCAATGGAGATATTCAATTGATTTGTTAGGTGAAAAGCATGAAATAGCCCAATTAGGCTAAGGACAAAGGGGTATCTTTTTAAATTTCATGCAACTGGGTGACCTGAGATCAAGGCATCCTTTATCCACTCGTAAGTCTTTCCACTATGCTACATGAAGATGTCATTGTGAAGGATGTATAATATAAGGGTTCCATATTCGTATCCTCATAAATAAGAGGGTAGGGATCCCCTCATAAATAGAGGGCATTTCTCATTTATCACTCTCCCCCTTTCCTTTCCTACCCTCCTCACCTTCCTCTGTCATTATACATTGTGCATGAATGTGGGATATCTCTTTTCAAAAGTAAAAATCTGAGACTTTTTCATTCATTATTAAAAATAAGATTGTAGACACATACAATGACATGGTGGTGTAGGATAGACTAAGACTTAGTCTATTTTGATGTGTAGTACTTGGGTACTACATATACCAAGTACTTGTACTTCATTTGCATTGAGAATTCTATTGGAGTTTCTATATGACCACTACTTGTGCACCTATGTTCACAACCTTTCTCCATTTGCTCCATCATGTCATATTAGAGCTTCACTCACTAGCACCTCGTTCCTGCTTTGCTTCCTGTCACCAAGCAAGTTCATCGGTGTTTGTGTGTTGCTCCATCCCACCTGTTCGTGTGTTGCAGATCAGCTGGTTCTACTCAATTCCAACATGCATTTCTCTTCAACAGCTTCGTACGTACGCTGGACAAATTCATACAGCCTGTGTGCTATTTTGTAAAGACACCCATGAGAATATTGTATGCTGCCAGTTCCGTCCATACAGATCTACCTGTCGTACATCTTACACACCTTCTCATTCGTATGCTAATCATCACTTGCCAGTATGCTGATCAAATTGCACCTAAGCACTGATTGTATGATGCTCGTACCTTGCCTGTGCGTTGATCGAACACTGCATGTACCTTGTTGTACACCCGACCCGCATCTGCCATACAACTACTTTTGTACCTTGCTGTCGTTGTCATAACTATGCTCAAGGATTGCATATTCACATAATCACATGAATTTTCTTGTGTGATTACATGTCATGATGACATATTTCACGCATTCACGATTACAATCATGGCTTTACACTATCAGGTGACCTTGATCTAGAAACCGGATACAAACCGGCAGTAACAGTAACACTACTGGCGGTAGTGCTAATAGTACCGCCGATAGAGTGACACATTACTATCGACGATAATAGTGACCATATTGCCAGTTCTTTTACTACTACCAGTAGTTTAAGTATAACCACCGGTAGTATTATTACAACCGGCAGTATTAATCTTTTTACCGCCGTAGTACTACTACTATCGGTGGTTATACTTAAACTACCAGCAGTAGTACTACCGCCCCAAAATATATGCCAACTGCTGGTGTCATTGTCCACTAATGTTCAGTGGATTGAGAAGAGGTAAAAATTCTCCTCTCTCTATATGTTGGCCAAGGGGCCTAGTCTAGGAAGTGGTTCCTAGTCCCATTCCTTGGCTCTCAACTTAAAGGGGGGGGGGGGGGTTATCAAAATTTTTATGAAATTATTTTGCATTTCTTGCATGCATGCATTGAAATCAAATTTTTTACAAAATTATCTTGCATTTCATTCATGCATGCATTGAAAGAATCATTTCTTGCATGTGTGCATTTCATGTAATTGAAAATTTTGCATTGAAATCATTTGCATGCGTGCATTGAAATCATTTGCATGCATGCATTTAAATCATTTACATTTGCATTTCATGCATGCATAGGGTGGGATTTATTGTCAGATGCCTACCTACTCACTATTGTGTGGCAACTGCAACCGTTTGCTAGTATCAAACGAGAAAGGTTTCCACACACACACATAGCAAGATCTAATCGCAAGCATGGCCTCAAACACTGGCACTAAGCGAAAAGTAGGGAAAGAGCTAAGTAAGGGCAAGCACAAGAGAGTGATGAGAAGCATTCGGGCTGCCTTTTTTATTAGGGTGTGCAACTTGGAGGAGAGTGAGATGGAATCAACCGTATCTAGTTTACAGGGAGTTAGCACTATGAAGAGGAGGATTCTTGGTGATGCTAAGACTAGTTTGCAGTTTGAAGGTCAGGATGACCTTGCGAGCGGGGTGCAATGGGAGACAGATGCCATGCTTTGGGTTGATAGCTTTATTGGGAATGTAGAGTCCTACTTCAACAAAGCATGCAATGCAGACCCTATTCTTGCACAAGAGTTTGATGTCTTCAAATTAACACAATGGACAAGTGTATGGGCCAAGCACAAGAGTAAGGTCATTGCATTAGATCGTTGTGTCATAGTGGCTAAGAGCTAGGAAAAGAAGGCTACAGCAGCTTATGGGTGAGCTATGTCCTTGGCTGCAGGTGAAGAGCATCCAACCTCTACACCCTCTCAACCATTGAGAGGTGATGAGGTTCAAAGGGCACAACACCTGGCTAGTAACATAAATAGAGTGTCAATCTTGGCCTATGTCACAGAGAGGGAGATCTAAGTTGGCGAGAAAATCGGATTAGGATCCTATGGCATTTTTTTTAAAGTGCGGTTGGTAGGAGCTACAGGGTCACCATATCACGTGGAATATGTCGAAAAGAAGTACAAGGGCAATATTGGGACGCATACACAAGAAGAAAGGAGAGAAAAATCCATGCAAATTTTACACCCAGTCCTTGTACGTGTGATTGCAACAACCCAAATAGAGCCACTGTGGACCATCATACCATACTTTAATGGTGGTAGCTTGTTGCAGTTTCTTCAAATTCTGCCAATGGATCAAGGCAGGTTCACATGCTACTTCCACCATGTTCTAAGAGGAGGAGTGGATCTGATGGCCACAGCAAGCGGGGAAGTCCAAGCTACATTAGAGCAAGAAGATATTGCTCGGATCAATGTCTTTTGTGAGAATCTCCTCAACATCTTATTGGATTTTGTTGGAAAGTCTAGATGTGCCGAGTAGGCATCATAGATTGGGGGATGGCCATGGACTTCTCAGAGAGTCGAAAGACATTCAAGCATCTAAAGAAGTAGTCTTTGGAGATAGATGCCGACCTTGCTGAGAGAGTTTGTAGGAAAGAGGAAGAGCACAAGCAGAAAAAGTGGCTTGCACTCGAGCTACAAGAAGTAGCCTTAAGAGGTAGATATACATGCCATGCAAATACCTATGCATTGGGATGGATCATTGTTGAGATGATTCAATTTTTTGAAGATGCATGGGGTTATATTGAGAATGATTGAAAAATGCCTCCCTCTCATGTTGTTAATGCCATTAAGCATCATGCGCATGAACAAATGATGAATCACATTGCCAATTAGAGAAAGCCGCCTGCAGAGACCAGTGATATCTTAAAGAGAGTAGAATGTGAGGGAGAATTGGCTATGAGGCCTAGGGAAGAGACATCTCTTGCCCTTAGGCTTGCAACATAAGCCACATTTTTTGCCCAGTAATATTTTAGGGACACCATGTGTCTCTCAAACTTATCGTAATAAACTTCTTGTTCAAAAACAAAATTATTGGCCTTGAAAGCATTTATAATCCAAAAAGATGTCATTTATGTTGTGGATGTATGGCCTTTTATATTATGTAAAGATTGCAACATTTGAAAGCATTTATCCAAGATTGCAACATGTACATTTTGCATAGCATATGTAACATCTTCATCTTTCATCAAGCATATTGTACGTGACATTTGCATCTTGTGTCCTATCTCACACAAGATGAACTCACAAATATTGAATTTGATGCATGCAGACTTTGCATACTGCACTTAGGGCATTTATCTATATTGTGCTATCCGAGCTATAATATTCACACTACACTTTTCGAAAATGTCACAAGGAGAGGATACTCCTCTGTATAGGGAGGAGGAAGTCTCCAAAGAGTAGGCAAGTGTCCACTGACACAAGAGGACACTTGACATGCCAAGCATCAACGGTTATAGCTCAAGCAGCTACGTAGGGCAATGCCTGAGCATGTGCCAGAGACTATTACGCATACATCCATGTACACTCAACTTGGAGGTCTGTATGTTTAATAAATCAATTTTGGTTTCAAGATATTGCCAATAAGTATTCGAGTAGCAATCCACACCATGGGCATTGGTTTTGCAGGCATGCAATGAAAAGAAGTAAACAAGATGGTCTTCAAACAAGAGTTCCAGGAAATTTGGCCCTTAGAGGCAGATGAAGAGGCAGCCTTAGGTAGTCAGGCGAGGAGACGCAGAAGAACAAAGAGAGATGGAAGCACCCCAGCCCAAGATTTGGACCAGCACAAGAGGTGGAAGATAGCCAATTGCCAAGATGAACGGAGCTGGCAAAATGCCAGGAAAATCTACATCGAGGTATATGGAAAGCCCCCACACCATAATAAAGTGGCGATGTACTTCGCCAAATTCTTGTACACACACTTCATTAAGGGTATACAGGTGGACTTCTCCTCTTACAAGGACAAGTGTACACGTGATTGTATACAAGTGACTTGATCACCCAATCACAATTGTCCAGGGCATTGGAGGGTGCGCATGGTCCATTGGAGCAACAAGTGGTGCAACTTCGCGATGAAGAGAACGTGGCCCAGTTTGAGCAGGTCCAACGCCTAGAAATTGAAAGACTGCAAACCAAGCTAGAGTTGCAGAATGAGATTGTTGCTCTACATGCCCAATTGAAGAGCTTGGAGGACCTCAACACGCGGTTGTGGCAAGAGGCCCACAAAACATGTGCAATACTAATCATAGAGGCGCGGTTAGCTATTTGTCGCCATCCATCCTCACAACCATATGCCGTGGAGCCCCTTCCCTCCGATAGCTCAGACAATTGCTTGTGCCCAATATGCCAATGCTTGTTTGATAATTGTACTGGCTATTACTCTCTGCCTTGCAACCATAAATTTCAACTTTATTGTCTACTAGATTACTTGCCCACTAGATCAATTTGTCCACTTTGTAAAGCCCAACTATCAATGGCATTGTACATGGTGTTGGGCTTAGGACAGTTGTATCCAGGACCATAACATTGAATGAAGTTATACATTCTCTTTACGATGGAAATATATGTATACAATCTCTTTATGATGGAAATATATGCCTTTGTTTTAAGTTCATTGAAGTTCTATGATGGTGTACTCTATGATTTAGTGGAATTCATATATTTAAATGCTTAGTGATTAATTTATATGCATCCAATGTTCATAATTATTTTGCACTATGCAATCCCTAAATCCATCACAAGCAATCCTAAATTCATCAATTGGAATAGTGTCAATATTTATTTCATAATAAATAATTTAAGGAAGGCTATGGTTAATTGAAAACAAATATAATCCAATGGTCATATTCATTTGCATCCATCCTAATACTTAAAACCTAAACCCATGCATCCATGATCCATCATATTACTTAAAACCTAAACCCATGCATGAATTGGAATTTGGAATTTAAAACACTATGCAATCCTATATAAAGTAAACTTTAAACTTTAATCATGATAAACTATATAAAGTAAACTTTAAAAGCATTTTCTATTTGCCATTGAAACATAATTATATGCACTTTCATCACAAGCGCTCTCTCTCTCTCTCTCTCTCTCTCTCTCTCTCTCTCTCTTACAATTAAAGCTTATATGAAAAATGTTACCAAAGACAAGAAATTAAACTTTGCACATGCTTCTTCCGCACGTCGTCGCATAGGATTCTATTGCATATGACACAGAGTGGTATGCCAGTTGCCATGCTCTTGATCAATTGAACTTGGTCAAGAGCACAACAATTGGCATTACTGCTCAGAAGCCTATGTGATGGTAACATGGAAGAATCAAAGCCCAAACCCTAAACACAAGATATTTACAATGCACAACAAGACAATTCTTATCCAACCCTAAACTGCAAGCTTAAGAGTCAAGACTGCTCACAAACAACCACATTCATTGGCACTCATGATCGTGGTCCGCAAGTTCCCCGAACCGCAAGGAGTCAGAGTATAGATCACCCTCAAGAACACACAACAAACACTCACATCCACTAGCCCTCGTGTTCGTGGTCGATAATTTCCCCAAGATGCAAGGAATCGTAGGAGCAAACCACACCTACAGGTATAATGAATGCTGACTCACTCTAACCCACTTAGCCTTACAACTATTCAGATCCAAATCATGGTTCACTTTCTTTCCCAACTTACCAAAAGGTTTATTGGGATATGAACCACAACTGGATCGAATGGCAAGCCTCTATCGCCATTTCCACCAATATATAGCCTTGGGGTGCACGGGAAATAGGGAATTCGCAACCCACAGCACCATCGGTACACAAGATACTACCAACGGTAGTACTCACATTACCGGCGGTAATATTAATTATCCCAATAGTGTAAATACCAATGGTACTCACATTACCGGCGGTAATATTAATTATCCCAACAGTGTAAATACCAATGGTACGTTGGTATTTACACTGTTGGGATAATTAATATTACCGCCGATAATGTGAGTACTACAGTCGGTAGTATCTTGTGTACCGACAGTACTTTTATCCAGTTTTCCGGTGATTTTTCTCGATAAACTGCATGATCACGTTGTTTTCATGCTACTTGGAAGAGTAATTAATGAATGCTAATAATCCATTAATGCAAATGTGAAAACGTGAACATAATCCTTGACTATGCTTATAGTTGTTCCATGTAGGTCCCATCCATACAACATCCCATACAGCTACTCGACATGTGGTAGCCCTCTTATGTCCTTCTGACATGTGGCATACAGGTTTTCTTTGTAGGTGTATTTGGGAATTTTGGTAAGGGATCATGTAGGTGCATTTGGAAGTTTGTTGTTCCCAAAGGCACACATTTGCACTTAAGGTGCATTTTCAATTTGTATTTGCGGATTTTTGTGTGCCCACAGGCACACATATGCACTTCAAGTGCATTCTTTGATTTGATTGCAAATCAATTAGTTCCACTTTACAGTGGTTGATTCCATTCGTGTAGTGATTACACAAAGCAGTCAAAGGCACTTTTATTTCAGTTGCATTTTTATTTGCAGGTGCATTTGCAATCAGTGTTATTTTTGTAGTCGGGATGTCTCAGATGAGAGCTTTGGTCTTATGATAGAATAGAATAGAATAGAATAGAATAGAATATAATAGAATGATGACCAAGGGTGATAAGTTGGAAGGACCCAACTATGCACTATGGTCATTCATACTCAAGAATGTTCTGGTTGGCAATAATTTATGGGACGTTGTGAGTGGTGATGAGACTATGCCAGCTGTAGCTCATTCTAACTCATTTTCTACCACCACTGCCACGTTTACTACTTTTGCCACTCCTGCTCTATTGATTAGCATAAGAAGTTTGATCGTAGAAATTCCCAAGATTTCTTCTTGATTGCCTCATTAGTGAAGAGGAACATTATAATGACCATTAAGGCATGCAAAGATGCAAAGGATGCATGGGAGAAGTTGGCAAACATGTATCATGTCAAGAATGAGGTAAGGGTCATTGCATTGACCAATAAACTCAAGGAGCAAAAGATGGAAGAAGGTCAAACCATCACAGAGCACATTACCAAGATCACTAATCTTAGAGATCATCTTGCAAGTATTGATGAGGAAATAGAGGACAAGAAATTGGTCTCTATCACTCTCAATAGCTTAGCTCCCTCCTATGGCACATTTGTTACGTCTTTGACTATAATGCTCAGGGCATCCCCTCTCTCGTTTGATTAGCTGGTTGGGATTTGTTGTAAGAAGTCTATGGCATGCCAAGTTTGGCCATGTTCACCATAGGGCATTGGCCTACTTGTACAATAATGAAATAGTTCATGGAATGCCAAAATTATAGCAGCCAGATAATGAAGTGTGTGAAGGGTGTGCTCTTGGCAAATTGCACCATTTTCCTTTCAAGAAAGATGGCTCAAGGTCAGTGAAAGCCACTAGAGTTTTATAGATTATACACAGTGATGTATGTGGTCCCATGAATGTGACAACCCATAGAGGGGAATGGTATTTTGTTACCTTCATTGATGACTATTCTAGGTTCACATGGCTTTTCCTCATGAAGACTAAATTTGAAGTGTTTTATTGGTTCAAAGAGTTCAAAGCCTTGGCCCAAACCAATTCAAGGATACAAACACTATTGTGGATGAAGTCAAAACCATTTCACAAAAACGAGAACTAAATGGAATATTTCGTTTTATACCGTTAAAATTTGACATTTTAAATCCTTTTTGAAACATGGCTTCCTAACATAAGTCCCAAAGAAAAAAAACACTGAAAAAATAGAATTCTTGACTTGACGGGATTTGTATGAAAACATAAAATTGAGCACAATCTCCATTAAAAACATGTACACACAAGGAAAAAAGTTAACATTATTGCAATTTTTAAAACAACATCATATGAAAATGAAAGAAGAAGGTACCCATTGTACTTAAGATCTTACAAATCATCATGCATTGCATCCTCATCTATATCCACACCCCTAAGCTCCCCCTCAGTTCCTCACTATCAGCATCATCATCACTAGGAGATGATGTTGATGATCCATATTGATCTTCAAAGAACTCATTCCACCATCTTGTGTCCTCATCCCTTGCATATGTGTGGGCCTTCTCAATGAGATCCTTTCTTGAAGGTATCTATGGTAATCAACATCTCTCTTTTGGCTTTGATCCTGTTGCACTTCTGATAAAACCTCCAGTGGATCTTGCAAAGAAACACAAATCATTCAATCAAGAATGAAAGGTAGAAATAGCAATCCATTCTCTGGTAGCCATGTTGGAGATGAAGAGTACTACTTTCCATCCATATAGGTTTTTCCATCTCTCATCTTTATGTGAAATTGATGCTGAAATCTTAGATCGTTTAGCTGTTGAATACATGTGTCGGATGAATTTGAACCATTCACAAACTTTATAAAGTCAAATGTTTCTTTCAAGTGTAGCACATGAGGATATGGTGTATATGCTTCAGCTACTATAAGTGAAATCATTGTTGCAAAGTGAGGGCATCGTGTCGCACTAGCTTCTTTGAGAATGTGCTAAACATCTGATCAATTTGATCATATGTGTGACCAACCAAGAGGAACCCAAGTTTAACCTTAGTTAAGATATCTTTTTGCACCAACATATTCAAAATGCAAGCAAAGTTTGATTCTTTTTCTCTCTAGCCGTGTTGTCCAATTGCAAATACAAGATGAAAGGAAGAGGCCCTTACCATGTTGAAATTATATGATGAAGAATGGTGATTGTTAGATTGGCATCATTATGTACATTTGGATATGTAAAAAATACTTTTGATAAAGTTGTCTAACAAGATGCATCTGCACAAAAGAATCCTCCTTCAAATCCTTTGGTACCCTAACAAAATGTGGGAGATTGGTCTTTTTTAGGTCCATGCCATCAATAACAATCCTTAAGTATATGTTTGGAATCTTCAGACCCTTCTTCCTGTGCTTTGTAAGCTTTGCACATTGCAATGCTTGTTGTTCTCTATGCACCTTCAAAGCTTCATTTACTTGATCTGAAAGCACGATTTTGGTATTGAGAAGAATAAACATTTAATATAAATTAGATGGACAATACATGAAATATTGAGCATGGAGGATACTCTTTCATTCTTTGATTTTGCATTTTGCCTCCTACTGCACATATGCTACATATCCCCATTCTAAACTTCCTTGGAATGGTCACATTGTTGAAGTAATTCTTCCATAACCTTGTGAAATGGTAGTAGCTCGTGTGTTGCTCATTACTGTTTAATATCTCATCTTTGTATATTGAGAATACTTTGAATCTTGTGTAGTTGTCAGTTAAGTGTAGTTTGCATGTGGTTGGCATTACCTCTGCATGTTCCTTAAAATAAGTTTCCATCCATGAAACATCAAACCTTCCACAAGGTCCAGTCAACTTTCCATAACAAGGATTGCTCCATAGACCATACTTCAAAGACCTAGATTGAATCCATTGCAATCTTTTGTTGCTAAGAGTGAGTGCATGCTTGAATGATCCTCTACAAACCAATATATGGTCAAGGTAGTATTCAAACAATCTTTTGTAGTTTGCATGATTGATCTACATAGATAAGCTTCTTGCTCTTCACGATTAAGACTGAGGTAGTCAGATCTGATGGACTTGATCTTCCCAACTCCTAGATGTCCCATTATGGCAACAATATACCTTAGATGTCTTAGAGAGTTGAGAGTTGTAGATAACAAGAATCATTTTCTCCTCCTACCATAGCTGGAATGTCTTATATTGATGTATAGAGTCACTTCCTGATGTATAGCCATGTGATCATCATCACTATCTGAAGTTGCCCTTGTGCTCCACATGTTTCACTAGTTGGTGGTGGATTTCTAGAGATGACCTCCACATTGCCAGATGAATGGAGGCTTGCCTCATGTGGGAAGTCAATATCCTCGAGTGGTTGTGGCTCCAATGATTCAACATATGATTCCAATGATGACTCTAAGAGTAAGCAACCCTTGTTCTTATTTTACATAGAGCAGGGAGACTCAATATATTATTCCAATGATGACCCTTGCTAAAAATGACGATCATTGTTACTTGCCATATGCACAGGGGATTCCACATCTAGTGCCAAGAAGTTGGATTGGATCTGGCTCACCACATTTTGTGGCACTACTACACACGTGCCTTATTCCAATGGTTAAGCATCGATGTTTAGTGCACGCAGGGTGCTTATCGTCAGTATGCAAAGTGGGTTTAAAAAGTGTCACTATATAGCGACACTTGCCAAACTTGTATAAGGTCGTTATATATCGATGTTTTATAGAGAGTGTTTTTTTCCATACCGACCTTTAAAGAAAGTTTTACCAATGATTTAAAAAAATTCTTTTCATACATGTTTGATCCTTTGAAAGAATAAAAGTACAAGAGCATGTATATCAAGTTTGAAGCTCATATATTCATGTCCAAGTTTGAGATGAAAAAAATCAATGAAGAGCATTTACATCAACGGCTTCATCCTGAGTCAAGTCTAGAGTGCGCCAAACAAGTCTATATCCAACTCTATACCGAGTTGATCTCCTATATCATCATCATACTCTGGCATTGTACGTTCACCTGAGACTTAATCATCTTCTTCAATAAATTCGAGTGATTCTTTATGATCGTCATCTTCTTCCTCAATATCGTGATCTCCATCTTCTTCTGGTATGATGTCGTTATGCACATCTTCCTCTTGGCTCATATTGTGATCATCTTCTTTGCTAGATCCATTTGGATCAATTGGATCTGGCATTGGTAGTGGCATCTCCATATCCACATGTCTATCTTCAAAAATTTGCTTACTTCGTTGTGCAATTTGGATCACATACCACCATCTTGGATCAGAACGATCCGGATGAAAAACCACCTATATTGAAGATGGGTGCCAAATGCCATCAATTATATGAAATTATGCTTAAGTACATGCACCAATTGATATTTAAAAATGAAAGATTCAATTAATTAAATCATTAGTATGCACCTGCTCACAATGCTCGAGAAGAACAAAGACCGTCGTAAATAGTTCTAAACCATTTTACATCAAGAATGAAAATACTAAATCGTCTGAAATCAATTTCATAGATTTCGTGTATGGTCCCACAATAATCCAACTGCCAGAGGAGAGAAGATTGGTATCTGAAGCACTTGCTCAGCTATCTTGTGTGAAGTTAGCCATGACTCCATAATCATATGTGACTCTCTTTCAATCGATGTATTCCATGCAAAAATGTCATTGGTATGTCTAGGAGCTCTGGAAATATCAAAGACCCGCCTCATGTCCATAAGATCTATAACTCCTCTATCAAAGGTGCCATGTACACGGCCTCAGACTCGGACATCACGTGTGCATTGCCCCTAAAAATAGAATTCATCATGTCCACCATACCCTTGTCATCATCTGGCACATCTCGGAGACTATACTCCTTCTCAAAGTGTGAAGTTATATGCATACCCTTGCCACCGTCCTCATCTTGTCTCAAGGTTTCATGTAAATATAAGATCTTGTCTCAAGATTTCGTGTCGTGTATGCATGCAATATTAATCACGAACTCAAATAGCATTGACTTTCCGATGATCCATCACCACGTGCACCACCAACGATGGATACTGGTTTGGGCTCCTCCCCATACATCCTCAAGTGGTGCATGATAATACGACGTTCATGTCGTACTCTCTCTTGCAATGAGTGAAATGACAATATTTCTCTGTAAGCCACTCTGCGCTCCCAAGCGTTGGTGCATCATCTGACAAGCTTCCACTCATCCCTTCCATATGCACACCTCCAAAATCACAACACAAAATGCAAGAAAATCCATTAAGATCCAAAAAATAGCCACCCATGAGCTCCTTCCCTCTCTTCTTAGATCAAGTGTCCTAAACCGTTGCTATATAGCGATGCTTTGTCCTGTTTCGTCGCTATATAGCGATGCTTTTAGGGTATAAGTATATAGCGACACTTTTAGGGTATAAGTATATAGCGACACTTTTAGGGTATAACTATCGCTATATAGTGACACTTAGGGTATAAGTGTCACTATATAGTGACACTTTTAGGATATAAGTGTCGATATATAGCGACTGACCAATGTAGCTATATAGCAACGCTGGGGGACTAAAACTCAAAACCTCGCGCGACGTCGTCTTTCACAACTCTATTGCAGGAAAAGCAAAAATCTCTCCTCCCTCATTATATTCGGCGACCTCACTTTCCTCCTCTATTCCCCACACTCCTCACCCTTACCAAGCCTCTCTCCCAACACTTGTGCTCCCTCTCCACCCTTCTCTCTCTCTGCTTGTGTGAAAGAAAGCTGTTTAAGAAGGTGTGTCTCATTAAGCAATGTAGGTTCATTTTTTGTGAGATTTCATTTTGTGAGTGTTGAAGCATGTTTCTCCTTGCATTGCTAAGCCTATGTGCTAATTTTCATGCTTGATTTTCAAAGATTAAGGACAAAAAAAGAGATTTGGTGAAAGAAAGAAGACTCACCTCTTCTCTTTTTGGTATTTCTCTTCCTCGTCTTTCCCTTCCTTTCATGCTTTCTCCTTGTTTGTAGGCTTATGCTTGTCCCCTCAATCCAATCCCTTTGGAAAGTTGCTTCTCCAAACTCCTCCTTCCTCTAACTAGTTATTTGAAAAATGGTATGTTTCCTCTCTTTTGTAGGGCCAGTCCACGAAACACCGAGTGGGACTTTTCCAAGTAAGAAAGTGCTTCCTCTTTTTTCCTTTTTTTATTTCCGTTATTTGCATTGGCCTGCAGCTAGCGCTTAAAGCGCTAGCTGCAGTGATGGGCATAGGAACCCTTTCTTCCCCTCTCTTTTCTTATTCCCTCTTCTTTCCCTCTTTTCCCCTTTTCCTCCCTCTTTCCCCCCTTTTTCCCTCCCTCTCTTATTTCCTCTTCTAGCATATGCTTTCTCTCTTTTTCTCTTTTTTCCTCTCTTTTCTTCTTTTCCCCTCTCTTTTTTCCTTCTCTTTTCCCCTCTTTCTTTCTCTTGTTTCTCTTGTTTCTCTTCTTTCCTCTCTTTCATCCTCTTTTCTCTTCTTTTCATAAGCATATTCATTTGTCTATGTATCTCTCTCATAAGCTTATGCTTATGCATGAGCATATGCACATATGCTCATGCATAAGCATAAGCATATGCTTTCTCTCTTTTTCTCTTTTTTCCTCTCTTTTCTTCTTTTCTCCTCTCTTTTCTTATTTTGCCCTCTTCTTTTTCCTTCTCTTATGCTTATGCTCTTTTCCCCTCTCTTTTTTCATTCTTTTTTCCCCTCTTCCTTCTCTTCTTTTCCCCTCTCTTATTTCCTCTCTTTCATCCTCTTTTCTCTTATTTTCATAAGCATATGCATTTGCCTATGCTTATGCTCATATGCTTATGCTTATGCTTATGCATGAGCATATGCTCATATGCTCATATGCTTTTCCCCTCTCTTTTCCCCTCTTCCTTTCTCTTCTCTCTTCTTTTCCCCTCTCTTATTTCCTCTCTTCTGTTCTTTTCAGAAGCATATGCATTTGCCTATGCTTATGCTTATGCATGAGCATATGCTCATATGCTCATATGCTTTTCCCCTCTCTTTTTTCCTTCTCTTTTCCCCTCTTCCTTTCTCTTCTTTCTCTTCTTTTCCCCTCTCTTATTTCCTCTTTTCCATCCTCTTTTCTCTTTATTTCATAAGCATATGCATTTGCCTATGCTTATGCCTATGCATGAGCATACGATCATATGCTCATATGCTTTTCCCCTCTCTTTTTTCCTTCTCTTTTCCCCTCTTCCTTCCTCTTCCTTCTCTTCTTTTCCCCTCTCTTATTTCCTCTCTTTCATAAGCATATGCCTTTGCCTATGCTTATGCTCAACTGCGATGGGTCGCCTTCCCACAGACAAAGAGACGAGACGCACATTTCGCATAGGAACAAAGCCGTGGTTTATTAAGATGGAGGCATGGGAGTAACGATCGATTGGGCTGAGGTGGCTGCTCGCATGATATAAGTCTACTCTTACTTGTTGTAATCTCACTTTTTAAATTGTTTTATTCTTTAAGTTCCAATCTAATTTCCAATTAATATGGTTTCACTGCTAGAGTGCAAGCTTGAGCGTCCCATCAGTGGAGATGAGCGGTGATGACGAGGGAGAGAACTAGTGCTCCTAGTCATTTGTCCTTGAGAAATGAGGAGAATGAAAGAATAGAGGACAATGTAGATAGCTTTAATGTGCAGAAGAGTGAAGGAGCATAGTTTTGGGACGTCCTAACCCTAAACCCCAATTTTAGAAGCCCTGGAATCCAATATTTAAAAAACCAAAAAATTAAGAAATGCATTGTTTGGGACGTCCTAACCCTAAACCCTAATTGTAGAAGCCCTAGAATCCAAAAGTTTAAAATTTAAAATAAAATCAATTCAAATCCATAGAGTATATAATAGGGGCCCACAAGCACATTCCCCATTCGGAATATTCATTTGCGCTCTTGCTCATACCAAGCTAGAGACAAAATTTTGGAGCAAATTTGAGGATCATAGTGTAGAGCTTGATACTTCAAGAGAAAGAGAATGACCAGGTATGTATTTTCTATCAAACAATAGAGATTCCATATGTTACCAAAATATTCCTTTTTGAAAAGTAAATGTTTTAAAGGTATTGTTGTTCACATCTTTTGTTTATCAATTGAAAGAAATCTACATAATGTTCATGAAGTTATGACAATAGTTAATAACATCATCAACTTGAGTCATAACTTATGAAGAAACTCGATAACATCATCGAGTTGTGTCATGACTTATGACAAAACTCAATAACATCATTGATTTATGTCATGTCTCGTTTCCTAGCTCAGTGCTATTATGAATAAAACTCGATAACATCATTGAGTTGTGTCATGTGTCGTTTCCTAACTCAGTGCTATTATGAACAACAAATGACAAAACTTGATAACATCATTGAGTTTATATGTTGGTTAGATGGAATTTCCTTGTAGAAGGAATTGTGTAGTAAGGAATGACCTCCTAACCTTGCACCCAATTTTTCAATGCCATATGCTTCGAATTTGAACAACATGCCGAGGCCAAATTGTGTGAAGCATCATTTGGGCATTGTAGAGCCATTTGTGCTCTAAATTTTGAGCCAAAACGCTCCCAAAATGGAGTCCTGGTTCAAAAGTTATGGCCGTTTTACTATTTCTATATTTGTTATGACAAAATTTGATGATGTTATCGAGTTGTCATAACTTATGACAAATTTTGATGACATCATTGAGTTTTGTCATAACTTATGACAAATTTTGATGATGTTATCGAGTTATATCATAACTAATGACAATTCTCGATGCTATTATCGATTTTTGTCACAATCATGCCAAATTTTGATGACATCATCGACTTTCATCATAGCAGTCACTACAACTCGAAGCTGTCATCAAATTTAGGGTTAACTTATGACATGGATCGATGATATCATCGAATTTGTCATAATTTACGTATTTTGTTAGGGTTTACAATACTTTAGGGTGAAAAGTGACCTGCAAGACCACGCTCAAAATTATATTTTTTGCAAGTTTTTCCTTAATCGTCTCTCTTTTTTGCAAGGTTTTTTTTCTTATTGCCTCTCTTAAAGAGTCACCTACGATCTTTCAAGCTTGATTTCTTGTCTCGGCCACATAAAACTTTTCTTCTTTCTCTCAGACTCCATTTACATCTCCTCATCTATCTCAAAACCCCTACCTCATAGAAGCTACCTTCATAGGCTACCTATCTCTCGTAAGAACAAAGACAAACAATTTTTGTTTTGGTGTCATTGCAGAAGAAGAACAAAGGCAAAGATATTTCATGTTCTTTCCAAGAGCATGGCTAGGTACCTCTTATCATGCTCTATTAATAAATCTTTAATCAAACTTGATGACCAGTGTTATCAAGTTTTATCATATGCTATGATTAAAAATGGATGACTTTATTCCTTCTTGAGCTTCTTTCTTTGTGTGCACAATTCACATCCTTCTTCTCTTCCTTCACTTTCATTCTCACTCTTCAACTTCACATGGTCTCAGATGATATTTACTCTCTCCTTTTCGACCGGCCCCTTGAGTTTTCTCTTTCACACCATGGCTTCCATGAGCACCTCTGTCAAGCATCACTATGAAATTGAGAAGCCTAACAACAAGGATCGGATCTAGTCCATAAAAATGGAAATGCTCCTGGTCTGATTTGAACTGTGGGACATAGTGGATGGTACATCGGTAGATCCCGGACTCACTCTCCCTAACATGCACAAAGCATGGAAGCTGACCAACACCAAGGCTCTCTCACATATAATTCTACACTGCGAAGACACCTAGATTCAATTAATCCATGCCATTGAAGTCTACAAAAGCCATCTGGGAGAAACTCAAAGCCACTTACGATTAGACAGACATCTCCACCCAAGTGCACACTCATCATCATCTGATGAACCTTCATCTCTCTGAGAACGAATCTGTGCCCAATTTTCCTGGTCGATGCCAGGCCGCATTCAATGGCACGGTGAATGCAAGCTTGACAAATCCTGCTCTCTACCAACTCACCATGCTCATCTCTACACTCCCAAGTTCCTGGAGACCGTTTGTCATTACTTAGAGTAGTTTGGCCAACCTCACCCTTCCCATGTTGCTTGGCAAAATACTCCAATAAGATCTTATGTGACATCATAGTGAGCCAGAACGGGGCTCTTCGTCTTCGACATCGGCCCTCTTCACACAAAGCTAAAATTCTCTCTTCAATCAAAGGGGTCGTCACAATTTTCAAAGGTTCAATCCTCCAAGGTAGCCTTCATCTATTAGTCCTGCCACTCTGCTACCAAATCCCCCTGGTATTCCCTTCACTTCCAACTGGAGAACGAGTAATTTTCATCATCAGCCTCAGTGCCAAAATGCTCCTCTTGGGGAAAAGAAGCCATGCGCTGTGTGTAGACACAGAGTCTCCATCGCAAGTCTGTGAGGACATTGATCCTCCCATCCAGGCATTCTGCACTACAACAACTCATTCGGATGAAGATGCCACATCTCACTCCACGTGGTATCTAGACACACGGGCTTCTCGCCACATGACTTCTCAACATCACTGGATGGTGGACCTTCAACTTTTCCAATTACCCCTACATGTATTCCTTGGAGATAATCAAGCTTTAAACGTCATGGGTCAAGGCACAACCCTGTCCATCTTGTAGTGGTCCTTCGAAATGTTCTCTTGGTCCTTAGTCTTCACAAAAACCTGATCTATGTCTCCTCCTTTGTGACTCAAGGTTTTCGACTCGAATTCCTCCACGACTTCTGCAATGTGTCTTCCGACGATCCTTTGCGTTTTGCTCCAATTGAGTGCCCCCAGATCAATGGTCTATACCCCTTGGGTGTGGGTCATGTATCACATCATGCCTCTATTTCCACGACCATCCACTCCGAAACCCATGTGTGGCACCAACGATTAGGCCACATCAATTTTCAGTACCTCTCCAAATTGGCCCGCCGTTCTGGGCTAGTTGGAGATTCGTCATAAATTATGACAAAACTGGATGATGTTATCAAGTTTTGTCATATGTTACATGATAAAAAACGATGATGGTATCAAGATTCGTCATAAATTATGACAAAACTTGATGATGTTATCAAGTACTTTCATAAGTTATGACTTTATTTGATAACATCATCGAGTTGGGTCTTGCTTTCTATGAATTATTACAAAAAGCTTGATGGCTTCTTTTATAATGTATTGGTATGCCTTCCTTTGGCCCATGCTACTAATTCTTTATGCAGCCAACAACTTTCTCTCAAGTTCAAATTGAAAAAGCATCCAATTACTAGGAATAAAGATGAATCACTAGAACCGGACAATCCAGTTCCAACAAAGCATACATATTCCCAAAAATCTACTCAAGGAAGGCAACCTCATGATGCATTTGACTCACCGATTGGTTGAAAGGGTATGAAGGGAAGGGCATGAAAGAAGGCCGAGGACATTGAGTCACCTCTTGTTGGGAGAGGAAAAGCTCAAGGACAAAGGAGGCAACATCAGCAAGGCTATGTTGAGGCAGATCTAACACCTCCTCCCCCAAGAAGAGTGGTGCACATCAAATTAGCCCGCAATATAATTCACAAGAGGAACTGTCTCCTGTACCTAAAAAGAAGAGATAAAAAGGCAAATGGAGTCTTCCTTAGAAGCATATTTTCCTCGCAGGGACATGGGAAAGAGTATAAGCCAAGAGCTTGCTATCAGGATTGAAGCACAGGACATTTCAGATGAAGCAAATTATTTTTACTTGAATCAACAGTGGTCGCTAACAAAACATGTATAATGTACTCGAGAAGTCTTGATCATCTCAAGCAATAAAGGCATTACTGAGTTTGGTACACCAAAACCCTTCGGTGTTCTTGGATGACAAGAAAAAACATGTCCAAGATGGTGAAGATGTGTCTGTCACAAAGGTCCTTGGTGCTGCTTTGGGATTTGGAGCTATAGACTAATAGAATAAGGGAAAAAATTCAAAGAAAAAATCTTGTGGACCTTTGACCAAAGCCCCTTTAACTATGAGCAATTGACACAATTGCTCCAAATATTTAAACAGGTAACAACATCCCCACTTTGGAGGATTTTGATATTCCATTCTATGAAGCAATCATCTGCAGTCGCAAAGGTCCTCATGCAAGAAACACATGCACTTGAATCAATGTGCTGGTAAGCATCCTCATCCCTACTACGATATATTTCTATAATGTTTTCTAAACTTCAGCATTTATTATATGTGTTGAAAAAGATTTATTTTTATGGCTGGCGTCTATAGGTATAAAACAAATCTCACCCATGTAGCCGGAAGCCGGAGAAAGGATGGTGAGTTATTTTGAGATGATGACAATTGGGTATTTCTCTACCTCTAAGAAGAGAAAGGTTGGGATGCATTGTAGAAAAAAGAATGTTCAAAATGTATTTAAGCATCTTGCGGGGCAGTGACAAGAAAGTTGCATTTCTCAGACGCATCCCATCATATGGTGAACCCATATTAAAAGGCCCAAAGGCTAATCAATGAGATGATAGACTTATTCTCTTTTGAGAATGACTTCATCTTGGACCTCTTCTCTGGTTCTGGTACAACTATAGTTTGTGCTTTAAAGAAGGGCTAGAACTATGTTGCAGTTGAGAAGGACCAAGGGCAAGCATCATTCATTATCCAACAGATCAATGCCATGAATGAGTTGCCTGATGCTAATCAAGAGGTGGGAGCTGCAACAGTCAATAGTGATCGGGTTTAAGCATCATCATTAGAGCCTTAACCTCCTCTTTATGATGAGGCTGGTGAATTTGCTAAGCTAGAGCATGAAGCTACTAAGGACACTGGAATAGGTTCAACTATTGTATAAGAAGGAGAGATTGCTACCACTATTGATAAGACTGGCATAGATTGTGTTGATGTTTAGTTAGACATTTTGTTTTTCATATGAATTTTGACATATGGACATATTTTAAGATATTTAAATGATTTGGTGTTCTATTTGTCATAAGGATTTTCCATTTAGTACATATTTCACATGGACTTCATTTGGTTTCTTGGTTATAATATAAATAATAATATCTTTCACTTTCATTTGGTTTGAATTAAATTTCTATACCATCATTGATGATGAAATCTTAGGGTGACTTTGTGGATGAAAATATTTCTTGCAACCTATATCTTTAAAAGTTGCATTACATAAATTTGTGCCCTTTTTTAGAATCTATTGTTTCTAGGGATGGACCTATGAGAAAATAAATTACTTTTAAATATTGGCCAATAATCCTAGGATTTTGAAGAGAATCTTTTTATGAGAAGCCATGCAATGTTCTCGCTTCATTTGCAATAGTGTTTTCATAATAAGTAATAGAATTACCACCCTAAAATGTTCAAACAAACACCCTTGGGTGCATTCACAAGATCAAAGTGACTGTCTTGCATTTATATTTGGAACATAAAATCCATAACACCCAAATAAATCATTGATAATTTTTACTTTACAATCAATTTAATTTGGCAAATACATTAATTTAAACAACACATAGACATGATTGAGTCTCTGGTTGTTGCTTGCACATACTAATTGATATCCTTCTTAGATGAGATCTCATATATAACAAAAACATAGATGATAATTTTGTATGTTTAAGCACTCAAATAAAGCGTATTATGTGAACACGCCTTATCTTCTTAAGGGCCTATAAAGTAAGAGGTAAAAGTGCGATTAAAAGGACATCCCAAGGTCAAATTCAATGTTTTGCCCCAGATAGAGGGTAGAAAGGTTCATGGACTTAATTTGAAGGTCTTTGCAAGGATATCAAATCTTTCATTACTTTTTCAAGAAAAGGAAAGATTCTCTAAAGAATTGGGTTTGGGATATTACTTTAGGAGGCATCCCAATTTCGATACCTTATAGCATGAACTTAAAATTCGCGTTGTTAAGTGTTGAGAATGTTCAAAGGTTCAAAAGATATGTCTATTTTATTAGACATATCTTTATATGAACAAGAGAGTACAAATGCATAGGGCAATGACTTGATGTTTATCAATAGCAAAAAGAGGGCGAGATTCCAAATCTAAAGAAAAACAAAGAGTTTCCTAAAGAAAAGGAAAGAGGTTTCTAAAGAAAAGGTAAGAGTTTTTAAAAAAGAAAGTCGTTCCAAGTGTCCACCGATTTAAATTTACAAGCCAAACGGTCCGTAACGTAACTTCGTTGAACCAACCTTTCTCATTTTTGTCAAATACAGTGGAGTGGAGTGTAGTCTACTCTTGTCTTCGATCCCATTGCCGGCCTTTGCACTCCCTTGAATCTTCTACATATACCCTGCTTCTTCTACATCCGAATTCTCATCCCAGATTTACGAGTTATCCTACTCTGTCGCCATCCCTCTAGCTCTCAAACTATCTTCCTCGGCAATCTTTCTCTGTTAATAAGTCCGGCCGGTAGACTTATTATACTGCAACACTCCAAGCTTTGAATTTAAAACCACCGCTGTGCCAGTGTTTGGTCAGCACTCGATGGAGGTGATGTTATTATATATGCTCTCCTAGATGATCGCTGGTTTCGGGATTTAGATGTGTTTCGAATGCGTATCTATATCATCTGGCGCATCTTGCAGTTTGGCTTTGAAGTTATAGGACCTCGCAGAGAATGTGTTCTAGTTTCGGCGATCATGAACGGATCTCTGATTCAAATCTATGGCTTCGGTGGATGTTTGCAGGCCTCGACAAGTTGTCTGCAAATGGTAGAGCTCCTCGTGCGTATGGATTGTAGCGGTTGTGAGCGAAAGGTCCGCAAGGCACTCTCGAAGCTGAAAGGTACGCATTTTTATGTATGGGCAAGCCTGATCGTTCCATGGTAGGCTAGAGCATGTAAAAAAACCTCAATCCTAGCTTGCTCTTGTCACTTGCAAGGCGATTGAGTTTGCATGAAACGTAGGTCTAGAGGGATCACGCAGATCCGTGTACCAACATGGCTCTGACTGGTGAAACGTCTGGGCAGGTGTGGACAGTGTGGATGTGGATTTAACGACGGGCAAGGTGACTATAACTGGGTATGTCGATCGGAGAAAAGTGCTGAAAGCGGTGAGAAAGACGGGAAAGAGAGCGGAATTCTGGGCAGAAGGCTACAGATCATACACGGGCAGTTATCACCCATACAAGGTGGGCGACTACTGGATGCAACCGCCGGAAGCATACAGGAGCAGCTACAACTACAAGAAGAACGGATACAACCGCTACTACGATGCTGAGGAAGCAAATGCGAGCAGCTCGGAAGATGATCGAGTGTCGGCCATCTTCAGCGATGAGAATCCGAATGCCTGCTCCATCATGTAAATCTAAGCTAGCACAACAACAGTCCACCTTGGCTTGCCAGTTCGAATGTGCTTTTGTATTACCGCCCTTGAAGAAAATTGGGCAAAAAGGAGCTAGCCTGTACTTTTTATACACACTCTTGGTGTACTATGTATTCACTTTGCTAGGTGTACTATGTATATACTATGTATACACCCTCCTAGGTGTACTATGTATACACTCTACTATAGAAGTTGAATATACTAGCTCAAGGTTGAAATTCAATACACTTTCTACTATAGACTTTACATACAATGACCTTTTTCCTTCGTGAGACCCTCTCTTGAGAACATATTATGCCACACTTCTTAGGAGTGCCTCTTTAAGGAAGTTGCTTTTCATGATCATTTTGGGAATTTCCACCCATCTTCTGTCTTTTTTTTCAAATCGTATTGTTTTGGCATATTTTATGCATACCTCCCTAATGGCTCTTACATGTCACTCAATTAGTTTTATTATCTATAGTTCTCAATGTGCCCTCTGTTAGGAGTGCCTTGCTAGTGGAGGACACTTCATGATGATCTTAAATGGGAGTCCCATTTATGGGAGATTAACATAATGCTGAATCATGCACACATAAAACATACTGCAACAAATTAAATCATAGCTGAACTCAATCATCCAGATCCAATCTCACAGTACCTATGCTAAATGGCCAGTCCCCATAGGAATCTAAACCTCCATATACCCCTTGCTCAAACTGGCCTGCATGGATTTACATGTTGGTGGCATTTTCCCTCACATCTTTGTAAACACTGCCTTTGCATCATATAAGCTCCCAAAATGGTTCTGAAAATAGTTCTGCAATTGGCTACACCCAAGCAAACATTGACCCCATGGAATTGGATATCAACCCGGTAAAGAAAATACGGTTGCGGATCTTAGCATCCAAGCGGGCCTTTTGTCAATTCTTTTCGGAAGAGTCGGTTTTCGTCGAGAACTTGCCTATCAACGGAGTGTGGACTAGATGTGGACGGGAAATTTCCAACCATCTTTTGATTTTTTAATCCTAGTGTTTGAGTATTTTTTTGTGCATACCCCTCTATTGGCTCTATAGGCTACTTTCCATCAACTTACCATATAGGCCTTTAATCTCAAAAAATATTCCACATTATAAGTTAACATAAGGCAAACTTTTAAAAAAAATATTTAAAGTGCCGAATTTATTGATAGGGGGGGTCCATCCCCAAAAAAGGACCCTAAGTACAAAACAGATCATGCATCCAACCACGTGATATGTGATGAAGTTCTCCTCTTTCAAATCCTTGGACACTCGTTTGAAGTGTGGAAGATTGGTCTTCTTTTGATCCATCCCATCAATGATGATGGTTATGTACTTATCAGGCTATTGGTAGCTCTTCTTGCGATGCTTCGCTAACTTCTTCCTTTCTACAGCTTGCATTTCTCGATGCATTTGCAACTCTGCGATTGCTTCTTCTACAAATATAGAAAATGATTAGATGTTGTAAGCAAACAATTTTTGTCAAAACGAAGCAAAATTTCACTGCATCACTACACACACCTCTCTTTTGTCCTTGACTTCTATTACACAAGGCCTTCAAGTCTGTGCATGTGGCACACACACCAAAGTGACAAAGCTTTAGTATCTTCACGTTGTTGAATTCATTCTTCCAAATCCTACAAAAATGCTGGTATGTCATGTACTCGTCACCTGCAGTAACCATGGCATCCTTGTACATGGAATGGATCTCACGCTTGGAGAAATTATCCGCTAAGTGCAACTGGTCACTATTTGTCAGAGCCTCGGCATGTTTTTGCACAAAGTCTTGCAACCACGAGCATACCATATTGCCATGTGGTCCAGGCACTCTCATTTATCCTGTTGTACAAATGCGGGGGTCTTTATAGAGGTGCGCCTGTAATCTTTTTAGCCTTTCCTTGCAATCTTTTTAGCCTTTCATTGCCAAGACAATGTGCAAGTCTATATGCTTTGCAACGAACAATCCTTGAACCGCATGAATACTCAAACACAATTTTGTTCATATTGTTTTCCCTAGGTCTTATAGACCATGCTAAATAAAAATTTTGATCATCTCTATTCATTTCAACATAATTTTTCTGTAACACCCTTAATTTTGCAACCCCAAAAGTGACCAGGCACATTTTGCTACAACAAAGAGTATTGCAGGTCTCTTTCAGATGTGCGGTGTCTAGCATTATACGAGCTTTCCCTCTTGTGTAGCTAGACTTTTTGAGTTCCACATTCATTGGTCTTCCCTTTAGTCTCTCCTCAATAGATGAGATTGAATTCCGCTTCCCCTTTTGTGATAGCTGAGACAGTCGTTGAGGTCCATCTAGATTAGATGTCCCTTGTAAGAAATAATTTCTAGCTCCAAAAACAAAACAAAGAGAGCCATTGAATGAAATTAGACATGAACCACATACCTGATAACACTTGTTGACCTCTTCTGCTTGCTTCGACATCTATTATTTCAATCTCTTCAATGGGAATATCAGGTCCATGGATTTGAGTACCTAGGCTTCTATGTCCACCATCATGCTTAGGTGAAGGAGTAGGAGACACATCCAAGGTGGCAAAAGAGGTTTCACCACTAGTACAAGATACATCCAATGTAGCAAAGGAAGCACCCTTGGAACTATGAGAAGAAGAAATTGAGATAGACATAGTATCGAACGAACCTCCCATGCAGAATTTTGGAAAGCCCCAAAAGTGCCATGCAAAAAGGAAAGGTGGAAATTATATGCCTGACCATGAAAGTCAAGGTTAGGTTTAGGGTTTGAGCATAGAGAAATTTCTAAAAATAGAAAATTTTATCTAGAAACATGAGATTCCCACATTTGTTTCTCATTATTTCCAAATACGCCCAAGAGTTCAAAGAATCACCAGATATGTGCAATTTTATTATGCTTCAGTGTTTTTTATTTTTAATTCAGTCGTGAAATCAAATTTTATGACGTGCTTCAATATAATTTACCGTATTTTAAAAATGGGGGTGGTGTGCTTGAATATGATTTAAAGTACTTTATGTTTGATTTTTTGAAAACACATTGCTTTGATTGCTAGTCTATCCTATTTACTAAAAATAGCAAGAAACATTTCTAAAAATAAATTACTCTATATTCTACCTCAATCCCTTCTTGTTAGTTACTCTAACCTCTCCATCTCTCCCTCTACGTGTCCACCCCTCTCAACTCTCCAGCTTTGCTAGGTAAGCTCTCCATCTCCTCATGCAATTGTTTAATTTTTTTTGGACTGAAGGGAGCTTCTTCTTCCCCACCACCTTCTTCTTCTTCATCCCCGCCATCTTCTTCTTCCCCTAGCTCCCTCTCTGATTCGCCCGTCAATTCTTCACCGTGATCTTCTTCTTCCCCTATCTCCCTCGCTGATTCGCCATCTTCTTCCTCGCCCGTTCCCCCGCATGCCCATTCGCCATCTTCTTCCTCGCCCGTTCGCCCGCATGCCCCTTCGCCCGGTTGATGATATCATCGACGAGCGTTAGCCAAGGGAGAGGAGATAGAGAGTTATGAGAGAGGGAGAGAGGGAGAGAGGTTTGAAGGAGAGAGAGAGTTAGGGAGAGAAGGAGAGGAGAGAGGTAGAGAAGGAGAGAGAGAGAGTTAGGGAGAGGGGAGAGAGAGAGAGAGATAGAGAGAAATAGGGAGAAAGAGAAAGAGAGGGAGAGAGCGAGAGGTGTCGTAATTTTTCATTCAGACTTGTAGTCTGAGGTAGTGATGAGTGTCATCAATGATAAATGTGCTGGACGTGACCACCTTTATTGGTGAGTGCAGCAATGAAATGCAAAGATTTTTCTGAATCAATTATTATTCTTATAGTTGTGTTTTCTTTTGATAAATTTAAAACTTATTTTTATTGCATGTCATAGGATGAAACCCAATGTGAGACAAATGAAAGGACATCGATTCACATCTACTACAGAAAACATTTCAGTTGGGTATTGGTCTGTGGATGGAAAAAAAAATATTGGTCACATCAATTTTTCCTCATCTGCTCCATTTGCTCTTGATCATTTCATTATTCCGGCTGTGACGAAGAAGCTCAGGCATGTGACCATGGATAAAAATGGGGAGATAGTAAATCCTTATCAAAAACCACAACTCCTAATTAATCAGCTCATAGATCTATTTTCAAATGAGCATGAGTGGGTACTCGATCTATTTGCTGGTTCAAGCACAGTCACAACATGTGCCTAAAAAAAGGGTCGAAATGTAATTGCAGTTGAAAAAGATCCTATTCAATGTGATTACATAAAGAAGAGAGTTACTGCTATTCATCACTTGCCTGATGAGCATCAGGAGCTTCGTTTGAAAGGTGGGAAGCTCGATGCAGATTCGGTGGTCATTAGGGGAGAATTGGGGTCTCAGAAGGGCCTCATAAGGAATGGATTATCCTAATGAAAGGGCCAAGGTAGGTCCCACAAAGTCCTAACCCCCCCTCACCTAGGTGGGTTAAGCCCACAAGTGACCCCACCTCTTACACCTCTTACACAACTCTTACTCCTAGGTGGGAATCAAAATTTTCAAAATTCAAAAATTCAAATTTTGAATTCCCTCCCTCCTTCTCTCTCCTCCCTCCCTCCCTCCCCCTCCTCCCCCTCCCTCACTCCCCCTCCTCACTCCCTCCTCCCCCTCCCTCCTTCTCCCCCTCCCTCCCTCCCTCCCTCCTCCCCCTCCCCTCTCCTCCCCTCCTCCTCCTCACTCCCTCCTCCCCCTTCCTCCTCCTACCCCTCCCTCCCTCCCTCCTCCACGCCTGCTCCTTCTGCCCTCCCCCTCCCTCCCTCCCCCATGCCTGCTCCTCCTGCCCTCCCCCTCCCTCCTCCTCCACTCCTGTTCCTCCTCCCCCCTCGCTCCTGCTCCTCCCTCCTTCCTCCTCCATGCCTACTCCTCACCCTCCACACCTACTGGTCTGCCCCCCTTTCCTCCTCTTCAACTACTGGTCCTCCCTCCCCCATCCCTCCTCCTCCTCGCCCTTCCTCTTCTTGCATGCTGCTCCTTCAAGCCTGCATCTCCACACCTTCTCCTTCTCTACACTCCTTTAGTCATGGCACCATTCGAGGATGTCTCCAACAAGTACCAGGTTCACTTAGAGTTAGAGGCTGAATATGCAAGCACACGTAGTCTAGGATTGAGGGGAGCTTCCGAAATCCACAATCTTCGTTCACAAGGAAAGAAGCATCTTGACCTTTGGGTAGAAGGATCCTTGTATCCTTTAGATCCTGCCAACCAAAAGAGCCCTCCTTTCCATACAATGCATGAGCTAGTTCGGTTTGTTGGAAATGGACATGTGGGGTTGCATGGTTATTGCAATCGGTTAAACAATGCTCAGTCAATGGCTATGCAAGCAAGCGAGATGCGCAGAGCCCAAGCAGAGATGCTAGCAAATTTAGAAAATAGCACCATTGTTGCAATGCATAACTCTATGCACGATCTTCAAAGGGAGAACCAGGATCTTTATGATAAAGCCAAAGCATTGGACTTAGAGCGAAATGCATTGGACTTGGAGCGACATAAATTAGAAGAGTCACTCTGTAAGCTAGCTGAGTCCAAAAAAGGCTTGGAAAGATCTATATACAATCGAGTACGATGAACCGTAGAGAAGGAATGCGAGAAGGTAGAAGAACGAGTGCAAAAGATGAAAGAAACACCTTTGGGATTGAAGGAGAGGAAAAGAAGGTACTTACATAACATGGATGCATTGGCACCCACTGGTGGTGCTAGAAAGAGGAGAGTCCAGGCTACAAGGTTGGTTATCAAATGTTCCAATGAGATTACACTCTTTTGTGCTACACTGTTTGTGACTAAGTTTTTATTGTGTTCTTCTTTAGGAACTTCATGGAAGATGTGATGGGAAGAATAGTCGGGGATGATATTGACTGTTCATATGCTCGAGCTAGTTTATTGAAGTCAAGCGATGTCATTGGGATACTAAGGGACCTGACACAAGTGCCTACGTGTGCAAGTTGCTGAGGAGGTGATGTAGGACTTCAAGGATATTGTGGATGCAAAGGAGATGCTTACAGCTTGTGATACTGCCGGTGTAAGTCGTGAAGCTTACACATTTGTTTTCAAAATTTTCAAGTCTACTATTTTGGGAAAGTATAAGAAGTCTACAGTGCCCCTACCCACACCTTCGTCTGTGAGATGTGCACGGCGAGAAACAAACCAATGTGCAAGAGAAATGTTGCGAGGGTACCATTGCGTTAGGGGTACAATGACTTGGAAGAGTAAAAAGAAATCTGGCTTGCAAACCTTTGAGATGAATGCTTTCAACAATGTCTACTTAGATGTTGAGAAACTGCAACAAGCAATGGTCAAATTCTATGGCATGAGAGAAGATGGTAAGAGGAAATCCATTATAGCATCAGGTTCAAATCGATGAGATGTATTATGAAAGGTTCAGGATGGTTGTGAAAGAGTTTATGCAATTAATGGTGAAAGCACGTGGGGAGTCACACATTACGCATTACATGGTAATCTTGGCACCATCGTAATATTTAGCACTTGCTTTATAAACAGTTTTTGTTGCTGATTTGATTCTCATCCTGTTTGCAGCATATTCTCTATGCACACGGACCATGGTTTGTACAAAATTGGGGTCCTTTGATACACAAGGCATGGAGAAGCCGCACTATAGAGCCAAGGCAGCCTACTTCAAGAACTCAAGGCATGGTGGTGGTGTCACTCGCAGCAATGCATTGCATGAGACGTTCGACTGGTTTTCCCCTCAACCTTCCCCTCAGCCTTCCCCTCGGCCTTCCCCTCCCCATGAGATCCCTCTCCCGATCGAACAAAATGTGTTCGATAACCTCCCGGATATAGAGAGGCTTCCTGAGGGTCAACAGACTGCTAGGAAGAGCACCATCTTCCCTCTCCCGAGATACAGCCCATGGTAGAGATGACCCCTGTGCCCATGAGGAGGGTAAAGTAGACTCCGAGGAAGCCCCATCCCAAAGAAGGCCAAATCTCCAGACGTCAGGGAGAGGAGGACTCAAAGGAGGACCAACACAGACAGGATTAACGAAAGAAGTTCAAGGCAGACAGGAGGCCATGGGAAGGTGTTCGGGTACTTGTAATGCCCCCACCAAGAGTCAGGAAGCCGTACCGAGCAAAACCAAGAGCGCGGGCCCTGAGGGAGATTAGGCAAATACAGAAGACCACCGACAACTTGATCCCGTGTGCTCCCTTCCAACGTGTGGTACGGGAGATCGCACAAGGATACAAGGATGACGTGCGCTTCAGCACAAGAGCTATGGGGGCGCTCGAAGAGGCTACAGAGCAAGTGACCACCGCTCTGTTCGAGGACGCCAACTTGTGTGTTATCCCTGCAAAGCGCGTCACGGTCATGGACAAGGACATGGCTCTTGCGAAGCGGCTACGGAGTGACCCAAGTTTGAAGCCCTAGATTCTCTTGCAGCCCACTCTTAGGACTTAGACCACCCCCTGCCCTTGAAGGCACTATCTTGTATCTAAGGCCCAAGGGTCGATTTTTTTAAATAAAATATATCGACATTCTCTACACTCTCGCATTGTTGTATATTTTCCATTTCAATGCTTGCAATAAATGATCATTTTAAGTTAAGTTTTGAATTCTGTCAAATCCTGAAGGAATTTCACCGTCGCGTAGAAGGGAAAAGTGTCCGGCACGTCGCCAGACCCCAAAGCCCAAAACCCGCCACGGCATGAATTTGGGCATTCTGGACTTGCCAGAATGCCCAAATTCGCGCTGTGGCGAGTTTTGGGCTTTCTGGGTCGCCAGTCCAGAATGCCCAAATTCGCACCATGGCGGGTTTTGGGCTTTCTAGGGTCTTGTCGACGTGCCGGACACTTTTCCCTTCTGCGTGACGGTGAAATTCCTTCAGGATTTGACAGAAATGAACTCTTGATACCCAAAATCGATGAAAATGATACTAAATTGGCTAGAAATTTATTAAATTAACATAATTAAAATGATCGAGAAAATATATCATCGACTTAAAAATAATACAATGGAATTCATGACGAGCAATGATAACTTAAAACAAATAATAAAGACATGTAGTCATGTATCCATTGAAATATCCATTTAAATATATGTTTATATACAAAAGGCCTCACAGGCTAACTTTCTTCTTGGCTAGTTCGAGTACATCGAGAATAGGGGTCTTTGAATCCCCTAGTGGATTCCTAGATATAAATCTAGCCGCAACAGCACTAACATCCTCCTCTCCTACTGCCAAAGACATAGCCGTTGCCGTTAATGCCCTGCCATGAATGTTCGATCCAAAGGCATTGATAGCAGCCAGGTGGTGTACCAAAATGACTTTGTCGGCATTCCGAGTAATCTTGGAGTATCCGATAGCGCACGACAATGCCTTGCACTTCAACAACTCCGAAGGACCTCGTGAAAGACCACGATATGCTCTGCGACTTTGCCAAGTTAATGGGCCAAAGAATGATCTCGCCCAAATGTGCTGCGAACATTACCCCGTCGAGATGAGAATTCATCAAGCTTGAACGCATCCTGCAACAGTTTAACAAACATTAGAAGACCGATAAAACAAATTATACTGAAAGAACATCAAAATAAAAATTATTGTTCGAACTTACCACTACAGCGTCATTGGCTTCTATCCCTTCCTTATTTGCAATGTTGATGGAACCAGGTGCTATGTGATGTTCCATTTGGGAGGTGGACGCTTTCTCCTGACCTGTGTTGGAGGTGGAAGCTTCTACTTGAGAGGGTTGTGCATCGTATACGGACATGTCTGCATCCCTCATTGAAACCAGCGTCGTCAAGAGAAAGTCTTCCATTGTCTGGTCTTCAGTACCTAAAACCCCGGGATCTTTGACACTTGTGTCAACATCGAACCTCGATAGGACTCCGAGTGCCTCATCCTCTCGTAGTCCAAAAAGAATCTCTATGTCATGGAGGAATACATACTTTTCTCCATCGATGATGAGGGGGGACAAGGACCATAATTCTGAGTTTGGGTTAATGGTCTCCGATGCAGATTCTTGCTCTACTGAGGGCTCTTGAAGTAGGCTTAGTGCTTGAGCTGCTTCCATCTCCTCTGTTGGATCGTCAAGACTCTCTTCCATGTAGATGTCCGAGTCTAGTCTAGGGATGACCAAATCAGCAGTTCTAATAGAGGGGGTGCTAGACGATGAGGCTTCTTCCTCTAAATTTCCTTCTTGGAGAAGGAAGATGAATGTAATCTCCCATGAAAGGAATTTGGTGCCTGTATTTCCTATGATTCCTGCATCTAGGATGTCTTGAACTTCGATTGTCCTAAACCCTTCACCTGTAAGGTTGTCACAAAAGCGGGCCAAGCGGCGCTTTACAAACTTGGGTTCCTCTACGAACAGATACTTTATGTAATCTATGGGAACCCATCTCTTTGAAGTATGGTCAAGTGTATAGGCAAAATTTGAGAAATTATCTTGCATGTAAAGGATGAGATATGAGAAGTCATCCTTGGCTCGCATATATGTGCCTAGGACATCTAAAGTCCTATCAAACACTAAAAATAGCTCTTCCTCACGATCTGCAAATGCAGTTCGTGAGATGAAGTCATGGAACACAGTTCTAGCTGAATCCATGGCAAATAGCAGTTGATACACGGAGTAACTTCTAAGGACGGGAGTTTCTATGGCTCTCTAAATGTGAAAGTGAGAATGTGATGTAAAAAGGGCTCTTGCCCCTTAATATATATCAAAACCCTAAAAATTAAAATTAATCATAAAATCCCCAAAATTTTTGAAAAACATTTACCACCATGAACTGAAAGGAGAAAACATTAAAAGAAATAACATTTTAATTTAATTGTCCATCATCTTTTGAAGCAATAACTAGGATTTGACAGACAAAAAATTAAATGCTGCACTAGTCAAACACATTGTTAGCAATTTTCAAAGTTGCAGGAGGAATGAAATTGGCACTATGCATGCACTTCTCCACACGACGGCTGATCTTACCACCATTTAAGGTAAAGTAGAAGGACTCTGACATGCCATCCTCCATGACCAATAAGTGTTCTCGCACATCCCTTAGAGTCCATTGCGATGTGACATTCACATTTGACATCTCCCTCTTCAACATCAATAGACAAACTTACCCCCATATTGTCTTCATCATTAGAGTCTAGGGGAAGCCACCGGCCATTTGTTTTCTTCCAGCGCCTGTACTGAAAAGCTAAATACAACATTTGGCGTGACAAATGGTATCTAATAACCACATTGTCTTTACATGCGTGACATTGAAACACATCACCCTTTTAGTCACCTGACCTGGTTCCCCAATTCATCCCAAGTAAATCTTCAAGAGCATTTTCATCTACATGCTTGCAGGACCACATAGTTTTTGTTCTATGCATATGTATATTCTGAAATAAAAAGGCAAAAATGTGCAGAGGCATAAACCAAGATAACCTTGCCCATTTGGATCAAATGTAAACTTCATGGCCATGCCCACATCCTTTGCAATCTTGTCCTTGTACGATTGCAATGTCCTCGAGTCCACATTGCTGCAAATGTCTTGAAGTTGTGGTGGTGCAATGGTTTGTAGACGGCCATGGCTTGATGATGTCGTTGGAGTGATGTATGTTGCATTATACCAATACACATTCTTCATTTGCAAGGAGTCCAACTTCTCCCCAGCATGCATTTGCTTACCTAAATCCTCATGAATCGCAGTGAACTTGCCTATGAATGATTCAACTGGTTCCCACTTCTCGAGGTCCGAAGGGAAGACATCTGCCACCATGAATAAGAGCTCTTAGAAACCAAACACAAAATTTCCAAATGGACTCATTACACTTACAGGTGAAAAAGGTACATAGATAGAAAGGCTCACAGTGTGATGGTATCCTAGATTGATTGAATGATGGAGGAAACCGCATATCTTTTCCCATGTAAATTTGCGAGCCATCCTTTCTTCCCAAACTTGAACTTCAAGATGCGCCCCTTCCACTCATGCAAGATGTCACCTTTCTTACTCTTGGGAAGCTTATGTGGACCTTTGGTTGATCCTTTCATCACTATCCAGTCATTTAAGCTGTAGGTGCAAGGGATCTAGTCATCCAATGCATTTCTGGTGTTGTGGAAGACACAAGAGGTCACAACATTGTGTGGTCTTGTAGCCTTTCTCCTCACCATGCTTGCAGAGGTTGCAACAGTAAGAATGGGACTCCTACACAAGGCAATGCAGCTCCAATAAAGGCACAAAAGAGGGAGAAGGAGAGGGACAGAGCAGCAGCAACAGAGGCACAAGAGAGGGAGAAGGAGAGGGACAAAGCAGCAGCAACAGAGGCACAGGAGAGGGAGAAGAAGAGGGACAGAGCAACAGCAACAGAGGCACAAGAGAGGGAGAAGAAGAGGGACAGAGTAACTCCAACAGAGGCACAGGAGAGGGAGAGGGGAGAGAGAGAGAGAGAGAGAGAGAGAGAGGAGCTCCAGCAAGCAGGCCAGAGCAGGAGGGAGCAGAGAAAGAGGGGGGAGAGGAAAAATGCGTGGGATTTGATTCAAATCTAAGTGATTTGGCAGGTTGGACCAGAACAGTGGGGGGCAGAGGTCCTAGAAAGAGGGAGGGGAGAAGAAAAATTCGCCACAAGGGCCCTACCATCCCATTGAAGGTAGTTTTAGGCTCATGTGGAGGAGGTGCACCTGGTAGGAGGGTCAAACATGGGTTAAGAGGGGGGGGGGATGGTTTGGGTGGTCCCTAGTGTAAGGGGAGCAACCAATAAGGGTTCTCTGCAGGCCTGCCCATCCTCCACCTCAACATACCATTGCCCCACACCTTCTAGCACTCTCATTGGTACACCTCAAATCACTCTCTAATCCCTTGAAATTAGGAAACACTAATTGGAGGCCGTTTTGAGACCCCAATTCTCTCTAATGAGCCTCGTCACGAAAACCCCAACCTCCTGAGATATTGAAACCTGATTTTACGGAGGCAGGCAAGTTAACTGATACATGGGAGAAGGAGGTTGTGAAAGAAAAAGTGATTAAGAAACCCATACAGAAAACCCAGACTGGAGAGGGTGATGAAGATGAGGTAGATGACACATATGAGAGAATTAAGTATACTCTAGTTATGGAATTGTATTGCCAATTTTTTATATTTGAATGGTTTCAATAGACAAGTGTTCTTAAGACATATTAAAATCCTTATGCTTTGAATGTTTTGAACATTTAGTTGTTCCCATTAATTTGTTGTTGAGGATGGTTATGAAGATGATATAGATGACACATATGGAAGAATTGAGTAGACTCCAATTATGGAATTATATTGACAATTTTGTGATTTTGAATTATTTGAATAAACAAGTGTTCTTAAGACATTTGAGAATCCATATGAGTTGAATGTTTTGAAGAAGGCATTTAATTTTTCCTATTAATTTGAAATACTTTATGTGATACTACAAAGTTTAACTTAAGAATTTTGATAAGATTATGTTACTACACGCAAGATTAAAAGTTATATCATGTAGTTTTTCTATTGAAAATAAAAGGTCAAAGGAAAAAAATTATAGACTTCTTGATTTTTCTAAATACATTGACATTGTCCTCTATAGTCGAGGTCCTTCATAATTTGCGGGCATTATGTACCAAAATTGATAGGATTTTAAAAGTTTTGAAAAATTCACTACGCAAAATATGACCTTTTTTATTAAAAAAATAATTTTAATGAATTTTTTAGGGAATCTTAAAACAGGTACCAATGTTACATATCTGAATTAGATGTTACACTGTTGTAAGCTTCCTCAAGAAGAACGATTTAACATCCATTGATTCACTTTCCAATTATTCAAATACACGATGTTAGTCGGCCATCCATCTGAAACTTGCTCAAGGTAAGTAGCTAGAAAATCCAGCTCCGGTCGTTTGAGGCCATACTGTCCTTTCAACACCTCCCACGATTTCCATCCTACAGTTCTTTTATCCCAAAGATCAATCCACAACCTGATGCCTTTCCGATGGAGACGTCTCGCAATTACCATATTAGACTCAGCTAGAGGTCCATTTTTAAATGGTAAAGCCCTGCTCCACCAAATCCACTCCCCCAAACTCGCATCTCCACGAAGCCCACTTCTGCCTCGCTATTGCAGGTGCATCCCCGCCTCCTTCCATGCCCGTACCAGCCCCTCAATCAGATCTGAGCCCTTAATTTTTAGAGGGAACTCGGAGAAAATCTTATGGTACCACGAGGCACCTGGCCAGTTCCCCACGTTCTTTCCCTTCGCCATCTCCACCGACCATTTTAGAATTTGTATCCATGGAGCATTTGCCTCAATTAAAACAGGCATCCATTTACAAAGCAGAGACTTGTTTTTGACTTCAGCATCTACTAACGCCCTTATTCTTTGGTGTCGATCACCTGCCAAGAAATGTAGTGAATGCGTCTTTTCCCATTCTCTTCAGCCCATAAAAAGGTCCTAAAGAGTTTTCCTACTTCCAGCCAGTGGCTCTTTCTGAAGTGCCACACTGAGGCTAAGTAAGTGGTAGATGCAGAAAGGATATGCTGCAACACTAATAACCTTGCATTCCACCCTAGTGGGAGACTACTCCAATATGCTTCTGCTTGAGCTTATTCTTAGTCCACTCAAATCTTTGACGCAGTGTGATCCCTATTCCAATTAGAGAGCCCAAGTATCTGATTATCTCCCCTTTTTCCACCCACTAGACTCCCAACCACTGAGGCATGACCCCCTGATCTAGCCTGAAGGCGAAGGCCTTCGCCAGGTGACACACTGAGCCTGAGGCCTGACAAAACACTTGAATTTCCCTGAAAAGATTTGATACGCTGTCTTGATCTACAAGAGAAACAGAAAGCATGTCATCGGCAAACAGTTGAACCACCCATTGGCTGCCATTAGGCAGCTGAAGTCCTTTGATCCTTCCTTGACTCACCTCGTTCTTGATCATGGCCATCAGTGGGATAGTAAGGGGAAGCCTTGCCTCACAGATCTTTCTAGTTCATATCTTCCAACCACACCCTCGTTGGCCGCAGCATTACCAAATAGCATCATCACTTTCTTACTGAAGCCTTCTCCAAATCCCAAGCATTTCAGGACAGCAGCAATATAGTCCCATCTGATCCTGCCATACGCCTTATCCAGATCTATGCTGAAGAACAAGCACCTTTGGTCCACCATCTCGGCATGGTCTATAGCAGTGGACATATTCAAAATGTTTACAAAAATGTCTCTAGATTTGATGAAACCTGACTGCTCTTTGTCCACAATAGAACAACATATCTCCCTTATTCTTAAGGCCAGGGACTTGGCATAAGAGAGGTTGAGCATAGTTATGGGGCGCCAGTCCCCAACAGCTAACCTAGCCTGTCTCTTGGGGAATAACTTAGCCAGGCCTGCATTGGACGCCTTAGAGAGGGAGCCTCTGTCTACAGCCTGATTGGCCATCTCGACTAGATCTACTTTGACTAGGTCCCAGAAGTGGATGAAGACTTCCAGTGTTAGGCCATGTCATTTGAGTCCTGAATCCTATCAATATTCTCTCTCACGTATTTCCTTTTTACAGACTGGAAGAACAGTTTAGACGGGCATCCCCAACCTGCAAAAACCACGTTAGTCTACTCCTCACATAGGCTTCTTGTGCAGCCTCCAACTCCCACGCGGAGGTAGCCGCCTCGACTTCAGCTAGGCAAGTGGAGATAATACTATCCTGAGGTTCGTCTTCCACTGCCAAGCGCAGTGATTTGCTAATCTCGGCTAATAGACCATCCTCCTTGCACTTTCTCCTTTTCTCCTCTACCCACCACGCTCTTGCCTTCAGAAAAATAGCTCTCAATGATGTATCCCACCTTTACACGAGGTCCGCTACACCCGCTGCAGCCTCTTTCCATGTCCTTCAAATCATCTTAAAGAAGCCTCTGCTCTTCAGCAACCTGTTATCAAGCTTGAAGGGACGATCCATCGACCTCCCGCATGCAAGCGGGATGGAGAAGCACCACACAAGGAACATGATCTGATTAGCAAGAGGAACGACCCCCGAACGGGGGTTTTCATCCACCACCCCTCATCTGAAGCATATAAGTTGTATAGCCTCCCCACTCTAAACTCTCCGCCCACCTCCTGTTGTTCCACGAAAACCCCTCAAGGCCCTTCCCATCCAGCTCAACACAGTCCATAGGCCTAAAGAAAGAGCAAGATCCTCCCAGGCCTCTCTCTCAAGACCACTCAGAGATCTTTTCCCGTGCGATATATCCTCTACCCGCTCAGAAGCCAGTTAGAGACTTGAATCGAATCCTTTAATTCCTCCCAGCATTTGCACCTCTCACTCACACCATTTGGGGCGTACACACCAGCCACCTTGAAGAGAAAGCCCTCAACAGACAACTCTATCCCAACAAACCAACCATCTACAGACTTGCATACTTCCTTTGCTCCGAATCCTAGCTTTACCAACACCGTTGAACCTCCTTTACCCTGATGAGGGCAATTCACAAATGCTTTGAAACCTGCTTTAGAGATCGAAAACCAGAAGCTATCCTCAGACCGCATTTGATTTTTTGCAGCAACACTACGTCGGGGTTTCTATGCCGAATTACCTTGACACACGTGTTATGCTTGTTCTTGTCACAGCATCCTCTCAGGTTCCAACACTAGATCTCTTTACCTCCGTGGATGCTTTGTTACCTCCCTTACTATGCCAAGGCTCTGCAGGAATTTTTGAAAAATTGGAGATGGGTTTCTTTGCCCAGAGACGCCCCATGGGCCATATCCTTGAGTCTCGTCGAGACACCCTTCAGTCCTTGTCTTTGCTCCTTGGGTCGACTTGCATTTGTTCTTTCTTCCAGAACCCGTTTTTTGAGGTTCGCCTCTGGTCGTCAGTCGTAATATCCTCCATACCAGCACTGGAATTGTCCAGATCATCTTCCATCCGCAGCTCCTCCTGTACCATATCTTCCGTTTCGTGTGGGATGGCTGTCGTCTCACAAACCTGACTTTGCCCTTTTGCTGATGGCAGATATGGTGAACCGGTGAACCATCATAGAATTCCTGTGTAACATAAGGCAAAACTTAATTAAAACGGCCTTTATTTTTCATTGGAGAAATTCAATTAGGTGAAAAGGTAGAGATAGCCCAATTAAGCTAAGGTCAACACAAATAACTTTAAATTTCCATGCTAAGGGGTATTTAGACTCAAGATTTTGCCCACTCGTAGGGTTTCTAGTATGCTACATGAAACGTTAATATAAAAGCTCTTTAAATCCTTACTCTCCTAAATAAGAAAGGAGGGGGCCCTTCCCTCATAAATAAGGGGATATCCTCCATATTCAATCTCCCCTTCGCTTTACCACCCCTCCCTCAATTAGTTGATCATCTTTACTTCCCATTTACCTATTCTAAAGGCCGTTAATATCAATACATTATTCCATACATATAACTTAACCAAGTGAGGAGAAACATAATTGAAAGGTCTTTATTTTCAATGGAGATATTCAATTGATTTGTTAGGTGAAAAGCATGAAATAGCCCAATTCCTTTATCCTCTGAAGTCTTTCCACTACCCTACATGTAGATGTTATTGTGAAGGATGTATAATATAAGGGTTTCATATTAGTATCCTCATAAATAAGAGGGGAGGGCTCCCCTCATAAATAGAGGGCATTCCTCATTTATCACTCTCCCCCTTTCCTTTCCTACCCCTCCCCTCCTTCCTCTTCCATTATACATTGTGCATGAATGAGAACTAAATGCAATATCCCTTTTCAAAAGTAAAAATTTGAGACTTTTTTAATCATAATTGAAAACAAGATTGTAGACACATACAATGATATGGTGGTGTAGGGACTTAGTCTATTTTGGTGTGTAGTACTTGGGTACTACATATACCAAGTACTTGTACTTCATTTGCATTGAGTTTTTATGTGACCACTTGTGCACCTATGTTCACAACCTTTCTCCATTTTCTCCATCATGTTGTATCAGAGCTTCACTCACTAGCACCTGGTTCCTACCTTGCTTCTTGTTGATAGTAGCCAAGTTAAGCCATTTAAGTGTGAATTTAGGAATGGCCCATTCGAAGCTAGCGAAGCAGATTCTATAGTGCCTAAGGCAACAATGGGTCTTTTTTGGTGTAGGTAGAATCATGATTGGCCATATTGATTTTGACTAGGGCAAGGACGTGGATGATTGGTAATCCACAACGGGATTCATATCCCCTACTAAGACAAGAAGTCCTCATGTGAGTTATCACAAGTAACAAAGATACACTCTCTTATAGCTTGTCAGAATGTGCCATGTGGGTAAGGTATTTTTGGCTCACTTGCCTAATGGACCAAATCAATATCCACACCACCAAGGGAATCTCACTATATGCAAAAGTCAAAATGGCCTTTTCTTTGCCACAATGCATGATCAAAGGGAGCAAGCACATTGACTTTTGGGAGTGTGAGTTCATAGCAGAATACTTTGAGAGAACGCGTTTGACAAGAGTTTGATAGACAAAACTTGTGGATGTGAGAACTTTGGAGTTGCAAGGAGATCCTTAGAGGCTAGAGAGCCACACCTTGTAAATTTGAGGGCCATGATGAATATCAATCCTTTTTGCCAATGTGGTCCCCATTCTTATAATGATTCATCCAACTCATTGCCATAAGAAGGGCAACTTTGATCTTTGAAAGGTCAAATCTATTTTGCAATTGGAGAATGCCATAATGTAGAGTACCTAAGGTAGCTATGTACAAAATACCTTGACTCTATCCAATATAAAACGACAAAATGTAAAATATATGCAACCCTTATAAAGGAAGAAGCCACCCTTCTTACTTAAGGCCGCAATAATGATAATGACTACCAATATTGTGTGTCATCTATCCAAAGGATTTGATTTTTTCCATAATGTGTACCTTGATTTTATAATGAGTAATGACAAGGTCATACTAGCATTCAAGATGCGATGCTGCATGGATATTGGCCTCATTTTTTATAAGAAAATTTTTTCATATGCTATGTGGAGGTATGACAATTTTCTAGCTATCCTTTAAATCTAGTCCAATGTAGAATTTGCAAAGGTTTTATGTGGGAAAGAAAAGAAATAAAGTGTGAAGTAACTAGAGGCAAAGGATGATTGATATATCCTTTTAACGAAGAAAGTAAAAAGTCAAATGTTGCCTTGAAGACCCTATTTGATAAAATCAAGATCACCTATTGAAGATCAATGCAAGGCATAAAGGATGAGAAAGTTATGCTTTCCCCATTGACTCAATGTAAGGAACAAGAGTTGGGCCTAATGAAATGTTAGAATAGTTCAAAGAATGTGCTCAATGTTTTTGTTAATGTGTGTTTTTTCTCATTGTGTAAGATATATGGGTATAATTATGTGTGCCCCTATTTTGTGCAAGCATAATCATATAGAAGATGGAAGATGCATGAGCAAATAAAGGCGTTCTCTTTTTTTTTTTCTCATTGTTGTGCAAGCATAATTATATAGAAGATGGAAGATGCAAGAGCAAATAAAGGCTGGCTCAAAGTACAATTAGAGCATCAATAATTTTTTATTATCTTTGCTCAAGTGATGAGTCTTGAAGACATTTCTTATTGCATTTTAAAAATATATATATATTTAGCTTGACTATGAGTCTTCACATTTCTTATTGCATTTAAAATATATATATATAGCTATACCCTCAAATGTTTTATTTATATATAATTAACATCAAGCGTTGTCTAGCTTTTGTTTTGTTCATTTTACCAAAAACTAGAGCAGATTGTAATGGCTTCGACTATCTATGTCCATGCCATTTTTTAGCACATTGAAGGTGCACAACTTGAGAAGAGAGGACCCACACCTTGTATAGATTTGGATTTTGCATCAAAATATCTCTAAGAAACCTTATAAGCTTATGGATTTCATTTACGTCATAAGGCTGCTTCAAGTTGCACCATTATCCTTTTTTAATTCTACAGCCCTGGTAAATTTATTGTAGCATTGTCTATCATCTTTAATGTGTGCTAGATATTGTTGCAATAGCTTTGGATATTTTATAATGTTATACTTATTATTTCGATAGTAGCATAAAGATATTTTGAAGCAAGCACCTAGAAATAAGATGTCCCAGGCCTTTGAAATGATGAGTATTAATTGCTTTGAAATGATGAGTATAAATTGCTTCTTAGTGTAAGTGTAAGATAATTTTGCACGGTCTTAAAAGAAATGTAGATAATGTGTTTAATTTTCCAGCAATGACCCTAAATCTATGATATGTAGAGAAAAGCAAGTCCATCAACTCATACCAATTGTTATTGACCAAGTCTCTCATCATGTAGATGTCACATAGTGACTCCAAAAGAGCTATAGCTCTGCACTCCCTCAATTTATGAGTTATCAAAATGTACAAGTCACTTTGATTCAAACCCTCTACAAACATTAATAGATCGTTCGTTCTCTCTCTCCATTTGGTATTTGTAATTTCATATAGACCCATGAGATCTACTAAAATTTGATCTCTCTTTAAGAACTCTCTCTACAATCTTCATTTCAACTAATATAAAAGACTCATTTTACTTCAGTTATTACTCCTACAAATGTAAGGATAAAACATTTTTTCAATTGACCATACAACATTCACTCGTAGATATATAGCATAGCATAAAGTATTAACCCCTTTTTACACAAATGACAAATGCAAAAAAGATCGAATGGCAAGAATGGCAAGAAGGATTAAATATCAACATGGACGGCCACCCTAAGGGGAATATGGCTTTACTCATCACCAAAACCTACTTAGATATATATATATATATAGAGAGAGAGAGAGATTAACCAAAAGATGTAACATACCTGCAAATATTCTTACTAGTCCTTTCAAAAAGTAGAAACAATCTATATCTGACAACCGGTAGATTCAACACCCCAAAAAAGCAGCGCCCCAGCAAAGCACATTCGACCTTGGCATATACAACTCAACGATGCAAAGAAGCCACAGCCATCAGCAAGCCTCACTAATCTCTGCCTAAGAGCATACACCTAAGTATAGGTCACTGAAAACCCATACTGCATCTGGCCATATTCGTCATCATTTTCTCCTTCATTAGGGCATGTGACATTAATTTGACAAACAAGCCCCTAAAAGCAGGCTCCAATATCAGAAATTAGGTACGCCCCCTACTTGTGTGATAATGTTTTCCAACAGCAGATCTACTGGAAGGCATTACAATTGATGTGCTCTTCAACTACAAGAAATCAGGAAAATAGCCTCTGCAAATAGACTTTGCATTGAGCTGTATTTCCTTCTCAGAAACCTCTCCACAGAAAGTCTACAAGAAGCCGCACACTTAGATTTTCATCTTTCACAAGCCCAAAAGAAATTCACCCCCTATCTGCAGGAGGACAACACAAAAATACTAGCTAGCTAATCAAATGCCTCATCCTCATCATCTGGCAAGGGCTGCGCAGCAGCTGCTGCCAATTCCGCCTCATACCTGCAAGTCATTGAAGCAGACAATTAATATTTCTTTCTAGTCTTACAATTAAAAACGAATACACCAGCCAAGAATTGATTACAATAAACAGCCCACAGATAATTCCAACAAACAACCCAAGGCTTCTTTTCTAGACCACAAATAGGGAACAATATGCCCTACAACTCTTTACATCAACGATGAACCCCACTAAGCAGCCATATCCACACACTACAGCATCCCTACATGCATGAAATGTCATAAGCATGATGACATGTCTGCTTAGTTGCTCAGACACCCGTCGCAGAACCAGCATGCAAAGCTTGAATCATATCTTTAACGTAGAGTCCAGATAACCACGCTAAGAGATGTCAAACATCCGTACAGAGACTAGCATGCTAAGTTTGAAACAACAATTCAGACAACCATGCTAAGAATATACAACCCTCAAAACCACATTTCAGGTGATAGCTTTCCAAAGATGTGGATAGTGAAAACATAAGGTAAACGTTTAGTCCAAAAATTACAATCTACGTGAGAAAAACAAAGGTACAATCTACATGAGAAAAACAAAGGCCAACCAAGGGCGAAGCCCACATAACGTCAGATAGTAAAATGTGTGGTAAGCTACTATCAGAAAACACTCATATGCCTGTTGGCAGGAGTGCTGTCAGCGAAACTTCCATGCATTCTTATATGCCTCCCATGAATCAGATGAGCATTCATGAATCTCAGCTGGGATTACGAAGGCAATAACAGATACGACAAAACAATCATGACTAAAAGAGAGTAATCTTACATTTGTTGAGCAGCAAGGTCAATCTGAACTTCTGGGGGCGCTAGTGCTGGTGACTCCACAAAATGCAAATTTGGATCCCTGGAAATCCAAACTGTTTTGAGAAACCGAACTTGTGGACAAAAGAAGCCTTATTCTGTCTGCAATCATTTGAGCCTTCCTCTTCAAACCAAGCATACAAGAAACCAAAGTCGACAAAACTCAGGATGGGTACAAACCCGGCTAGTTTCCTGGCGAGATAGAGGTATGGCTTCTCAAAGTTGTAGTTGCTCTTAGCCGATATTTCATAGTACTGAAGGTTTTTCTTTCTGTGAAACGTAACTTGCTTGGCTTTGACTTGCCTATTCTTGACATCAACCTTGTTCCCACATAGAACGATAGGAATGTTTTCACAAACCCTGCAAATTTAAACAACATAGTAAGCGCCAACATGAGATTCAAAAACTCTTGCAATACATTTAAAAGGTGCACAAATCAGAGTGTACCTGCATAAATCACGGTGCCATGTCGGCACGTTTTTGTAGGTCAGCCTAGAAGTGACATCGAACATAATAATGGCACACTGTCCATGAATACTGTAAAACGCAAGCAAATACACAAATCAACCAACCAATCACTTGAACAGAAAATGCCACCGCGTAAACATGCTTCTCCTCACTTACTAGTAGCCATCGCGTAATCCTCCAAATTTTTCTTGTCCGGCAGTGTCCCAGCAGTAGAAACGTATTTTGCCGCAGTTAGTGAAGAAATCGAGGGGATGCACTTCAACGCCAATAGTTGCTGCAGGAAGCACGCATAAAACTTCTGAGGATAGATTGCTACATATATCGAGACGAATCTCATATAGTCAGGAGGAAGAACTTACGCTCATATTTTTTCTCAAACTCCCCAGTCAAATGGCGTTTGACGAACGTGGTTTTCCCTGTTACAAAACACAGGAGACGCTGAAACCTCAGCAGCGATATCCAAGGTTTTCTGCAGCAGCAAAAGCCACAAAGTAAATCTGCAATCGAGGCATAAAAGCTTCACCTGTTCCTCCATCACCCACGATAACGAGCTTGAAGCTGGGGCAATCTGCTTGCTGACCGGGAAGAGCCTAAAAACGAGACAAAGAGCAAGTTGTGAGGGGAACAGGGCCTGGAGTATGATTGAGCAAGAAACCCTAAAGAAGCGATACGCCGATTTGGAAAGAGGGGGGAAAAAAACAGAGGAGATGATCGAAGAAATAGGGTTAGGAAGGAGTTTGAAAACCTAAAAAAAGGAGGAGGCAAGTTACATACCATGGAAGATCGATGGAAAAAGGGATCGAAGGGAAGCTGGGGAGGAGGTGAAGATGAAGATCGGGGAAGACGGGATGCACAGAAAGAAGATTATTGAGGTTTGGAGGAGAGAGATCCTCAGCAGCTCACACAACACAAGGACACCACCAGTGCAGAGGAACACATTTCGGAAACAAGACCATGCCTATTTATTGGGATCCACAACCTCACCCTAGACCTCACATTTTCAAGGGTAGCCTAGAATTTCAATTTCAAGTTTTTTTTTTTTTAAACAAAAAAAACAAGACAAGATGAATTCTCATGAAGCATCATAAGGCCTGCCTCTCAGATGTGCAGCGTGGAAAACAGGGCGGAAAGTTGAGAGAGAGAGAGAGAGAGAGAGAGAGAGGGGGGGGGCGGAGGAGAGAGAGTAAATAAAAATAGGAGAATTTCTAGGGAAAAGAGAGAGAAAGAGAGAGAGAGAGAGAGAGAGAGAGAGGCGATTATGTGAAAGTTAGATTGTAGTTGCATTGGAATATGTCCAAATCTTAACTTAAGTAGTGGAGAAAGAATTTTTGGAAATCTAAATTCGTAATTTCACCTCTGAAACCACTAAGGCCACCTTTCAAGTAGGCCAAAAATCAAAAGAAGCCACTATTAGGATGGAAAGGAGAGCTCCGGGGGATCCTAGCACGACACAAAGCCAATGCAAAGCAACACATTTTTGCAAACAAGATGATGCTATTCAACCTATTTATTGGGAAGAACAAGGACACCCTAAGGCCTCACATTTGAAAGGTAGCCTAGAATTTCAAGGGTAATTTTTTTTTCAATAAATAGAAACTGATCGAAACGAGAGCTCCAGAGGATCCTAGCACGACACAAAATGATGGCAAAGCGAAGCCATTGTAGAGCAATGCATTTTTGCAGGCAAGACAATGCTTTTCAACCTATTACCCTAGGCCTCAATTTGAAGGGTAGCCCATAACTTCAATTTCCAAGTTTTTTTTGAAAAAATAAATAAATAGAAACCGGAATTAGGATGGAAAGGAGAGCTTCGAAGATCCTAGCACCACACAAAATGTTGGCAACATGAAGCCACTCCAACACTTAGCATTTTGCAAACAAGACAACCCTATTGAAGCTATTGATTGGGAAGAGAAAGGATACCCTAGGCCTCAAATTCAAAGGGTAGCCTAGAATTTTAATTTTAGGCATGATTTTTAAAAAACAAAATAAAAGAACAAGGCTGAACGGGGTTCATCTGGCCTACCTTACATTGTAAGAGCCTAAGACTCATTGAAATGCTGTGAACGTAAGTGAATGGTCCGACCAATGAATAAATTTTGTTCCTCTTTGTGTGTGCATTGTCGGTGTTGTTGCCCATAAGTTGTCTAAAGTAGACCCATGGATCGTGGTGGGTGCAAGGATGAGTTGTTCCATCTTTTTTGTAGCCATGAACTAGAGCAGGCTTCTCTTACTGTTGGTGTTACTGTTGTAGTCAATATAGAAGTCACCTATAGTGCACATTTGAATTCCACTCGGAAGGTTGCTTTGTAGTTTGTCCAATGCTGCTATGAGACCTTGTTGTGTTGCATGCAGAGACTTATAAACATTAAGTACTGGTAGTTCTTTGTTGTTCTTTGTTTTGAGGATTGTAAGGAGGCACTCTATACCATTTCTGATCAGTGATTCTGTGTATGTAAGTTCCAGCTTGTCATGGAAGTATGTTGCGAGCCCTAGGCCCTCTGTTGTCGCAATGTGGTTTCGATTTGGCAATGCCACCTCACTGGTAGACCTTGCGTGTGTTTCTTGCAAGCATATTATTGTTGCATACATCAGGTATGGACATTGCAAGATGTCTTCCCTCTGGCTATTGAACGACCTCGTGTTTAGGCTAACTAGCTCAATCCTTGCAACATCTTTTTTTGGGAGGTTGTTGTCTTCAAGTTCCCACTGGCATTCATTTTGCAGATGTTGGATTTCCCACACGACCCTGGGGTCCACTTTTATATTTTCTTGACAAATAGCTGAGAGGAGGTATAGGTTTGTTGGGTCCCTCACTCTGGACAAACCTGTGTAAACAAGTCCATGTGTTTTAATGCTAGTAGGGTCGAACGCCAGGTTGGCCATTGTCAAGCCTTGGGAGCGGTGTACGATTCTTGCAGATGCAGGTTGTATGGGGAATTGTGTTCTAGTTGTGCTGCTCAAGTGGTTGTTCCCTATTTGGAACTCCCTTGTTATTTGCAGTATAGGTGTCCATGTTCTTGGTGCTTGGTTGAATTGCGTGTTTCTAATAAGGGCACGTGCTTTTGCTCCTGCTTTTTCGTCGAAAAGTTTTATCCAAGCTACTGGTGGCCAGCTTTTTGTGTCTGACCCTTTAAACACCCCATTCTCTCCGTTCACTATTCCATCGTTGATGTCAACAAATTTCTACAATCATTCCGGGTTTCAACCTTATTTCCTCATGCAAGCCTGTTGTTTTCGGGTCTTGAGGGATTTTGATCTTCTTGCTACATGTTCTGTGTCTGTGGTCCGATCGCCCTCACGTGGGTCCCCTTCAAATGTTTGGAAGGCGAGGTTGTGCTGCTCTCATCCTTGGCTGCGTTTGTGTAAAAAAGATGTGGTCTCACACTTGTTTGGAACAGGTCGAACGTATACATTGTTGAACGTATACATTGTTGAATGCCTGGAGGTCATCAACTATTTGTGCCCCGATGTGGATTTTGTTTAGCATTTCAAGGAACGGCCCATTCTTTTGTCTCGTTGGTTTTTAAGCTCATAGTATCATATTTGTGTTGTCCAGCATGAGCCAAGTAACGATGTCCTTGCTGGTTGTTGGGAGAACACCCAAGAATCTTTTATGAAGCTTGCCTAGCAGAAGTCTCCATAGAAAAGGAGGTCAACACCGCCAAATGGCACCTCGTGGCTATGCTTTATTTCATATCAGCAGACCTATAAAAGTGTTTGCACCCACCATCGAAACTTCGTCGATGACACAACTAGCTCGACATTCTTATACAAGGATGACGATGTTTGGAGCTTGTCTATTGAATAGGTCGTGTAAGTGCTCGCGAGAAGTGGTAGGTGAAGAGCTGCGTGTATCGTGCTTCCCCCTATACCTCTAGCTGCTTTTCCTCTATAAGCTAGTAAAAGTTCTCTTGGCAAGTCAGCATTTGTTGTCTCTCTGTGTGAGTATAGACGTAGCAATGCTTGCACAAGCAGCATTGCAGCAAGGATGATGTTGCTCGTGAGTTTGCGGTCTGATGGTGTCAGTGTTGTGCATTTCTTGCTACAGGTCAAACTTGTTGTCATCGAGAGTTGTTCTTGATGTTTTTGTTGACGTGGAAGTGTTGTTATTGTTGACTGCGTTGATGTCTTGGAATGTTCCCATTTTGCTAAACAAAGCCTCATTTTTCCAAATTATCCCACTGCACACAATGTGCATGTCATGCCATGTTGGGTGTATTCTATCGAGCAAATGATTTGTTTTTCAAAATGGCAAGTACAAGAGGCATTTCTCTCAGTAGTGTTCCTCTGGTTTGATGTTCTTGTTGTAGTTGTTGAAGCGGATTATCTTGCAGTGCTTCCTTCGTCGCTCTCATCCTTTTTTTGTATCGAATTCGCTAGCAAACGCCGCCAGACACAAGTTATCCAAGGTATATGATCGTTTGACGTACTTGTTGTGTCATCGAAGAACACGTTCGTGTTGTCGGGGTCCAACCTCTTTAGTAGGAGTGTTCGCTCCTCCACTACTCTTGTGTTTATGTAGATGAACTCTCTCGTGGCGCATGTGAGCGGTAGTGAACGGCATAGGTAAACGGCTTGCTGTGCACTGATATGTTGCATTTTAGAGTACGACATTGCCGACTTTTTGAATGCGCTCGTTTGCTGGCATGTTGTTTTCGATGGTTAGCTCGATTGCCTCCCTAATTGTGTTGTTTGTTTCTTTGCCAATCTTTGTTATGTAGGATGTACACAGTAGGAGGCTGCCCCGTGCAGGTTCATTACAAATTGCATGTTTGTGTTTGCTTCCCATAATGCCGAGATTGTGGGATTGAAGTTGTTTGTGTTTATGTCTTTTGGTTGCGTTCGCAAAAACAAGGATGGTTCGAAAATGGTTCTTTCGTAGTGCCAGTGTGTATTCGTCCTCGCTCATTTGCATCTTTGCCAAGAATTCGTCAAAGTTGAGTGGTTGTGTGTCGGAGTTTTCTAGCATTGCAAAACTTTCTTTGAGATTTTCCTATGCCAACCTTCATGTTTCTTGCTCCATAGAGGGAGCAGCGCATGTGTTTCCCTAAGTGGTGGATGAAGGAAACCAAATCAACACTTCTTATTTGTTTTAGTACATGTTTTTTTGTGCCTATGTGTCTATATATCTCTCAAATGCAACGAGAGTTGGGATCTATGGAAATGTGGTCATCCACATATTTCTCAACGACCTCGGCGTTGTTCTCTTCGTAAGCAGGCAAACCCCGTGCCCATATCAGTCCATGGTCATTTTGGCTTCCTCTGTTCTAAAACTGAGTGATGACGAAAAAAATCATCTATGGGGCCCAGTATGCTATCGTCTTGCCGTGCAGCAAAGTCTTCATGGCCCAAAATTTATGCGCATAGTATTGCGCAGTCGTGACAGGGTCTAACCGGACAATGTTTTGGTCATCAATTGGAATCTCTATGTGCTCCTCATTCACTATGCTATTGCAGAGCTTGCACAGGCAAGACAATAGGGGGTTCCCACTTTGCAGCAGAGAATGTCACGAAGAACATTGGTGGACCCTATTGCCTGAGCATTGCAAACACGTTTTGTTTTAACCTTCGGTTGTAATTGGCTGATGTGCGTAGGCATATGAAATCCCAGTAACCAATTTTTGATTGCAGCAGCTGCTCTATGTTTGTATCAACAAGCGCCACCTGTGCTTTCAAACATATGCCTTGGAGTTGGCCCTTACGCATCCTAACCCAACTTGAGGAAAGTATTTGCTGGACCAGGACTTTCATGGTTTTAAAGAACAAGTTTTCGATGCCTAATGCAAACCATCAATCCTTGTGTCTAAGCTCCCACTTGACAATGTCTTGGTATGTTATTGTTGTCGTTGTTCCATAATCTCTTTTTTGCCCATAGAAAAGTGTTGGGAATCCTAGCTCCTCACAGTGCTTGTCATATAGAAGCCCTAGCGATGAAAACCCTTCCGATGGAGCAACATCTATGGTTTTGTCTTCAAAATATACCACTTGCTGTGTTGTGTAAATGCCATGCACTAGTGTGTCAGTCCCCTCGGTTTGAATTGCCTCCTCATTTTCAGTGTCCGACACAAATACTCCTACGCTTGTCTCATTGTCTTGCAGGTTTTTTATATGATGCATCCACATTGTGTTGAGCTGGACGTTGTTCTCCCTTTATAAGGGGGTGCTTAGTAATTCATGTAGTGCATGCATAGTAACGTTTGGGTGGACCAACCCACAAGCGTAGTTGTGGCTTTACTGCAAACATCGTTTATTGCAACGACCACTATCGCGCTGTCATCGATGAAGTGTGGAAGTACTTTTTGGCCCCTCTCGACATCGGCAAACACATTGATAACGCTTCCATGCAATCCAAACCGACCCTCATATGTCAATTGCCTGATTTGAGCAAAAGGTATACTTATGGAGATGAGGCACTCTTCGACCTTGTTCAAAGAAGTTGTGATGCTTCTTTTAGCTGGAAGCTTTGATGTGAGGCAACAAAATTTTGGTGTTGTTTTGGTCTTGATGCGGTTGTAGCAGAGAGAGTTTTGGACGAAAAGTATCAATTTTTGGAAGAAATATACTTTTTTCTTGTCAACTTTTAGAAGAGGGATTCATGCACGAATTTCCATGCATTTTGAGAGAGGATTTGAGAGACAGATCAACTCAAGATTGTGTTTGAGAATTTATGCATGGGTTTTGATGCATGATTGAGATTGAGAATCCTTTCTATCTCTAACTGAGATTGTGATTGGAATTACAATTAAGATTGCAACTGAGATTGAGATTGAGATTGAGATTGACATCATAGATAGAGCTCGGAGGTGGCAAGGTGGTATATCTATCTTCCAATCCAAAGTGTTTCTTCTGTATGAAATTTATATTGGATTGAAGACTCTTTCTTCTCTATCTTCGAATGTGAGGTTTTGTGGGATTCTTCAAATTTTGTGACTTGGCGCATTATGTTGGAGGGCCTTGAGGTTGTTGCACTAAAGGAGACTCTGCATTCTCCTTTCATTAAGGATAAGGCTAGTGTTAGTAAGTTGTTTTTTACATACTAAGAAAATTAAGTTTGTGAAAGCCTGTATAAGTGAGGGCTCTTGTAAGTAGTGGGGGAGGGGGGGACCTGGCTACATGGGTAGTGAGTTACAAGGAGTGTTGTGAGTGCACGGCGGGCTACTGCACTCATGCTTGTTTGAACGGGATTGTGTACAAGCTAAGCCACAAAGGGTTATGCTAGTGCTCTTGTTTTGTGCCCATCACATTTGTGCCTCCACGAAGGAATCGAATAGGAAACCTCATGTTCATCCTTTGTGATTTTTTTTGCTCTCACGGGTTCTTATGGTTCTTAAATTTCCCCTTTTCCATGGAAACCCTGAGGAGGATGCTGTTAAATTCAGGGAGGAGTTGGAGATTTTGTGCCCAATCAAGGATAAAAAAGCGGCTGCCTTCATTTCGCACATTCTTATCTACTGCCTACTACAGGACGCTGCAAGGAAATGGTATCAGTCGTATGAGAACTTGAGGCAGCATCGAGAACCTCCACAAGAGGAATGCGTGTTGCATTCTTGAGGCATTTTTAGAAAGTAGAGGATCCTAAAAGGCTTTGGCAAGAAATCAACACGAGGTGTTTTGTAGTTGAAGACGAGCTTAGCATAGAATTTATCGAAGCTCCTACCCATCCTTGAGGCTTTGCTCTTCAATTGAGTTTTTGTGAGTTCCTCTGCAATCCACATTGGACCACATTGGAAGTCCTTTCAACTTGTTAGAGGTCTAAGAATTTGTGTTCTTTCCTCTCTTCATCCAAAAGTGAGAATTGTGTGAGCTCCTTCCTGTCCAATGTCAAATTCTACATCTCCCCACTCAATTCCTAGTAGAGATTTGCCACTATCTTTTACTACATTCTAGTTGTCTGCTGGTAGTCCTCCAATCCTTATTTTCTTTGAGTTGGGCTGCCTTTCAGCTTGCTCCTTTACTTCCTTCTTCTGAACCTGTGTGCCTCAAGAGCTCTTTATCTCTTGTTTGAACTTCTCTTGAATCTACCCTTAAGCTTGTTGTGCAGCTGTTCCATCTAACTAGAGACTAGCTCCTCATCTAAAACTACATTAGGGATAGGATTGTTACGTTTGAGCTCAACACTTTTCACTCTCTCTTAGCTTTTAAATTTGTCTTTTAGGTTTTTGCAAGGTTTTTCACTAAAATATAACTAAAATGGCCTACCTTCTTTAGAGATTTTCAAGGTTTTTTTCTTGTCAAGAAAAAACTGAAGCTTTAGCACTAATGTAATAGGGTGAAGCCTAAGGCACTCTCTCCTACTAACTGCTAACTAAAATAGAGATAGAACTAAGAAAAGCATACACAAAGCATGTGTTGTTGCTACAAGGGTGTGCGTTGATGAAAGTAGGGTGGGATTAGGTTGCAATAGCCTCTCCTTCTCCCATTTCTAAAGCGAGTATTTATTGTATTATTGAGAGCGAGAAGGCTAATTACAACTCTAGTAAATGAATAGATACAACTATAGTGAACAAGAAGCTCCTTCCTCAAGGTGGAGGATGGCAAGGGTGGGGATCTACCCCATTGTGCCCTCTTTGATGTTGTTAGATCAAGTTATTTTGTCGTCCGAGTGTTTATGTCAGCCCTTTTTGGAAGGAAATATGCACGGAAAAATATTCTATTTTGAGGAAAGCCTATATGAGAGTTTTATAGACTTTTCAGCAACCTAGAACTTTGATGCACCTTGATTTATGTGATTCAATTGTTTTGTAGATGAAACAGTGGCCAAAATACACTTTTGACTAGTTTTTCTAGACAAAGGCCTTATTGCGAGGTGTCCATGAAATTGAGAACCATGGATTTTGACAAACTAAGATGAAGACCAAAGTTATAGAGTAGCATAAGACATTCAAAAGTCATCTTGTTGATTACTTTCAATTCTTTATCATTTGAGAGATATGGATCTTCAAAGGTGGTTGCTTTCTCAATGTAAAAAAGAATATTTTAAAAAATAAGCCTTTCTAAATCAAGTTTGGGGATCAATTTTTCAAAAGTGAATCCAGATTGAGAAAAAGCAAGTTTCACAATTGAAAAAAGTATCAATTTTGGACAAAATATTGAAAAAAGTATCAATTTTTGGAAGAAATATACTTTTTTCTTGTCAACTTTTAGAAGAGGGATTCATGCACGAATTTCCATGCATTTTGAGAGAGGATTTGAGAGACATATTAACTCAAGACTATGTTTGAGAATTTATGCATGGGTTTTGATGCATGATTGAGATTGAGAATCCTTTCTATCTCTAACTGAGATTGTGATTGGAATAACAATTAAGATTGCAACTGAGATTGAGATTGAGATTGAGATTGACATATCATAGATAGAGCTCGGAGGTGGCAAGGTGGTATATCTATCTTCCAATCAAAAGTGTTTCTTCTGTATGAAATTCATATTGGATTGAAGACTCTTTCTTCTCTATCTTCGAATGTGAGGTTTTGTGGGATTCTTCAAATTCTGTGACTTGGTGCATTATGTTGGAGGGCCTTGAGGTTGTTGCACTTAAGGAGACTCTGCATTCTGCTTTCATTAAGGATAAGGCTAGTGTTAGTGAGTTGTTTTTTACATACTAAGAAAATTAAGTTTGTGAAAGCCTGTATAAGGTGAGGGCTCTTGTAAGTAGTGGGGGAGGGGGGGACCTGGCTACGGGTGTGATTTTTTGGTGAGCTTTTTGTCATGAGCTTTTTTTCAATTTTCATGAATATTGTGAGCTTTTCATTCACCTGAGAGAGAGAGAGAGGGGGGGGGGGGGGGGGTTCATGGAGTGGGGTGGGTGGAAGGTTTGGGTTGTGGTTGCAGTTAAGAGGAGAGAGGGGGGGGAGGGGAGATAAAGGAAAAGGGGAGGGATGGGCGCATGGGTAAAGTGGCATGGAGAAGGGAGGGGAGGGGAGTTGGAACATATATTCGTTATCATAGTTAGAGGGGGAACTTATAAGGTATGCAAAGACAAGTGCAAGGAGGAGAGAGAGGATAAGGAATGTGAAAGCTATGTTCATCTACTAAATGTAAAGGGGAAGGGAGAGCATATGGGAAATTTGTTGATTTTCAAAGTGTATAATTTGATAGATTTGACCTCATATTTGGATTCCTCGTCGAATTCCGGTCATTTTGAGTACCAACATGACCATATTCCGATAAAAATTGGAAAAATGGTGTTTTTGTCATGGATTCATTATGGCATGTTTTGGGCCTATTTTGAGTCTGCGCTAGCGGTATTTTTGTCATTTTGGCCTGTTTTGGGCCTATTTTGAGTCTGCGCTAGTTGGGCCTATTTTGAGTCTGCGCTAGTTTGGCCTGTTTTGGGCCTATTTTGAGTCTAGCGCAGACTCAAAATAGGCCCAAAACAGGCCAAACTAGCGTAGACTCAAAATAGGCCCAAAACAGGCCAAAATGACAAAAACACCATTTTTCCAATTTTTATCGGAATATGGTCATGTTGGTACTCAAAATGACCGGAATTCAACGAGGAATCCAAATATGAGGTCAAAAGTTTCAAATTATACACTTTTAAAATGAACATATCTCCCATAGTTCCTCCCTTCTACTTTGAATATGGACATATCTTCCATAATTTTTTGCCTCCTACTGCCACTCATATCCGCCCCCCCCTTGTGCATAGTATACACTCTTCCACCCCTTCCACATGCTATGAAAATGAACATATCCTATATCCTCTCCCCCTCTTTCTAACCTCCCCATCTTTCTTATAACAAAAACATGTATGGATTTCTAAAAAAAGCTCGCAAAAACAAAGGAAATGGTCAAAAAGGTCACATTAAAAAGCTCGCCAAAAGATTTTTCCCCCTGGCTACATGGGTAGTGAGTTACAAGGAGTGTTGTGAGTACACGGGCTACTGCACTCATGCTTGTTTGAACGGGATTGTGTACAAGCTGAGCCACAAAGGGTTATGCTAGTGCTCTTGTTTTGTGCCCATCACATTTGTGCCTTCACGAAGGAATCGAATAGGAAACCTCATGTTCATCCTTTGTGATTTTTTTTGCTCTCACGGGTTCTTATGGTTCATGAATTTCCCCTTTTCCATGGAAACCCTGAGGAGGATGCTGTTAAATTCAGGGAGGAGTTGGAGATTATGTGCCCAATCAAGGACAAAAAAGGGGCTGCCTTCATTTCGCACATTCTTATCTACTGCCTACTACAGGATGCTGCAAGGAAATGGTATCAATCGTATGAGAACTTGAGGCAGCATCGAGAACCTCCACAAGAGGAATGTGTGTTGCATTCTTGAGGCATTTTTAGAAAGTAGAGGATCCTAAAAGGCTTTAGCAAGAAATCAAGGTAGCATCCACCATCCATGCTAAAAAAGGAGTGTTTTATTGCGGGATTCATGAGGCCTCTTCGCCTCAAGGTAGAACTAAAGCCTGTTATTAGTTTTGATAATTTAGTGGAAGTGGCAAAGGAGAAGAAATGGAAGATGACTCGCTTGAGTCAATTCGGTGTGCTTTGATCTTGAGAAGACCATGGTTGAAAATGGTAAGAGCTATGTAGGATTGGGGCAAAGGAACCGTAACTTTGTTAGACAAGGAAGGATTAAGAAGGAAATAGGTCTTTGATGGAGGAAGAGGAAAAAAGAGGAGTGGAGAAGTAATACAAATAATGAGGGAGACAATGAGGCAAAAAGCACAACAATAGACTTTAGTGGTGAGGATGGGGAAATGCTTTCGCTGGACGTCACTGAGGAAGAAGAGATTAAGTGAAGCATAGAGGAGATGGAGGCTTTCTTTGAACCAAAATGCATACCTCAAGAAGATTATATATCTAGAATGCTTTGTACTGATTTTAATTTTCATGAACAAGAATTATACTGGGAAATGTTGATGAGATATCCCAAACTTTCAATTACCTCTTTTGAGGAGATAAGAGGGTTTCAAGGGGAAGACTTGAAGATTGAGCTTAAGAAAGATGCAATATTGTCAAATATTGGGGCCAATAAGCAAAGAGCAGCAAGATGCCCTATATGAGGAGGTGAAGAAGTTACTCAAAGTATGTTTTATTTATCCTGTCTCTAATTTGGAATGGGTGAGTCCAGTGGTGATTCGCAAAAAAAAGGATGGTCGATGCAGAGTTTGTAGAGATTACAAACCCTTAAAAGTTTCCACCAAATGGGACCATTATCCTCTTCCATATATGGATGAGTCTTTTTTCATTGAAATTACCAAATTGGAACATGCCATGCTACGTGAATCCTTTGGGTGGGTGTAAATGCACTTGGAGCTATCTTATTGCCCCAGCAAGGTAGTGAAAGCCTTTATATCAAGCCAATCTACTATGCAAGTAGAATGAAAGAAAGTATTAAAAGGGGGTATGATGAAGCAGAGCAAGTAACGACAAGCTTAATCTTTGCATGTAGAAGGTTTCAGCATTACCTCTTGCCTAAACCATTTGTCATTCTCACCTCATATGAGCTCTTACCACAACTAGTGCACAACATGTATCTTTCGAGAAGAATAATTAAGTGGATTGTGGAATTGCAAGAGTTTCAAGTTTCTTTCTTGATTGAAGCATCTACTAGAGCCAATTTGGCTGATCTCCTTACCTATCGAAGTGAGCCTATTTCTATAAGAGAAGTACAAGTACATGATGAGAAGGAAAAAGAGAATGGCATGCATGATGCCTATGTCTTGTACATTGATGGATCTTTTCGGGAAGCACATAAGCAAGCTTTGGGTGCATTGGTTCTTAATGACCCAACAGGGAGGAAAGTGAATGAGTTGAGTGTGGCTTTGAGCGCTGCAAGCCATAATGAAGCAGAGTATTTTACCCTTGAGAAGGGGCTACACACTACACTTAATATAGAAATCAGAAAGCTCAAGATACTGGGCGATGCATTGCTAGTGGTCAGGCAAGTAAAGGGAATTCGGCAAAGCAAAAATGATGCATTGAAAAGGTTATGCCAATAGGTGAAGAAACTCCTTAATAGATTTCAAGCTTGGTCTCTTCAATAGGTAGGGTGGAACAAGAATGAGGAAGCACATGTAGCTACACAAAGGCAAATTTCATTTGTATTTGTGACAAGAGCCAATCTCCCTTTGTACCAAGGGAGGGACACATTAGAGAAGGAGGAGTATTGTCTGGTGATAGGTGAACTACCTAGAGAGTTACATAAATCACAGAAATATGGATTTGTCAGGAAAGCCAACAAGTACATGCTTCTAATGATGCCTTGTTTATGAAGGGCCCTAATTTACTATTGCAAGGGGAGCCATGGAAAGAAGACGTTGTAGAAGATCTTAGTGGAAGGGTGTGTGTGGCCAAGTATGTAGAAAGACATAGCACACTGGTGTAAATCATGTGTGCAATGTCAAAATATGTGGAAGAGGATTCTCAAACCGGAGTCTAGAAATATGTTTCTCTCATTTGATGTGTTTGGGAGATGGGGATTATATGCAGTGGGTCCCCTACCTATGATTGCAAGAGGTAAATGTTATATTTTAACGGTTGCTAGATGGAAAGAAGCATAAACTAAGTTAATGGTATTCACTTGAAGAGTACATAGCAAGGTTAATGGCTGTGGTTCAGGATAAGGTGGAGGAATGCAAGCAAGTGCAGGATAAAGAGGAAACCAAAGACATGATCTATGATCTGGCTGGGCTTTTTTCCTGCAGCTAAACATCTTCATGTTCTAGTAGTAAGGGAGGCAGCAAAAGATGATAAGCCAATTTGGGAACCAAGAAACCATATTGTACATATGCACAAGGGCATTGAAAGATGTAAATACAAACACCTTTAGGGAGCACAATGCACATTTAGAGGAGCACTAAGCACACACTCTAGATTCCTCATGATTCATGAAAGATAGCATGGTTGTGCATACTAAGAACTTGGAATGATGTATCTTTTCTACTAAAATAAGAGATTACAAGGGATGACAATGGAGATGATGATTATAGCTCCATGAGGCCATCATAGTGGTTCTTTCCTAACTACGACAATAGAAATGGTATGTGGTTGGGTGGCTAGCAGATTGCGAAGGAGAGCATTAGGGACAGCCCATGTTTGGCCATTTTAATTATGGAAGTGGCTGCAATTCGTGGAACATAGTATGGTTGCCATCTATCATTGTTGCCTAGGAAGTTGTCATGGAAGAGGTGAGAAGAGACAGCCTGTAGAAGGGAATGCATGATTTTTTTACTGTAGCAGCAGTAGTCATGAGGTTTGAAGCTGCTCTTGCGGATAATTAGCAAGGCTTCTGCTTGTCGTAAGGAATGCTACGTCTCTATATAGCTGTGAGTTTGGTACCTCACGGATGTGTGGACAGCAACTATGAAAAGTGTTGTGTCATAGTTGTGCCAAAGCGATAGTGAAGACAGGAGGCGTTAGTGCCATTTCCATTGTTGTATGAAGGGGACCATTTGGTTTTGTGATTGCTTTGCAATCGCTCGGAGCTTTGCTAATCTATTAATTTTCAAACATGTTAATGTGTGAGCAGGTTGTGGTTCTACATGTTGTACACTTTATGTTGTGTGCTGGAATTCTGAAGTGTGAGGATTGAGTTTGCGAAAGCCTGTATGGGGCGAGGGCTCTTGTAAGGAGTGGGGGAGGCCTTGCTGCTTTGATATTGAGTTGCAAGGGGAGTTGTGAACATGTGAGAGTGCACGGGTTGCTTTACTCGTGCTTGTTTGAACGGGATTGTGTGCAAACTGAGCTATAGAGGGTTATGCTGGTGCTCTTGTTTTGTGCCCATCACCCTCATCTCTTGACTGAATCCTAAGAAGATACAATTTTGGCTCTTTGGATCCCATTTGGTTCTTGATGTATCCCATTTGGTTATTGGTCGCTACCAAAAGTTTCAAAATGTGTAACTAAAGGTCTCTTACTCTAGTAAAGTGTTTGGGATTCTGCATGAATTGATTGAGAACACCAATGGAGGAAGATATGTGTGGCTTGGACATTTGTGTTGGTCAAAAAGAGAAGGCTTCCTATAAGTCGTCTATATTGATAAACATCTATAGCAAGCACATGGTGTTTGTTTCAAATCATAGATATACTTTTGTGATTTGCAAACTTTCTTTTTCATTCTATTGACAACATATTCTATAGTTGTCATATGATTTTCTCATTAAGGCATTCGTTGAGAAAAGCATCCTTAACATCCATCTAATGGGTTGGCCAGTCAAAGTGTGAAGCAAGAGCAATGACCATTTTGATTATTATTATTATTATTATTATCTATACAACTAGTGCACCATATGACTGGGCATATGGCTTGGCAACTAATTTGGCTTTGTGCTTTTCTATTGCTCGATCTAAATTAAGGTTGACTTTGTAAACCCATTGCAATCTATGGGCTTTTTCTCTTTAAGGACATCTAGCAAGTTTATGTTTGATTTTTTATAAGAGCATTGTACTCTTCGTCCATTACATGTGGCCATTCTGAAACTTGCACAGCTTCTGGGAACGATGTTGGTTCTTCAAATGGCCATGAATGTAAAATTTATTTTGAAGATCCATCTTCTAGGTTGTCCCAATCACAAGAAGATCTTTTGTCATTAGGAGTGGAACTCTTTACATATCAATGATGACCATTGTGGTTGTTGTATCAACCATATCAAGGACCTCTTCTGTCCCTTGCTCTATTTCGTCACAATGGACACAACACTTTCTAAGTGAATTGAAGAATTATCAAAGGTAATAGGTATCTAGAGAATCTGGTAAGTGAACAAAGTTAGGCAACACCATAACGTCAGTCAGAATCAGCTCATAATATTACTATAGGGTTCTGTTACCATCAATTTTAGCTTGTTTGTTTGGTTCTATACCTCTACCCCTTTTGGGACTACTGTTGAGCTAGTGTCCCCTCTATCTAAGGGTGGAATGTAATGGACAAGAAATGTAAATCTTTTGAAGAATAATATAATATATTATACTTTTTCCCGCAAAAAAAAGAATTATCAAAGGTAATAATCTGAAAAGTTGGAGTCCTAGATGGTGCTATTAAACTATTATAGGTTGATAAAAAATGATGTTGTGTCATCAACAATAACATATTTGGAAATGATACTTGATTGGATCAAAGAGGGGCTATGTCTTTGATTCTTCACTATATAGTCTATGAAGACACATTTCATGGATTTCATATCCAACTTGTAACGTAGTTTATGTGGAATTTGTGCATATTATGCAAGAGAGCAAAAACTTTACACCTGTGAAAGCTTCTTTTGGTGTAATATTTTCCAAGATTGATGCTAGACTTCTATTCATGAGATGCAATTCATTGCAAAATTGCAAGCCCCCACTTTTTGACAATAATGTTTTGGTAATTTCTATAACTTTATTCAAATTTTGTAGAGTCACAACCTCATGCATAAAAAATGCAAATTCTCATCACAAGAAATTTGAAATATTATAAGAACTCTAAAATTTAGGCAACACACTGTTGTTTTAAATATTTTTAGTCTTGCACATAGATCAAAGCAACCAAAATCTTCACAAAATGTTGTTTTTGGCCTAATTTTATGTAGAGCAATGCAATATTTGTAATTTCACATCCAATTCTCATTTTTATATTCTTGTGCTTCCTTCTACATGTAGTTAGGGCACATTTTGGAGTTCTTCTAAAGGAGATTTTTCATCAATTGATCTTCTTGTCATCCTCAAAGGGTGCATCTTTGGTGACCATTGTTGTGACAAACTAATAATAGTCAAGACGTGTACAAAATGCATGAAAGGAAACCATAGTATTACACACAACTAGAAAAATTTAGTACAAACTGATAACAGTCAAGACGACATGTACAAAGTATGTGAAAGAAAACCATAGTACTACACTTCGCTAGAAATATTTAGTACATAATGATGGTCTTCACAACTGTTGATGACACAGCCTTGTCACTTGCTACATTAAAGTATCCATACATTAGCATAGTTGTGCCTAATTGATGTTAGAATATAAAATGAACACTAGGTGATCCAATATAGACACCAAGAAACTAAGCATCAATTCTAATAGAGAAATGCTTCTAACCAAGTTTATAATTCTTAGTAGATTCGTTTTTTCATCGAACTTGGCACAACCTTTGATGCCCTTTTGAAGAGAATGATATTCTCAACTTGAAAAATCAATAAGAGAATTATAGTCTCTACTTGTGAAGAGAATTATAGTCTCTACTTGTGAGGCCCTTTTGAAGAGAATTATAGTCTCTACTTGAAACATCCATAAGATTGATATATTCATATTTTTGAGTGCATTCAGTACTGCTCTTATTTTGGCAATAACTATTACAACAAAAGTTAAATGTCAATGAGTAGATACTTAATTAGTACATCAATAATTAAATGTTATTTGAGTACTCTTGACTTTTTAACAATATCTATAAAGTGCAATCCTACTAGTATTTTCTTCCTTTGGGACTTCCCATAGGGTGTCTTCCCAGCTGATATTAAATGGCATTGAAGTACTTACAATAAATGAAAACCCTCTCCTCATATGTTGCTCTTATGTTGCTCTTATGTGAATTTATGAAAACTCAACCGGAGTCATCATCTTTATGTTAGTCATTCATAAATTATATGATTCCTCATACTCATACTCATGGAATCAATCACGAAGTTTAATTCAAAGCTACAACCTAAGAACTAGCATTAGTAAAAAACGAATACTCTAATGGTCTCCTAAAATGAAATAATTTCTAGCAAGAAAACTAATGATAAAGGCTAACAATAGCTTTTGGAAAACTCAAAACTTAATCTTATCTCTAATTTGAAATATCGAGTATGAATAATGAGAGACTTCCTTCAAGACGCATTGTAGTTGGGCTCGATAGGGGAACCCCACCTTGTAGGGACATTCTTGTACGTTATCGATGTTATGCATACCCAAAGATTCAATAGAAGTTCAATATCAATAAAGGATTCTCAATAACCTCACTGAACTAGTGATGGCAACCAAGACCATGGAGATTTAGATACTTTGCAAGTACAATCAATTTATGTATATTGAATTGTGCCCCTTATATTAACTAGTTTAGCAATGTGTTAGATGTTGGAAAATCCTGAATAAGCTGGCCAATTATTAGTTGTGGGCAAGCTAAATGATTAGTTGATAGCAAACAACAATATAGCTAGTCAATCATCAATCATGGGCAACCAATATTATTGACCAAAAGGAGTGCAAAGAAGTGGATGCAAAGCATCATAATCATTACCAATAGACTTGACAAGCCTAATTAAGACTAGTAAGCAGACACAATTGTTAACAATAGGATTGGATAGCATCGACAACAACAATGTAGCTAGTCAATCATCCATTGTGGGCAAGCCGTATTATTGAACAAATGAGGGCCACTAAGTGGCTTGCGAAGCTTCACAATCATTACCAATGGACTTGACTAGCAATAGGATACTAGGATTGGATAGCACAAACATTCAATGGAATTAATGGGGCAGATAGCATGGGCAAGCCATGGATGGAGCTCTAAGAAAACAACAATTGAAAATAGTCAATGGTTAGAAACCAACAATCAAAATCCAAGTAATCAGTCAAAATAAGGGACTCACAAGGGTGATGAGCTATAAAGCGTGGGTAGTGGAAATTGCCTTGTGTAGAGCCTCTCCTCTCAAGATCATGCTCCCAAGTTTTTTAATCGATTGAATTTATAAAGCATGGATTTAATTCCAACTTGCTAGACGTAGGGGGATACATGTTTCATGCATAATGGAGGTCATATGGGCCCTTGACAATCATCTTAGGTTTCAATATTCATTACCATACATGTTTTATGTGTAGCATAGGCCATATGGGCCCTCAACAATCATTTTGAGGTTTCATTATTCCTTGCTTGAATAAGTTTGGACCCATGTGATCCTCTATCTATGACATCATCATGAGGATATTCTCAACTTTATTCTTTGGATTTATGGTTCCTTTGGAATGGTTAAATTCCTTTTGTCAACCTCTGGTGTTAAAGCTTAGCTCTAACAAAAAATTTATGTGGGCATTCTCGTCTTGGCATTATTATAAGATATTCCTTCTTTTTATACCATCGACAAGGGTCTCATTTAGTAATGGTCCCCATTCATAATGCATTGCTATGGTAAGTCTTCTCGCACCTTTCAAGTTCATTCATGCCTAAATTGTTATTGTACTTAATTCATGCCTCAATTCTTAATTCTTAATTCTTATTGCATTTAGGAATCATTTTGACTCCTCTTCAAGGTTTCCCTTGACAGATAATCTAGGTTCTTTGTTTTGGGAATATTTCATTCCCATAAGGCTAACGCTTCACGTACATGCAAGCCAAATGGGTAAATCTAGGCCATTTACCCTATGTCCTAAGCAGCCATCTTTTAACTTGATAATTTTACTATATTACTAATCCAATCTAATGCACGTCCAAAATAATTGATAATTGGGTAATGCTAGAGATGTCTCTATAATCTTTTGGATCTTAGTAAAAGGTGTTATGTTGTAAGTCTTCATTTGGGAGCTTGGAGAATGTATCCATTAAGTAAAGGATGGATGTCTATTATCTAGCAAGAATTACTACCCTTGGACTCACTATCTTGGAAATGTAAGGCTAAAATCATGAATGTTTTGAGACATGATGATAGTGGTAGAGGCTTACTAAGGAATAAATCTATGCAATTATTAAATGGCAATACCATTATCTCTTAAAATACATGGATAGGTTTCAATTAATCAAAACTTGAGGTTCTTATTGCATTCATATTCTTATGTATAGAAGAAACAAATTGCATACTTCCCGTACCCTTGAGAACCATTGATGTGAGACTTCTTTACTATTAATGTGACATTTCTTTATAGCCCTCTCTCATTTTCCCTTGATCAGTATGTCATGCACCAAGGGCAAATCCTCTAAAATATGCTCTTCCAAGGCAAAAACATCCAAAATAGCCATCCTTATTGCCCCCCTTTTTCCCTTCCATGACATAAGCCCCTTATTGTCATGTTTCATATGATAGATCCATAACTTAATTATTCAAACAACATATAGCAACCATAAAGCTTGGTTAGATCACTACCATTCCTTTTGGCCCATCTCGTATGTAATTGTGCAAAAGAACTCATACAACTACCTTAAAAGCACTGCAAGAAGTAGAGCTAATTGTAGAATTACCATTTGGCCTAGTTGGAATTATCCTTTGTGTGTATGGGTTGTGCTTTCCTTTGTGCTTGCATTTGCTTCATGCTCTTCTAGGTTAGGATGATGAGACACTTTGAGTTGTATGTTGTCTTTTTAGCTTGATTGGGCTTGGAAGAGAGATGGAGGACTCATTCTTAATTGTGTTGAATTCTAAGTAAAATTAAGCAATCTTGCCTTCGGAGCAAGATTAGGGGTTAAGAATGCAATTTTCAATGGTTCTCTTAATGAAGAGGTTTACATGCATAACCATAGGGATATTTTAAAAAGAAAAACGAAGATTTTGCAAATTGAAGAAAGGACTATATGGTTTGAAACAAGCACCCAAGAGATGGTATAGAAGGATTGATAGTACTCTACTTACTTGGGATATACAAAGACCTATGGCAACCATACTCTTAATCACAAAGTGTTAAAAGATATCACTATAGCACCATTAGGTACTTAATATTTGAACATGTTATCATTGTAATGGTGTACTTACTGTTTGAACATATAACATGTTCAATAGTAACAAGCTCCTTAGCTTGGGCTCACTCGCATGCAAGATCAAGTCTCCACCCAACCAAACATGATGACAAACCCCTAGAATTGGGTTCAACACCTCATGTGATCTTTTCCACTTGGTAGCATGAGGCATTTTCACGTCACATTCCCCTCTAAGCCTAGGAAACTAAATGAATAGACACCTAGTCATTTTGCACGACAAACAACATTATGGTCTCTCTAAAGACTTTTGTCAAGTGACTCGTCTGAGATCATATCATCTCCAAACTAGAAGGTAATATATATTATTTAAGTTCAATTTACACAAGTCAAGTGTATATGGTGGTCCAAGAAGCCAAGCACCAAAGTGGACTAATATCACAGAGTGTATATATTTCTCTGAGCACCTCATTAAGTGCCTATTTGATAAATTAACATCTAAATTGAGATACTAATCATCTAAATTTCTTGCTTTTAATGGGTAGTTGGTGATTCTCAAACATGCACTCACTACTCCCATAGTGTATGTTAGTTCTGTTTCAAGAATTGATAGAATTGAGAGTATATTGAGGGGTTCCTTCACTTTGAGAACAATCAACAAATAAGCTACAAATCATCCCTTAGAGTGGACTATTGCTTTAAACCAAAGGATGTAAGAATGCCTAACCTAAAATGGGAGGAGGATGTAATGCTTTGTTCTACCATAGAACACTCCGTTCTTTGGTGGCACTTTGCCACCTGAATATTTCTCATGTTATCGAAATAAAGTGTAGTAGGATCACTTGATACAATCTCAAGTTCTGAGAGTTACCTTATGAACCATATTGCTTCACATGTAGCATTGGTAGCTCCTACTTCAGTAGAAGATAATGCTACTATTGGCTCTCTCTTTTTTTTTTGGCCATGACAAGGCAATTGAGCCAATCCTGAAGGAGAAACCACTAATACACCTTTTGCTATCCACTAATACACCTTCTATCATCCATACTACTAGCCCAATCTACATCAATAAAACCAAAGACGTCTAAGACTATGGATTTGTCATATTTGAGTCCATAATCCCATGTACCACAAAGATGCCTAAGGAGTCTTCTAGCTATATCTAATGAGTCTTCTTGAGGTTCTTGCATATACTTACTCAGAATATCAACTGAGTATGAGATGTCCAACATGGTAATGGTCAAATATATCAAGATTCCAATAAGTTGTTTACTGGGGGGATCTATACTTGATAATTTGTCATAACCTAAAAGCTTGATGTTTTATTCCATGGGAATAAGCAAGGCTTTGTAGTCATACTATGAAACTGCTTCAGTACTTTCAAAGTATACTTGCCTTGTGACAGCATACTGCCATCAAAATCTCTCCAAATTTCTATGTTTAGAACGTAGTGGAGGTCTCTGATGTCCTTCATATCAAATTTTGATGTGAGCTAAAAGTCACTCATAAGATTGAAAACCATAAACTCCATCACGCATAGCAGGGACTAGCTACTATGACATCCCCACTGACGTCATCAGCGCCCAAACAGTGGGTGTAGACCATAGTATAAAAGTATACTCTTACACATACAAATCCACACACCCACACATACTTGAGCATCCATTTATACAAAGTCTTCGTACTAAGTTTCTGTCACTCTGGAGGTGAAGGGCAAACTCAGCCATGACGAAGGCTAGCACTAAAGGAGAAGGCTAATCAAAAAGTAGTCCAAATTTTGTAATAGTGCTCAAATGATTTTGTAACATGGTAGACGACTTAAAATGCCTTACCATACCTTTTGAGCACGTGTCCACCTTATTTTTGGAAAAGAATGGAAAAGCATGAATGAGAGGAAAAGTATGTAAAAGGATGGATGAAAGGAAAAGTATGGATGAGAGGGAAAGTATGGAAAAGGAGGGATCAAGGAGACACTACACATCTTTTGTATTCATGGCTCTAAGCTTAATGCAATATCTATAAATACTTTAGCGAAAGCCACACCTAGGAGGGGTAGATTGATCATTGTATTGTCTCTTGTCTTCTTCTTTTCAGGGATTTCCGTGTCTCTATGAATTGATGCTATTATTTGGTATTGCTTAAATTTCCCTTTCGTAACAGTGGTATCAGAGCTTTGGTACGCTCTTTAAGGGAGTTGATTGTGAAGTACTTGACTTAAGGAGGATTGGGAAGAGAGCCTCAGAGAAGTCGACGTCTCAAAGCCCAAGGAAGGAAGACAGAGTGGTCAAAAAAATACTTTAATACTTGCTTTGTGAGAAAATAGCAGCCCAAAGCCAAAAATTGGAGAAAATCCCATGCAGAGAGGCACAGAAACAGCCACGGCAAGCCGTGAATCTTCCTAGCCTCTCCATTTCTCTTCCAGGCTGCCCAGAAGTTGTTCTGGAGGATCTTGTGCCCTTCTGAAGCTTCCCAGCAAAAGCTGGAAATTTGGTTTAGCCTGCTCAAGCCTCAAAGCAAGCAGAAAAACGGCGGAGTATGGCGATAGGGGAAGAGGGTGATAAGCTCACTTCAATCGGCGACCAATTGCCTTATCAAGCTGGCTATACTGTTTTCAGGACCTCCCACATACTTGCAAATTTCTTTCAGCATCCTGCGACATTCTACTCTCATAGGCAACAACCCGTCCATTCTACATGAGAATTGCACCAATGCTATTCCCACATACATCACAGTGGACAGCATAAGCCTGACCAACCTTGCCATTACCAATAGCAGGGTTTGCTATACCAGCCCCAATACCTTGCATACCAAGCATGCTTGCAGGAGGTCCCATAATGCCATGCATCCCTGGCTACGTGCTAGTGTTTCCATTCATAACTCTCTGCATTCCGACCTGCATACCCCCAAGCATAATCTCTTGCATTCCAGGCTGAAAACCAACAGGGTGATTTTCAAGCATTCCTTGACCATTCCCAACTTGGCCAGCCACTGCTTGAAACACAGCACCACCATGAAAATATCCTGAATGGACTAAGGGATGCGGAATGACTTGCTGTCCCTGATTTGCATGCTGAAAACCATTGCCTTGGCAATGCAAATCAACACCAGGGCTATGAATAAACTGTTGCACGGAGCAACTTGTCCATTCTGCATGATTGTTGGCTGTCCATTCAAAGGCATAGGTCCAAAAGGCTGCCTATCGGAATTCTGATCATCATCAACAGAAGCTCCCTCAAACAAAAATTGCCCATTTTGGAAGGACTCTTGTTCCCTATCCCAATTCTCGTCACTGTGTGACATACTTGCTGAATTCTCCTTGCTGCAATTCAATTACAGCGACCAATACTTGCATCAGAGACAACCACAGGCTCACTCCTTAAAGAAGATGGAGATGTCTCCTCACCAAAGCAACCACGGACTCACCCCCTTGAGATTGAGAAAGTTGGTGATGTTCCGGCAACAGAACCATGAAACCAGCTTAAATAAATTAAAGGGCAGTAAAATTAAGGAGTAACCAGTAGAGTGCCCCTGCACCAAGACAAAGACACACATTGGCCCCAAACCTTGGCGCCCCTTTCGGTATTTCTTTAAATAATTGAGATGCCCTGAAATCCACGCTACATAAAGGATACACTCCTTACAACAACTGGGCATTCCACATCCCAGTGGGCATCCACATACCCTGCATAGCCCTCGCTCTCACTACTCCAAGAAGCTTGCACATAGCCCGGAACTGTTACTAGCAGCCCACTCAGCCACTCAGTTCCCCACAGCTGTCACTAGTGCCCAATTAGGCATCCATCTGCTCAAAGCAGAGAAAGAAAGCATACAGGAGCTTTCTCCACTGTCCAGGACTGCCATGACCAATAGTCTCTCACCCTATTGGCCGCACACATCCTGATACATCAACTTGATTCCCATTAGAGAACTGGCATCACAACATAGCAAACACTATGGCAGTCACACATGTACCATCCCTCTCGGGGTTGCAGGGATACTTCCCATTCCAAGCATGGATTCCCGACCCCTACCTACTCAGCAATGAGGCTGTACCAAAGATGCGTCGTCAGCCTGCATGTGACCCATCTCCTAGAGAAACCAAAAACATATTCCCATACGGAACATGTTACTTGCCAAAGCCAGCAAATAGGATACAAAATGAGCACAAACTCACCCGCATTCTGTGTTCTTCCCACTCTTAGTAGGCATCAGTATCATAAACATTAGCCCTACAGAGCTCTTCTCTCACACCCATGTGACCATAGGCATCCGTTGTCAGTGCAAACACTTGCATTTATCCTGAGAGCGTTTACTAGCAGCCCAAACAAGGCCACACGCTCCCCAGACAATCACAAATGTCCACTGACTCATTGGAATACCCAAATAATGGGTGAAACCACGGTGCTCAGAAGCACAAACAACCTCTGCAAGAATTCATTGTAAACCGTCCTGCCAAGCAAGTCTCTTTAAAAAAAACCCAGCAATCTATTGCTTCCAACACCCAACTGTGGTATCAGAGCAAGTCGGGAATCCTTTCCCTCAGCCATTGACAGCTTTCCCAAGCTGTTTGGCAGCCTCCGGAGCTCTCATTCCTACTGGTCTTGCTGGTTTTCACACTCCCACGAGTATTTGATGATGGGATATCTCAAGGTATATGCCCCAGGCACACCTTGGGTTCTATGTGTGTGTGCTAGAGGCACAGTTAGGTGCCCATAAGCACTGTTAGGTGGTGGTAGATGCCACATAGGATGATTGAGAGATTCTAGGAGCTGATTGAGGAGATGATTGTGGAGCTTGGTGGCTCATGTAGAGGTGCCTACATATGAACCTCACCCTTCTTCATTCTAATGCAATTCTCTCATTTCGTGTTCAGCTTCATGCTTTCCTTTCATGTCTCCAACATGGTATCAGAGCACTATGATCCTCCTTGAGCCCATTTATGCCATGTCATCTTCTTCTTCTTCACCTTCCTCTCCATTTTGCCCCTTTCTGCCCAACCACTTGAGTTCTCTACCTACAAGCAACCATTCCCAGAGTCCTTCTGGCTAGAGAGACCCTTCATATGGGCGACCTTCCACGTCAGAGCAATTAGGCAATGGTGCCCACAAACCCGCACAACAGCCGCCTTCTTCCTGACGCTATTTCGTGCAATACGACTTGCTGGAGCAGCCATTCCGAAATTCCTCTGAGCCACACTTGCACAACAGCATGAGCTAGCCCCTGTCCAGATTTGAAGTGAAATGGTCCACCAGGGAGGGAGAAACAGACGAAAAACCAGTCAACATTCAAGCTTCTGGCTATGGCGACGTGATGCGGCATTTCGCCTTTCCTCTTAAGTGGCTCTTCTCTGGTATACCAACTTTATTTCTACCTAGAAAGCCCTCTTTTCTTTGCTTTGAAGAGTGAGATACAAGCCCTCCAAGATCAGGCCTCTGTTTTGGACAGTTTTGACAATGTTGTGAGTTTGGTGCTACATTAGATGCTACTTTGGCATTTCTGATGTTTTAAAGTGTTGAATAGCATCAGTACAATTGTGGCTACAACTTTCCTTTAGGTTGCTATACCTGGATTTGCTTGGAATACTTTCATTTAGCCACCTCTATGAAGCATGCAAGTTGAAGTATCATTTCCATTATGATTTTTAGTATGGAATTTGGTTACAAGTCTTTGCTATACTAAATGCTTGTACTTTGAAGCTTTTCAACTCTTTCTAGCCTTGTAAGAGAGTAGATGTCATGTGCACGGATTGGTATCTGACGTGTACTAGGTACACAGGACTAGCTCAGGTAGCCTGGGGAGGCTTAGAGCTAGGCAGGCTTGATTCTCGGGTTGAGTGGCAAGGGTACGAACTATTTATAGGTCTTCGCTATTTTTGGCGCTTGGGGCCCGAGTCTATAAAAGGGGCCCAGGGGTTTAGTTCTCAAAGAGCCGATGGGAGCAAGTTTTGTTTCCAGGTGCTAGGTCTGATCCTGGATTGAGTCGCGGACGCGCGCCTGCATCTTAGCGTAGCCCAAGGAACAGAGTCAGATCCCAAGCTTCATAGCGCCACCTGGTGGTATGGGACACCAGGCTGGTTTGGATCTGATTGAGAGTTCGGGCCAGTAGCTCAGCTCGTGGCTCGGAGGGGACATCTCCTAATTCGGGATCACATCCCGTAGATGTCATGGTTGGGTGGTGAGCAGCCTGCTCAGTTTCTCACGTTGTGTGTGTTTGTTTGCAGATCAGAGGTTTCAGGAGAGCTGGGACGTGTCAGTTGGTATCAGAGCCAGCTCCTGAGGTAGGAATTTCTGATGCGAGTACTTTGGACGATTTCTTCCTCCAGGTATGCCCTAAAATTCGAAATTTGCTGCTGCAAATTCTGGTTGGTTCATGGGTTATCAGGGGTGGTCAGGATGTAGGGAAAAGGTAGGAGAAAGAGAGAGTCTAGATTTCGGAATTCCTGAAGGGTTGAAGTGAGAGAGGGATGAGCGTAGCTGGGAGAGAGCGGAGGTGCAGGAAGGAGAGGCGATAGAGGAGCTGAGTGGCAGGCGTGCAGATCGAGGCTGATCTGGGGGTCGAGAACGCAGAGGTGGAGGCTGTGTTGGTGCGCCATGGCTGGAAGGATTTTCGGCCAAGGCAGGGAGAGGCGCAAGGGGCTGGAACAGGGTGCGGCCGCCCTGTGGGAGGTGCTGCTTTTTTCGAAAAAGCACCACCCTCCAAAGTTGGGAGGGTGAGCCTTTTTTGGAAGCAGGGCTTCCTAATTTGGCTGCCCTGTTCCCTATATAGTTGGACAAGGTTCCAAGCTCAGCCACAGCCTTGCGAGAAGCCCTCCTTGCCTAACGTCTAGACTGCGCCATCAGGATTCGGGACAGCCTGCGACAGGCTGCCGTACAGCCTGCGTCATCAGCCATACAGCCTGCGCCATCTGTCGTACACCTGCGACAGGCTGCCGTACACTTGTGTCAGCTACTGTACACCCACGTCAGCAATGGTACGGACCGCGTCAGCATCCGTACAGATCGCGTCAGCATCCGTACAGCCACGTCAGCCATCCGTACTGTGTCTGATTCTGCAAATCCCGAGTTCACCATGGGAGAGCAGGATTTGGATTACACTCCTGTGGGAGAGGAAGATCAGGGTCTTTATGATGACCTGATTACGAAAAAGGCCTTCAGTGAATTCACCACTGCTCTGGATGGAAAATTCGAGCAGGTTAATGCGAATCAAACGGGGTTGACACAACAACTCCAAGGGATTCAGACGACTCTCACTCTTCTGGCTAGCACTGTGCACGCACTCACGCATGTGGATGCCATGGCTTCAGTGCTAGGTCCGAACATAACTCTAGACCCTTTTCCGGGAGATCAAAAGTCTCGAACAAAGGAGGTTGTTGACACTTGGTTACACAAGTGGCAAGTACACTTCCAGTTCCACCCGTACCCAGATGAGAAGAAAATCCAACTTGCAGCCGGTTTCATGTCAGGTAAAGCGTTGCTATGGTGGAAGGAACTCCAACCTAAGCCAGATACATGGATAGAGTTTGAAGGGGTCTTTAGGAAGGAGTTCCTGAAGAAGGAGGACGATTATGATATCGTTGGCAAGCTTAAAGCCCTCGATATGTCAATACAGAACTTGTCATTTGAAGTTTATCTTCAAAAGTTTCGAGATCTGCAGACCAGGGCCACAAAGATGGATCCAGTGACCTTGTTAGGTTTCTTTGTGGATGGTTTGCCAGACTCGTACAAGTTGCAAATCAAGAACAACAAATGCACAACGTTGCAAGAGGCCATGAACTACGCGTGTATTTATGATGATACCATGGCCGGTGCAAAAGCAACTACAGTTTTCGACATAAGTGGAAAGAACAAACGCCAGTTCTTTCAGCCTACGACTGGTACCGGGGAGACGAAGTCTACGGACAACGCCTCCAAGAAACACTTGACTCAGGCAAAGAATGGTCGAACCCGCTTCCTCCGCACTTTGAAGCTTAAAAAAGAAGGACGTTGCTTCTATTGCGAGGAGCGGGGCCACACCAAGAATGAGTGTCCAAAGCGCAAGAATCAAAAGTTAGCGCTCGGACCGAAGCTCCAGGCGGGTCCAGGAACCAAAGCCAAGGGAGCGAACCAAGTCTCGATGACAGGTATTTCTGTAAATGTCATTACCTGCCCACTCTCTTGTAATTGTACTTTCAATACTTCGTTGTTTGGTTCCCATGATCTTTTCCGAGTTTATGGAGAAGTTAGGGACCAACAGGTTCACATTCTCTTTGATCCGGGCAGCTCTCACAACTTTGTTAATTACAAATTTGTGCAGAAGATGGGGCTGTCCACAGTACCTAGCGATCACACCTATGAGGTGCAGCTTCCAGCTAGGAAGCAGTTTTGGGATCGCAAGGTTGAAGCGCTTCCTATCCGGATTCAAGCCTACACAGGGGCTCTTACGTGTTATGTTATGCACCTGGAGCATGTAGACTTGTTGATCGGAATAGAGTGGTTTAAAACCCACAATATTCAGATTGGATGGATGGAGCATACCCTTTCTTTTGTAGATAAGGACACCCAATTTTGTATTCAGTGTGATAAAATTCCCTCTTCTCAGGGACCTATTGTATCTGCGATGCAGCTTCGGAATATATTAAACACTTCTCATTATGATGTCTATCAGTGTGTTTTCATTCCGCTTTCTTCATTTGTTGTCTCTGTAATTAACAAGAATGATTTAAGTGTGTTTGAACACCATGAGTTGAGAATGTTGTTAGATAGTTTTAAGGATGTATTCCCTGCTCAACTGCTGGAAGGTTTACCTCCAGAACGGGCAGTAGATCATCGCATAGACTTAGTCCCAGGGGCTCAACCTATTAGTGTACCACCTTATAGGATGAGCCAGGTAGAGGAGGATGAGTTAGCTACCCAGCTACAGGATTACCTGAATATGGGCTATATACACCCAAGTAAATCACCTTGGGGTGCACCTGTCCTCTTAAGAAAAAAGAAAGATTCTACATGGAGAATGTGTATAGATTATAAACGATTAAATAAAGTGACAATTAAGAATCGATATCCTCTACCTTGTTCCGATGATCTGATAGACCGTTTGGCCTGAGCGAAGTATTTCACTAAGATTGATTTGCGTACGGGTTATCACCAAATCCGTATCTATGCTAAACACATAGATAGAACCGCATTCCGAACTAGGTATGGTCATTACGAGTTTCTTGTATTACCTTTTGGTTTGACCAATGCTCCTGCTACTTTTCAGCAGATGATGAACGATTTGTTCAGGGATTTTCTGGGCAAATTTGTTGTAGTGTTCTTAGATGACATCTTGGTATATAGTCGAACGCTTGAGGATCACATAGGACACCTCCGGATTGTCTTAGTTATTCTAAGACAGCATAAGCTCTATGCCAAGATGAGTAAATGTGACTTCTTTATGAAGGAGATCATTTACTTAGGACACAAGATTTGTTCTGAAGGTATTAGCATTGATCTGGATCGTATCCAGAAGGTTTTAGAATGGCCTATTCCTCAGATTGTGAAACAACTTCGTTCTTTCCTAGAGGATTTACGGTGTTTCTACGAAAGTCTGTGCGTGATTATTCACATATCACGGCACCCCTGACAAACATATTGAAAGGTCGTGGACGCAGGTCTACCCAGCCAATCTCTTGGAATGATGCAATAAACAAGGCTTTTGAAACCTTGAAGTTTTCTATCAAGGAAGCATCCGTTCTTGCATTACCCGATCCTACCCGGCCTTATGTTTTAGAGGCCGATGCGAGTGATTATGCGATTGGGGCAGCTTTATTCCAAGAGGGCAGACCTATAGCTTTCGAGAGTAAGAAGCTAGACGACACCCAATATCGTTAGCCCACACTAGAAAAGGAACTTTATGCTGTAGTGTATGCCCTTGAGGTTTGGAGACACTACTTGTATGGTTCAAAGTTCCTTGTATTGACTGATCATCAGTCGATTAAGTATGTGTGTGATGGATCTGAATTGAGGGGACGGAAAGCTAGATGGGCAGAATTGATGCAAGATTTTGATTTTGAAATACGTTATCGTAAGGGTTCGTTGAATAGTGTGGCGGATGCCTTAAGTCGAGTTAAGTTTGTAAATGCTCTGTCATTTACGGAAATATCCTCAGACCTATTTCAATCCTTGAGAGGGCTATACGCAACTGATAGTCATTTCAGTTCTTATTGGCAGAGAGTCCAGGATGGGAGCTCCATGGTTGACCAGGACTCTGAGATTGTGCCACCTACGGTACAGGCGGCGGGAGGTCAGTGGATGATTAGGAACGGCTTGCTGTTCCGGAATGAAAAGATTTGTGTACCAGATGTTCTGGACCTTAAATCCAAGATTCTTTGGGAGTGTCATGATGCTCCTAGTGCTGGACATCTGGGTATACATAGGACTCTGTCTCTTGTGAAGCATACCTTTTATTGGCCTAAGATGCGTGCATTTATAGTTTACAAGTAATTTTTGGACACTTGTTTTTGAGAAGTTAGAAACTACTCTAAGTATGAGTTCCTCGGATCATGCACAATCCGATGGCAGTACAGAGAAGGTTAACCAGTTGGTTGAAGACATGCTTCGGGCATATGTATCTAAGAGACAGTCTTCATGGGAAGATTATCTACCTATGATAGAATTTGCTTACAACAATGCAAAGCATTCGAGTACTAGTTACAGTCCTTTTATGCTTATGTACGGGTTTCAACCTAAGTCACCAGTTATGGTTGGGTTAAAAGGGATTCAAAATGATGCTGCTAAGAACTTCTTGCTAGACATGCAGGAAATGTTGCAGTTTGCCAAGGAGTCTATTAGAAGTGCCCAAGATCGGGACAGATTTTACGCTAATAGACATCGTTCACCTAGAGAGTTCTCTGAAGGAACGATGGTATATGTGCAAATTCCTAAGGAATCCAAGAGCCTAAGTACTGGTTTGGTTCCGAAATTATCCCCCAGATACTGTGGTCCATTCAAGGTCATTAAAAGAATTGGACCAGTTGCATATCGACTAGAATTGCCTCCTGATGTTAAAGTACATCCAGTCTTTCATGTCAGTAGACTGAAAGAAGTTTTGGGTGCGGATGATCAACTTGTTTCTCCTCACAAGATAATAGAAGTTACAGATTTGACTTTTATTCCACATGAACCTGAGTGTATTCTTGAATTTCGTGACAGACAGATTCGTAATCGATCTATCACGGAATACAAGATCAAGTGGAAGGATCGTGTTGAGGAGGATGCAACATGGGAGACATTACAAAACCTCCAAAGAACATTCCCAGGTCTTTTAGCGAACTCATGAGTGAGTTCTTAGAGGAGGGGGAGTATGTCATGTGCACGGATTGGTGTCTGACGTGTACTAGGTACACAGGACTAGCTCAGGTAGCCTGGGGAGGCTTAGAGCTAGGCAGGCTTGATTCTCGGGTTGAGTGGCAAGGGTACGAACTATTTATAGGTCTTCGATATTTTTGGCGCTTGGGGCCCGAGTCTATAAAAGGGACCCAGGGGTTCAGTTCTCAGAGAGCCGATGGGAGCAAGTTTCGTTCCCAGGTGCTAGGTCTGATCCTGGATTGAGTCGCGGACGCGCGCCTGCATCTTAGCGTAGCCCAAGGCCCAGAGGCAGATCCCAGGCTTCATAGCGCCACCTAGTGGTATGGGACACCAGGCTAGTTTGGATCTGATTGGGAGTTCTTGCCAGTAGCTCAGCTCGTGGCTCGGAGGGGACATCTCTTGATTCGGGATCACATCCCGTAGATGTCATGGTTGGGTGGTGAGCAGCCTGCTCAGTTTCTCACGTTGTGTGTGTTTGTTTGCAGATCAGAGGTTTCAGGACAGCTGGGACGTGTCAGTAGACACTGCCCATTTTGGGTTAGACCCTCTCATGGCTACCTTCTTGAATATTGATAAGTTCAATGGTAAAGGCTTTCACACATGGCAGATGAAAGTTAAGTTTGCATTGATGAGAGAAAACCTCTGGGGACTTGTCAAACTTGCTTCAACTTCTTCTTCAACAGCCTCTAATGCTGGAGAATCCTCAGCTCCTACACGCCCGGCACGAGATCCTGCTAGAGAGGAGAAAGCCTATGGCATTATTGCTCTTGGCTTAGGAGATGACTATATTCATCACATTTCTGATTTGGAGTCTCCTTATGAAGCTTGTCAAAAGCTTGATATTATTTTTTGTGCTAGCTCTCACATCTCAAAATTGTCACTTAAGATTGCTTTCTTTGAATTGAAGATGGCTAGTGGCACTCCCTTGGCTGCCCATGTCAATCACATGCGGTCTACTGTACTCCCTTGCTAAACCTCTACTCTACCCTCCCTTGCTAAACCCTAGCTGCAGTATTATTTATGAAGTATATATAATATACATAAAATACAGTATTTTTACATGTTTCTAGGCAAAACGCTTGCCAAAATCTAGAAACGTTTCTTGTGACACTGCTTGGTTGCCAAGGAAAAAAGACAAAATCACCCTGATATGGAATAGGTGCAAGGGTGGAGATATATACCTTTGTACGGCTAGAATATATCCAATCGTACAAATTAGGATTTTTATTGTCGCAATGGTGGAGATATCACCATGCCATGCTTACAATTTAGAGTCCCACTATTAGAACCTTTTCATGACAGTAATAAGTACAAGAGGCCACAATAATTCCCCCACAGAATTTGTGTATACAGTGAGCTTTCATTCGGCTAAAAGTTGAGGCATTCAGCAGATTTAGTAGACTAGGCATGTAAAATCAAAGGGTCCGTTATCGTATTATACAAAAAATTGGAGAATTCATCTCTAGAAAATACAAGTCAAGTACCTGAACCTTTGCAGCATATGGTTTCAATGTACTGTGACAGCAGCTTAAGCAGAACCCTTATGCCAGGTTTGTGAACCCGTTACATGCCGTTGGGCTCTTACCGCTTGGAATATCGATCAACTAAGGACTTTAGTCTTTCTGGCGCTAGATAGCGTGCCTGAATGAACATGCGTTCTGCTTCTCCTTTCTGGCCTTGGTCCTTCAAGAGGATAGCCTTTGCAAGGTAACCACGGAAATCTTCTGGATGGTTCGTGATGATAGACTCATACACAGCCACTGCATCACTTACATGACCCCAGTCTGAGTATGTCTTTCCAAGTAGAAGTTCGATCTGCACTGAATTGAGTTCGTCAGCTTCACCAGCTTTGCCTTCATTGGGTGAAACATCTCCTTCACTTGACTTTACCCGATCTCTTGCTGCAATGATTTCCTCGACAGCCTCGTTTGGCTTTCCTTGGGAAACGAGGGCGTCTACTAGACCAATCAATAGTGTGATGCTCCCCTTTGGAGAGACCGTTAGAGCCCTCCGATAAGTAGCAGCAGCTTGCTCATACTTTCCAAGAGCATTTTGTACCTCACCCAGCAATCGGAGCGCCTCCACATTTGCTGGAGTTGCCTGTAAAAGCTTTTCCAATTCCATCTCAGATTTGGAGTAGTCACCTAGTTCAGCAAAAGTGACTGCTGCTCCCTCCAAAGCATTTAAATCATCGGGATGAATTTTCAAAATCGCTTCATAACCTTGCAGCCGTTCCTTCAACTTGCCTAACTCTTCCGTGCTCATTTCCCCATTCGAGACAACCTTCTCCTGCACCACCTCTCCGGATGGAAAAAGGTCCCCAAACGCGAAAACAACACCAAAAACAACTACTGCAACGCCTATCCCAACTTTCACAGGGAGACTGACGCCTTCTTTTGCATTCGGTTTTGAGACGGGAGCATCATAATCTATCGGTCCATACTTCTTCTCTTCTTCCGCCCTCTTGGTTGCTTCCGCAGACCTCTTTATTGCTGCCAGGCGTTCCTCGAAGCTATTGGAAGTTTCCTTCCTGCTATTGGGTTGCGAATCCAAACCCACAAACAAATTGGGTGCATTTGTATCGGATAAGCCACCGGATGAAGTGTCTGTGTTTTCTTCGCCAGAACCTTTCGTTCTCGAAAGCTGTTTGCTTGGCAAACTATCGGATTTCGTGCCATCCAGCCTTGGCAAACTATCGGATTTCTTGGCTTTACTTTTGGGTTGAGGTCCAAAACCATGAGAAACAGCTTTACAAAACTTCCAGGAGCTACCTTTTCTCCTTCGAATGTTGCCAGGCTCAATCAGCAACGTTGGGCTGCATGTCTGCAGGAAATCAACATCTAAAGCAATTTTCGACCTCGAAAACAAAGTAGAACAGCTTGAGAGATGGAATGTGGCGTGACAAAACATTTCTGTGATAGGATTTCCAATTGCCCAAGCTTTGATCTCTACAGTATATGTATGTGTATGTATGTTATATGTATATGCATGTATGTTATATGTATGTGTATGTGTTGTATGTGTATGTGTGTGTGTGTGTGTGTTTGTGTGTGTGTTTGTGTTTATGTGTGTGTGTGTGTGTGTGTGTGTGTGTCAAAAAAAAAAAAGAGAGCCTCATGTAAATCTTGCCGATAATATACCTCTCATGGATTTACCAAAAAAAAAAGTGTATGTGTGTGTGTATGTGCGCGTGCGCGCATTACATACAATGTCTAAGGTCTTTGCAATGTCAACAAGTGGAGACTTTTTTGGCACTATGTACATAGAATGCACCCCGATGTTATTTCCTTACAGGAACATAATCAACACTTCTTGGCTGGCCAGCAAGGCCACTTTGCTGGTTATGACATCTTTTATGCTGGTACAATGCACTTTTCGGGGGTATGCATGCTGGTGAAACATGATATGCAGCCCACGGTTGCTTACAATGACCCCCAGGGTCGATGGATGGTAATCAGATGCATCTGTCATGCCGATCATTATGAAATAGCATTGGTTTATGCCTCTCAAACTTCTGCGATAAGAACTCAAATGTGGGCCTCCCTCAAGCAATATCCATGGCTGTCTAATGCTTTTTTGTGTGGGGACTTTAATAACTCGCCTGCCATGCAAGACAACACCACTCACCGATCTCACATGATCCCCACTGAGCTTCGACATTGGGAGGATATGCTTTCTTCCTTGCATGCAGAAGATTTGTGGCTCTCAACAAGGGATGGAGATATGGGTTATACATACCGTCATAACGCTTTCACTCATTACTGGGCTCGGCTTGATAGATGGTATTTGTTGCATGCTCAGCAATATGCTAGTTTTACATGTGCATTATGGGTTGATCATTCCCTCTTGCTGTCTTATCACTTTCCAGTATGCTTGACATTATCTATAGCACGGTTGACAGATGATATGCCTTTTTTGGGTCGTTGTCTACTCCATATTAACAGTGCTTATTTGCTTCATCAACAATTCCAAAATATGGTGAGAGTGGCTGTCCGCCCCCTCCTCTTACATGCTCAGGAGGATATGGATTTTGCTTGGATCAGTCTTGCACATCGCCTACAGGCTGTTATTCAAGATTATGGACGGAGTCACATGGAGAACCTCAGGCTTAAGCTGAAATGGGGTCAATCTCACAAGCAACAAATGGATGTAATCAGCTCTTATAGGCAGCTCGCTTCCTTTGAACAGGATTCTTGGGCTTATGCGGTTCATATCATCCATCAAAATGATCTTTGCAAATTAAAGAAGTGGCAAATCCGAGCTCGCATGAAACCCCTTTTGGATAAGGGTTGCTCCTCCAAGGGCTTCTTTAAAAGTTTGCATGCGGATCGACGAAAGGAGGATATTTGCAGGATCAAGCAGGATGATGGCACCTGGACCACCTCTAAATCAGAATTGGAATCGCAATGCTCTAATCATTTTCTTTTGCTTGCAATTGAGTATGCCAAATATTCTAAACAAGATGTTCTCATTCTGCAAGTGGACATTGCGAAAGCATTTGATACTGTCCATTGGGATTTTATTTCTCAGACTATGCATAAATTGGGATTTGGTCCTCAGCTGGTTCATGTTATTTACTGGTTGTATTCTCATGCCACTGCGCAGTGTCTGCTTGGCAGTGGGTTGTCAAGGACATGGACTATGAGCCGCTCAGTGAGACAGGGATGCCCTCTTAGTGTGCTACTGTATGCCATTGCTACTCGTCCGTTATTGTTGCATATGGACCATCTTGCAGATACTATGGGCAGCTTCATGGCTTGCAAATTCTAGGTGCACAGGCATATGTTGATGATTCATATTTTATGCCCAGGAATTCTCAACGTGACCTCTCTCATTTGATGCATACTTTGAATGATTTTGGCATAGCTGCTGGCCTGCATATCAACTTTCAGAAATCGAATCTTCTAGCTTTGAAAGAAGCTGATTGGCATGCACTTCTGTGGCCAGGCCACATTATTTCTTCCCATACCATTGTGAGGCATTTAGGGTATCCCATTGGCTGGAATACTACCCCTCAACAACAGCTTAAATGGGTGCTTCAAAAGATTAACAAGAAGTTGGAATATTGGCATTTGTCAACTTGGCCCTTACATGTTCGACTTCGGATAGTGCAATCTATCATTATGGCATATGTGCAATTTTATTTGCCTCTTCTTCATTGGTCTTTTAAGCATTTGGCTTCCTATATGTCCCAGGCTATGGAGATATTTTGGAAAAGTAAATCTCACAAGAAGGCTTTGCGAGTGCTTCCCATGCAGTCTGTTTGTTTTCCTAAGACTCATGGGGGACTCAATATTCTCAATCTTTAGTTTCATATGTTGGCAAGAAAGAGCACTATGATTTTTGTTTTTTTTCAGCAAAAATAGCCATGGGCTATTATGTTAGCAGCTATGTGTGGAAACATGAAGTCTCATGCATATGGGCATTGGATTACAGATCACTGGGAAGCAGTAATGACTACATTTCAGGGGGAAATTCCTGGCTGTCCTGTTTCTACTACTTTTATTCATGATTAGAAGAGAATTCTCTCTTACGCTAATTGGTCAAGTGCTTCCTCCCATCATGTAATTCTCTTCGTTTGGAAAGTATCCATTGGAGCAAGGTATTTGATTCGCCACTTGCTTTACAGGCACTTATTAAAGCATATAATCTTATGAAATTGGGCATAAGATTTGTTGGAGATGTGGTGGATCAACATGGTTATGTGCTCTCATTTCCACAAGCTTGTAGGACATCCCCCTTGGGTCTGCATCATAGGCCCATTTGGAGGCTACTTACATCTATGTTGCAGCCTTTTGTTCCTGTTCCTCTGTTGTTTGTATAGGATAGATTACTGGACTGGAATCTGACTTCCTTGTCTCCTGCTACCCGTTCACTTTCAATGCATGATTTGACATCCTCGATGGTCTACAGATTTCTTCTTCCACCACCGTGGATTGATAAGCATGCCAACACTCTTTGGAATTTGGATAGGCCTTTATCTTGGTGACAATCAAAACTCAAGAAAATTTGGAAAGCTAAATTGCCATTGAAATAGAGGCTTTTCTTTTGGAGATGTATAGTGGGAGCTTTTTCCATTGGGGTGAAATTGGAAGCACGTCATATTGCTTCCTCTTCCTGCCCCCGTTGCTCTTATCATCGTGAGACAGTTCCCCATTTGTTATGGTCTTGCCCGCACTCTCAGATATTGATTACTCATGTTTCTCATTTGCTGTGGCTTCAGTTTCCCTTTATCAGATTCGGGAAACTCTTCTGGATGTTTGGATGCTTCTCATCTCAGATGTCTCCATTCCTCCTTTTCTTTCACTGGGCTCGTTTTTGGGTACTATGGACTATTTGGACACAGAGATGGCATTTTAGGATGGGACGACAGTTCCCTCAGGCATACGCTTTCTTCATAATGTCCCTCAAGCAATCTTTATATGATGGTTATGTTGTGAGGGATTTGGATGCTACTAGCCTTGAAGTGTTTTCTCACTGTTTTTGAGTGCTTCCATTAGGCTCTCTTTTGGAGTCTAATGTCATGTACATTGATTTTATGTTGATTTTATAGTCACTGGTTTCACAAAAAAAAAGTGTGTATTCTCTCTTTTTTCACTAGGCAATCCATTGCTTCAACCGTATGAGTATTTTAGAGCATCATTACGGCAATCTCTGTATGATGCTTGTCATGAGAATGATGCTTGTCATGAGAATGACTTAGATGTATTTGCTTTAGAGGTGTTTTCCCCCTACTTTTGATTTTCTAAATAGTATGTTTTCCAAGCTATTCTCTGGTTTTGGAGCAAAAAGACGTTTTTGGATGATTCCCCTATTCCTTTCCAGGACTGAGATTTCGGAATGACTTGCAGGGGCAACCATTGTTTGTTTTTGGTATCCATTGCACTTCGGGAGTTCGAAAACCCCTTCATTCTTGAATTTGGGATCATTTCGTTGGATTTGTGACTCATTGTCTCTACTCCAACGTTTTTCAGCCAGTGTGTTGAAACTCAAGTTTGAAGCAACCATTCACAGATCTGTCATTTTTGGTGGACTCAAGAGGTCCTAAAACTTATGTGTTGCTCATCATTCGCACTCCCATGATGTTCACAAACAAATCGGTTTGCTAAAATATTTTTCAATCTGTGTGTTAGACTCGATGATTGAGACCACAATTTTCAAGACCATCTATTCCATTGCATTCCATAGGCTTAAAAACCCCTATCTGTCAGCTTTAAGTGATTTCGTAGAGATTTGGAGAAATTTCGTCTCTCTATGACGTTGAATCGTATGTTTCTTTGTCAAAAAGCCATTCAAAGGTTCAAACCTTTGATTTTTTGGCACGTGGCATTTTTTTATTAAACCTTAGGCTTCTAAGGTGTCATTTACAGGTCAATTGCAAGCTTTGACTTGGGTTTACTTCACGTCCAAAGAGGGTATTTGAAGTATTCTTTGAGATGTGAAAAGTGTAGGTCATGTCATTGATGCCATGTATGCAAAGATTGTAGTGATGCACATGTTTTGAGGCATCTCAGGGCCTATTTTCAGTAGTGGTCATTGTCATGGGGCCATGATTTTTGGGACATACCTTATGCAAATCACTCTGGTTGCAATCTGAGTGCTCATTCGTTTTTTGCATTGGGTTGCAATGGATGCTTTACAAGCCATTTGGGTGCATTGCAATCCTTGTTGGATGCATTGATAGACCCACATTGCCTTGTGGGATGCTTTATTGATGGACATTTAGCATATAGGTGCTTTTTTATGCTGAGGGACAGCTTTGACACATTGCAATTGATGCATTGATAGTGCTATGCTCTCTTGGATGAGACATTATTGATTCTTATGCCCATGGATGGTGTTTATGCTTGAGGCATTTAGCTCTTATTAGCATTGGGTTTGTCATTGCAGGTGGCATTTTCTTTTGGGCAAGATTTGCTCATATGGCTGCATAGTATATGCACATGAGTCTATTGCATTTGGATGCTTCGAGTCCTTGAGGTTGGTGATATTACCTTCCATTGTGGCATACATATTTGGGTGCACCTGGTATTTGCTGTGATTCTTTCTTGCAGGCACTAGCATTTGGGATTTTGCTTTATTTGCATCATGGCATCCTCTTCCATTTCTGAAAAGGAGTTTTTCATGATAAAAAAGTTTGATGGTACAAACTTTTCTCTGAGGAAAGAACAGATAAGGGATGTGCTTACTCAAAAAAATCAAATTAAACCCTTGGAAGGGATTGCAGCTAGGCGTGTAGCTATGTTTGAGGATTATTGGAATGAGTTTGGATGCATTAGCAAAATCTATTGTTAGACTTCATCTTGCAGAGTCAGTTTATTTCACAATAGTAAATGAGCAGACTACAGAAGATTTGTAGAAGAAATTATGTGCCACTTATGAGAAGGAACTGCCTCTAATAAAGTTTACCTCGTGAAGAGGTTGTTTGAGCTGCAGATGAAGGAAGGGGTCTCCATTGCTTCTCACTTGAATGAATTTAACATTATTTTCAGTCATCTTCAGGCTCAAAAGATGAATTTTGATGCAAAGACTAAGACAGTTTTCCTCTCGTTTTCATTGCCATCCTCTGGGATACCTTCGGTACAGCTGTCAGTAAAACTACACGTGGTGGAGTACTAAAGTTTGATGATGTTGTGGATAGCTTGTTGGCCAAGGAGATTAGATGAAAGTCTATGGATGGCAACAAGTAGGCTGCAGCCTTACATGTGCAAAGGGGCAAATCATAGTTCATGGGAAAGTCCCAAGAAAAACAGAAGTCTCGTAGCAAATCCATGGCACGGAACATTGAGTGTTACCATTGTGGCAAAAAGGGTCACATGAAAAAGGGTTGCTACAAGCTGAAAAGCAAGCAAAAGGATAAGAAAAGAATGCAAATTGGGGTGCAAATAAGAAGGAAGAGCATCCAAGGGGGGACAAAGGAAAAGTTAAGATTGAGGAGATCAATGCGGTTATTGATGATAGTGACAATGACAATCTCTTCATGTCTAGTCTACCTGAAGAGTTGCTTACCACTTCAGATAATGCATATTCCTAGGATTGGATTTTGGATTCTGGTGCTTCATTCCATGTTACTCCCCATAGGGAATGGTTCTCCACTTATGACAGTGGAAAGACAGGTTGTGTGCATATTAGAATAACTATGCATGTGATAGTGGGAGTAAGTGACATAAATTTTTCTTTTGCAAATGGGTCTGCATTTGTTTTGAAAAATATGAGACATGTGTCTAAGCTGACCAAGAGTCTCATTTTAGTCTCATTTTAGTGGGCCAGCTAGATGATGCTGGTTTTTAGACCATCTTTGTTTTGGGAGTTGGAAAATTCAAAAGGGCTCTATGCTTGGTGGAGAGTATCTCTCTCATGACTGTCAACATTTCTGTGATACACGTGGGATCAAGAGGGAGCTCACATCCCCTCCTACTCCAGAGCAAAATCTAATTGCAGAAAAGATGAACCACACTATTCAGGAAAGGTTGCAATGTATGCTTTCCAATGCAAGTCTTTCTAGTGGTATTTGGGCTAAGGCAATGAAGACTGCAGTGCATGTGATCAATAGATCATCTAGTAAGAGTTAGGATGGTGGTATTCCTGAATAGGCATGGAGTGGCAAGAAGCCCTCTTACTCTCATTTGCATATATTTGGCGTGAGGCATATGCACATGTGCCAAAAGAGCTTTGGAAGAAGCTAGATCCTAAGTCTAGGAAATGCATCTTTCTAGGTTATGGTGAAAGTGGAGAGATGGGCTATCGTCTCTAGGATCCAGATGGAAAGAAGATCATACGAAGCCATGATGTGGTCTTCAATGAGAAGAAGATGCATAAGACACCCATGAGGGATGTGGAAATGAGGAGAATCACTTTCCAAGATGTGAATTCACCTGCATATGTTGATAGACAGCAAGTTGTACATGCACCAAATGTGTAGGAAATGGTGACACCAGGTACTCCCATAGGTACACAATCAAGGACAAATGATGGATCATCTACTGGTGGAAATGATGAGCCAAATATGGCTGATATGCAGTCAGGACAGCAAGCTAAAATGCCCTTGAGAAGATTAACTAGAATGTTTAGACCGCTTGAGAGATTTGTTCCAAGGGTAGACTATGTGATGCTTATTGATTGTAGGGAGCCTTCTTGCTATAGGGAGGCTATGATGTGCGAGGATCAGTGCAAGTGGGAGTATGCTATGCAATCAGAGATGAGTTCACTCATAAAGAATAAGACGTGGGACTTGGTTTATTTGCCACATGGAAAGAAGGCATTGCCATGTAAATGGGTCTATAAGATAAAGGTCATAGGTGATGCTGTGCCTAAGTACAAGGCTTGTTTGGTTGCTAAAGGGTTCAAGAAAGAGAAGGGTGTGGACTTTGATGAGATCTTCTCTTTGGTTGTGAAGATGACCACACTTAGATATGTACTTGGACTTGTGGCAACAGAGGATATGGAGCTTATGTAGATGGATGTCAAGACAGGTCTCTTGCATGGGGATCTACATGAGGAAATTTACATGGTACGGCCATAAATATTTGAAGAAAAGGGCAAGGAGCATTTGGTTTGCAAGCTGAAAACGAGTCTCTATGGCCTTAAGCAGGTGCCTAGAGAATGGTATGAAAAGTTTGATGCTTTCATTCAGTCCCAAGGTTTCTAAAGAAGTGAGATTGATCATTGCCTCTACACTAAAAGGTCTAAGGGCTAAGGATAATAGCCTGGTACTCCTAGCACTTTATGTGGATGATATGCTATTGGCTATCAAGAACACTTATGAGCTAGATGCATTGAAGGCTAAGTTTCATGAGGCCTTTGACATGAAGGATTTGGGACCTGCAGGTCATATTCTTGGTATGCGCATCATGCGTGACCAGAGTAGGAAACTCCTTTGGCTTTCACAGAAGGAGTATGCTACAAAAATATTGCAACATTTCAATATGGAGGGGGGAAAGGCAGGAAATACTCCATTGCCTCCATATCTGAAACTGAGTCAGGAAGGTAGTCCCGAATTAGATGAGGAGAGCGCCATGATGGCCAAGGTTCCTTATGCATCAGTGGCAATTGGGAGTCTTATGTATGCTATGATAGCTACTAGACCATACATTGCATTTGTAGTCGAAATTGTTAGTTGGTATATGGCTAATCCCAGAAAGAGGCATTGGGAGGCAGTTAAGTGCATCATGAGGTGTACATGAAGGGTACCAAGGAGATGTGCATTTGCTTTGGAAAAGGAGAGATGTGTGTACTTGGGTACACCGATTGAGACTATGCAGGGCATGTGGCAGGAGATCCACTTCTAGCTATGTGTTCACCTTTGCAGGCGGTGCAGTGTCATGGATGTCTCGCATACAAAAGTGTGTTGCTTTCTCTACCACAGAGGCCGAGTATGTTGCAGCCACAGAGGGTTGCAAGGAGCATATATGGCTTGATCAGCTACTAGTGGGAGCTTTGAGGATTCATACAGGTGTAACGACATTGCATAGTGATTCCATAAGTGCTATTCAGCTAGCACAGAATGCCATCTTTCATATACAAAGACAAACACATTGAGGTTAGGTACCATTTCATCAGGGAGGTACTTGAGGACAAGCGCATAGAGATTGTCAAGGTCCATACATATGATAACCCTACAGATATGCTGATGAAGAGTCTACCTAGTTAGCAGTTTGAGTATTATCATGTATTAATGGGCATTATATAGTATGCTCACTAGCTGTTCTCCTTAAAGGCACATTGGCCTTTAAGTGGGAGGTTGTGGGGATTAAAGGCCACTATGCCTTAACCCCAATTATGTACAATACTTAGACACACACATATATATATATATAAATGACATAGAAGATTAGGGTGTTCTGCACCCACCAAAACTTGTGTGGCTCTGGCTCTCTCTCTCCCTCTCTCTCTCACCCTCTTCCGTTCCACTTCCATTGAGAGCACTCTCATGAGCAACAAAGATGTATGCTGCCTACTCCTACTACCTACTCCTACTATACCTCTATCACCCACACGTTGCTACCCAATGCCTCCTAGCATTGCTCAAAACCATGTCTTATGTTCTATGATCCATCCTTTACTCTTCTGTGAGCCATTGCCACCTTTGGTCCTATCTATACCATGTTCCTACAAGCTGCAATCCCCTTCTCCATCTATTTGTAATGGCATAAATCTACTCTAGTTGTGTGCATGTGATACAAAAGCATTGCCAAGACACAATGCATTTTTCTTACAAGTCAAATGCATTACCTACATTTAATTTCGAGTCGAGAGAAGAGAGGAAGAGGGGAACTAAGAAAATGCTTACAGTGTGTATGGTATGAAAGCAAACTATGAGGGCTCAAATCTAGTTCTCCACCCAACCATGAATCCCAGTGCTCCATTCTACCTTCTATATCTTCTTTGAGTACTCACTTGTGCTCTTTTGTCTCGAAACTTCCTATGTTTTTGGAGCTCTCTCTAGAATTCTCCCACCTAGCCCAATGCCTACCATGTGGCCTCTTCTCAAGGTGCCATGTGCCCTTGAATGGACCCTTCACTAATGCGCTCTTGAGGGCCTTCCATATGCACCTTCCAATTAATATCTTCTCTAAGTATTCATGCGTGTTCTTTTGTCTCGAGATCTTCTTCCTTTTTGGAGCTCTCTCTAGGATTCTCCCACCTAGCCCAATGCCTGCCATGTGGCTTCTTCTCACAAGGTGCCATGTGCCCTTGAATGGACCCTTCACTAATGTCCTCTTAAGGGCCTTCCATATAAACCTTTCAATTAATGTCTAGGCCTAGGAATGCCCCTAGAACCTGGCTCTCTAATCCCACATATGCATTGTTGAACCCTCTGGTTTCCCAACTCACCATAACCAAGCCATGGGCTTCCACGATTATGTTGACATAACATTCCCTTTCCCTTGAGAATGGCTTACATCCTTGAAAAAAAATTTGGGAAACCTCCTTTAGAGATTGCATACCTTTCCCATGTTGAACTCTCTTTAGGTCTACCTTTCCACTTAACCAAAATTTTTGATATACTATATGTCTTGTTCTTATTATTATCTATCTAAAATTCTTTATGGTTCATGTGGTAAATTAGCAAGGGTGGGGGTTGTGGATCTAGAACTGGTGGTGGAAATGGCAAATTTTGAGCCCAAATTGGCCCTTGCTTGGCCTACGGGGCTCCTTAAAGGCTAACTGGCCCTGATTATATGGATTAGGTGGTGTCGATAAGGACATTGGTTGCTATTTTTGATACATGGGTGGGGGCATTAGCTTAGAGTAATGGCATTGTGAAGTTTCATGATTTCCCCACCTAGCATAATGAGTGTAGTAGAGTGTTGGCCTTGCCCTTAGGCAAGGGCACTCATTCATTGGGTGGTTGCCTATGCATATCCCACACCACACATTGTCTCGCCTTGGAAACAAGTGTGGATTCTCTGCCTAGCCCACCCTTGAGCTGATGGACTACTCGATTCAAAAGGTCCATGGCTACTTCATCCATGTTTGTGCCCTTAGTCACTTGGGTGGCATCCTTACCCTTGATAGAGCTAATGGTCCTACCGAAATGAGACACTATTGAAGGAGCAATCGATGACTTCTCAGACTGTGCCTTTATCATCCAAGAGCATGGCATATTGAGGAACAATCTCAACATCGTATGTTTGATATGTGCATAGCACTAACCCAATAGAGTGCTATAAAGGGAAGGGTTAGAAACCCTAACCCTAACCCTAAAGGGGTTTGTATATATTCTACATTTTCAACTAAATCTAGTGTATAGTTAGTCGCAGTGGTGTGCTCTCTAGCTATGCCCTCTCTCCTCATCTCCACTCTTCTCCTCTTCTAGCTCCATATTTGTTCATGGTATCAGAGATCCCTGGTCATTGAGGCATAGATATTCGAGCATGAGAGATTTAGTAATTAAGTTTTCTCTTTCGCTTGACTGAATTCCATCCATTTCTTTTTCCGTTCATTCTTCCATGAGAATGAGTGGTTTCTTAATTCTTTAAGAGAGATTTTCTTCTCCATTTCTCAAGTGATTCTTGAGAGTTCTTTGTGAGGTTTCATTGTGAGAGAGACTTAGAATCATGAGAATTCATTGAGAGACTTGAGAGAGAGAGTTCTTGTGGAGTCTTGTTGAGAGATCTCCTCTGTGAGAGAAAGAGAGATATAGATCTTTTCTTGGATCTATGTGTGCATTGTTCTTTACTACAGCATAAGGGGAATTTCTTCTACAAAGAAAAAGCATCTAGTTACAATGTTCTAGTCGACGACTCCTCTACTGCAACTACAAGTTCCTAAGCTTCACCAAATCCTACTACAACCTCTGCAACACCCTACGTCCTATACCAAGGTCTACTCGGACCAGTAATAGGCTTAGCACAACACCATAGAACTCCTTGAATGGATCATCCTTGCACAGCACCACAATGACCTCCAACACTCACAAGCTCCTTCAATAGGTGGCTCCTTTGCCATGTGGTGGAAATTCAAGTCACAATCATTATGCTAATGAACCTGAGAATACATTTCCTGCAAGCGAGGATTTGTAGAATACTGAAACAGTGTATCTTGACATAGATTGTAATTTAAAAGGGGAATGTAGTTATCAAGTTGATCAAGCAAATCAGGATCCTTGGTACATCAACAACAGTCAATCATCACATATGATAAAGTATCAGGAATGGTTCACAGAGATGAAACCATTAGAAGGATAGAAGAACCTTATCTACATTGCAAATAACACACCAAATCTAATTGAAGGGAAATGCATTGTCCCTATGAACAATTTCACTAGTATGAAAGGATCAGTGAAATATGTACTCTATGTCCTGAATCTTAGCAAGAACCTCTTGTCAGTTGGGAAAATGACAGAACACAACTAAAGACATCTCCGATGGAGATGAATGCACTATCAGAGACAAATCTAGAGGATATCAGCTAGTAGGAAACGTAGTCAAGGAAGGACGCTTGTTCAAAATGCTAGCTTCATACCAGATTTGTATGCCATGTCAGCTCAATCGCAACTGATGCCACCTTTTGCATTATGGCACAAGAGATATGGACATGTCAATTTCAAAAGCTTGATTCAGCTAAGAAATCAGAATGGCAATTGGAATTCCGAAACTTCAGTTTCTTGAAAAATTTTGCAAAGCATGTTGCTTCAGTAAACAAAAGCGAACCAATTTTGATAGAATCACCTCTCAAGCATGAGGTATTCTTGATTTGATTCACATAGATGTATGGGGTTATGCCCAAACCCACATCATCAATGGTTCAGTTTACTACTTGTGACTTTCATTGACGACTACTATAGATATTGTTGGGTCTACTTTCTAAAAGAGAAATCTAAAGTTTTTTCCAAATTTCAAGAATTCAAAGCCATGGTAGAAAACCAAACAGGCAATAAAATCAAAGTCAATGATATCAAACAAAGGAGGTGAATATATGTCCATGATTCATGAATTTTTGCAGAAGTAATGGCATTTGAAGACAATTCACTTGTGCAGATACTCCTTAGAAGAATGCGAGAGCTGAAAGGAAGAACAAGACTTTAGCAAATAGTGTGCAATGCTCAGTGAGAAGCATCTTTCGAATTAGTATTGGGTAGAAGCAATTACCACTGCAAACTACTTGCTTAATCGGCTTCCGACCAAACCAATTCAGGGTATGACACCTTATGAATCATTCACTGGACACAAACCATGCATTGGGCATCTCCGCATATTCGGTTGCATAGTATATGCCCACATATATGACGATCATTTTGCAGAAAAATGGATGTGAAGTCACATCAAGGCATCATGGTTGGCTATAGTGAAGAAAGCAAAGCATACAAGTTATATGATCCCATCAATCTAAAGGTCATCATCTCCAGAGATGTAATCTTTAATGAAGAATCATAATGGAAAACATCATATTCTCAGGATATAGACACACCAATTATACAGTCATCTACAAAAAAGGTTGATGAAGAACAACAATTATTGCCAGAGACACCCCGAGAAGAGCAACAACAACTCAAGCGGTCTATTAGGGAAAGCAGAACACCAGTCAGATCGACATATGCTCATAAAGAAAAAGCAATTTAGGTTGAAACTATCAACTATGCTCTTATGACTACCATCCTAGCTACAGAAGATCCAGCGTACTTCAAAGATGCAGTTGACAAGCCAGAATGGCAAACTACTATGAATGAAGAAATGGAAGCTTTGTACAAGAAAAATACTTGGGAATTATAAGACCTTCCACTAGGAAAGAAGGCCATAGCAAACAAATGGTTTACAAAGTGAAGTACAATCGAGATGGAAGCATCGAAAGATACAAAGCCAGACTAGTTGCAAAAGGATTTGCACAACAATATGGTCAAGACTATGATGAGACTTATGCTCTAGTAGCAAAGATGGATTCCATACGGTTCTCGATATCACTAGTGACACTTAGTAGATGGAATGTGTACCACCTCAATGTCAAGAATGCTTTTCTTAATGGTTGCCTAGATGAGGAAATCTACATGCAACAACCAGTAGGTTATGTTGAACCAAGGAAAGAGATTCAGGTTTGCCATCTAAACAAAAGTCTCTATGACTTAAAGCAATCACCCAAAAGTTGGTATAGCCAAATCAACAAGTAGTTTGCTAATCTGGAATACATGAATCCAATGCAGATCATACTCTCTACTAAAAAGTTCAAGAGGAAGACATTACTATTGCACTTTTGTACACACATGATCTGATTGTGATCGGAAGCAATGATAGCTTCATAAAAAAGCTAAAACAAGACTTGTCTATACAGAGTTCGACATGAAAGATCTTGGACTTATGCACTACTGTCTTGGTATTGAGTTTTGGAGAGACTTGAACAGCACCTTCATGAGTCTGACAGTCTCCTGAAGAAGTTTCATATGGCATATTGCAAGATTGCAAGCACTCCCATGGAACAGAGTTTGAAACTTACTAAAGATCCAGACAAGCCTATAGTCAATGATAGACAGTATTGGCAACTCATCAGATCTCTTATATATCTGACTATCACATGGCCAGATATTTGTTATGCAGTAAGCTCACTAGCACAGTTCATGGCAAATCTGAAAGACTCTCACTGGAATGCAACCAAAAGAGTCTTAAGGTACATTAGAGGTACAAGATAGTTTGGGATAGAATACAGAGGAAGTCATCCAAGGTCGCATGGATACTGTGATAGTGACTATGCAGGAGATCATGAGACCAAGAGATCCACCTTGGTCAAGGTGCTATATCATGGTTGTCAAACAAACAGCCAACTGTTTCTTTGTCTTCAACTGAAGCAGAATATAGGGCACTCATAATAGGTGCATGTAAGGCTATATGGATCAGAAGACTAATGTCAAAAACAAATTACTTTGATGAATCAAAGCCAACAACAATATACTGTGATAATTAATCAGCTCAAGCATTGGCCAAGAATCTATATCACTCTAGAGCCAAGCACATTGATGTCAGAGAGCACTTCGCCAAAGAAAGAGTGTTACTTGGTAACATCACACTACAATTCCCCATAATCATCATCTTGAGGGAAGGCCTCCTTCATGATGTTGATCTTGAGAAAAGGTGTTGAGGAACCATCTCAACATCATATGTTTGATATGTGCATAGCACTAACCCAATAGAGTGCTATGAAGGAAAGGGTTAGAAACCCTAACCCTAGTGGCCCCGCCCCCCTCCCTAGTACTTGCACTAGGATCCTCATCACCTCATCAGTGAGTACTCTATGGCGTGAGTAGAGGTGCTTGAGGGACTGGCACAATAATAAAGTTGGTCGGTCCTTGGGGTCAATTATAAACGTTTGTTAGCCTAATAGGAATTGGTGGATTGTCTTGGCCTTGTGGGACCTAGAGCCGGCATACACCGTTTATTGGTATGGGCATTGGTACAGGTATATTCACGTTTGAAACTAACCTATAGGATAAAGCTGTGGGGAAGGAAGTGCTCTCTAGAGCTCCCCCCAAAGTTGCAAATAGATTGGGATGAGGAGCCATTGATACTCGGAAGGTATCATCCCCAAAGTCCATCTGATTGGTCCTTCATCCTTCGGGCCAATACCTAGGTACCCAAGGTTCAAAAGTCCTTATGAAGGAGGGTTCACTCTCATAGAACTATACGTGCAGCCCTAAGGATCCCTCAACTGATATGGGTACGTGGTTGCTTGGTGCATTGCCGGATACTGTAGCTGGTGGTGGGTCTTCTTGCTCCTCAACCACCCCATTTTGCTTGGCAAATGCATTGATTTAGTCAAAATCAACCAAGCTGAATCATCCCATGAGGTTGATGAATGACTCCCTTATTTCTGAGGCTGTGGCTCGGCTATGGTAGAAGGAGTGGGGGGCCTTATCGAGCTAGATTTGGGAGCCATGGAGGCCCCCATATTTGGGTTCATGTTTTCCCCCATCTCAGTGTTAAAGCTCATAGATCCCTCTAAGATTGAGGACTCAATGTGTGCAGGACCTTGCATCGAGTATGAGCTTAAGGTTGAGATCCCAAACGGTATTGATAGTGCGGCACTAGTTGGACTGGTTATGATGTTATTGGAAGTGGCCTATCTTCTGGGTTTTATTCCCAAAGGCAAAGGATGACCCACAACTTAAGAGGGCGAAATGCACGTTATGTACAGGATCGTAAGTTGTACTCATTGTACATGCTTCTAATATGTAGTCACTATGCTCACACATGCACATACTACTCTGATTTCTTTTTAGTTTTCTTTTCTAGTTTTGGATGCTATCATATGCACAAAATGAAATCCACAAAAAGGTATTGTACATGCACCCTCTACTTACCCATTGCAATTTAAGAGGGGGTGTTAAGGATGGTGTAAATTGCACCATACCTCTAGGAAATTAGTAGACCCTAACCCTAAGGGGTTCACGGTGCTTATTTAAAACATGACACTAGTAGATTAGCCACTCCATTGTATGGACACTCATTAGCTCTAATGTATAGCATTGAATTAGTGGTCTCCTTGTCAAGGTGTTTATATCTCTCACCTTTTGACACATAGGAGCCATTTGATAGATGGGAATATATTGGTCGTTCTACATAACATAATGACTTATATAGGTGGATTGACTCATAGTGTTATTGTATTGCAAGTAATCACTCCCACTAAGGATGTGATCTAGTTCTTCCCGATCACTAGGTAGTTCCTCCATGAACACTTGGTTCATAGGAGTGATTCGTTGTGGAGGTGGTCGAGGGCCTAGTATAGGTGGGGGTAATGAGATATTTTGAGTCTTAAATTTCTTTTAGTTGGCAAGAGTGGCTCCTTGTATTGTTAATTTTCCCTAGTTGGATGCATTTAGAGGCATCGATAATGTTAGTGGTGGCCTTGGTTGGTACATGGGCTAGGGGCTCGTCTTAGGATATTGACATTGTGATGCCTTATTATTCTCCCATCATGAACAATGGGCACAATAGAGTGTTGGCATTGCCCTAAGGTAGAGGAACTTGTTTGTGTGGGGATTTCCCATACAAAGTCCACATCCTAGAAATAAGTGAGGATTTCTAGGGGTTCGTTTAGCCACCCCTCCTTTTAATTATTGTCTTAGCTGATTTAACAAGTTGATAGCCAACACCTCCATGTCCATGCCTTTAGTGGTTGTGGCTACCTCTTTGGCTTCACCAAAATTGTGGCCTTCAAGCTTTGTGACCCCTCAGATGAGGTGGATCAAGTCTTCTTCCCTTGATACTTTTCCTTGATATTATCACCTAGATGTATTGTAGTCTTAATGCATAGCTCAAACCATGTGGGATTGATCACGAATAGATGATCATGAAGCTTAGAGTCCCATAGACCTATGAGGAAGTGTGGTAATAGTTGTGTTCCTCTCATGAGCATGAGTCTAAGTGTTTTATCCTAGCAATGTAGTCTCTAAGAGACTCTGTTTCCTTTTGCTTGACCTCATATAATTGGTTGATAGGACTCCATTTTGGTTGACTTGGGGCAAACCCTATTACGAATGTCTTGCGCAAGGTGTCCCAATTTATCTTCTCCTCAGGGTTCAAGGATCTAAATCACTGGCCCACCTTGCCATCAATACTTAGTCTGAAGATATTGACTTTTTCTAGGATACAAATGTCACCAAATGTCTTGCAGATTTATTCAAAATTCTCTACATGGAAAACTGGATTTCCTTCTCCTAGGAACTTGGTGATTAGCTTGGAGTTTGTGATAGGTTTACTTCTAAAAGTGTTTTGGTCTCTTCCTATAAATGTTGGAGGGTGGCCCTCCTTCTTAGTGATTGCACTAGGATCCTTATTACCTCATTGGTACCATTTGTGAAGTAGGTAAAACTTGAGGAATGGTGACCTTGCTTTGTACATTGGTAGTCTTGGTGGAGGGTTCCATGTATTTGGTGGATGTACAAATGTAGGATTTGAGGACTGTGACCCACTGGTAATTTGTATTATGACTTAAGGTTGGTTGGGCCGAATAGGTTGGGTTGGAGGTCTTCTAGAAAGTGGCATATCCACCCCAGGTAGGCCTATAAGGGGCTATTGTTGGGAATAGCATATCTCCCATGTTTTGTGGCCAAGTAGGAATCAAAAAAGCTTTGGATGTGAGGAGCCTTATTTTTGGACCTTCTAGACTACTCCTTTATCCATTATGTTCTCCTTTATCCATTATGTTCTAGCATTTGAAACTCTTGGGGAAGTCTAGGGCCAAATTCACCCCTATATGACTAGCTTTCATTAAATAATGGATGTGGTGGTGGTTGATTGTTGCAAGTAGCTACAATGGGACTTGGCTCCCTAAATATTACTTCCCAATACTATTGGTTGGGCTAACACCTAAGGTTCTACCATTTCTCTATTTTGCCTAGCAAATGGGTTCAACATGTCCATGGGTTCAGTTAGTACAAGCCTACCCATCATGTGGGAAAAGGTTTCCCTTACTCTAGCTATTGTAGATGGGGTAGGAGACCAGGGATCAATAAAGCTAGAGTTCAGACCCAGTGAGGCTCTAACATTGGAGGGTTCTCCCACATCTCCATCCAGGCTCATGGACTCTTCCAAGCTGTACAAGTCATCTTGCGGTAGCTCATGCATGGTGTAACAATTGATTCTGAGCTTATTGAACTTAAGAATACAAAGCTAGGTGTGTAGGTCAACAAGAGGGTATTTGAGGCACTATCCTCAGGCTCAGGGTACTCCTAGAACTTTTCTTGATCTCAAGCGCATGTGTTATATGGCACAGTTGAGGCCCTAATTCTAGGTTGATTTCGCTTTGATGTGGTGTCAAGGAACATGATTTTTTGGAAAAATGGGGTTTATTTCAATGTAATTTACATGCAATTTTCATCAATTTTGTCAAAATCTGCAACTAGCCAACCTTCAATTTAGGAGCTAATTCAGTGTGCATTGAATTAGTAATTTGGTATGCATTAGGAATTCATCATTGACTTGTGCTACTTCAACATTGACAAAGTGCTAGTTCAACTTGGCAGAGCTAATTGAGCATGCAGGGATGAATTAGTAACTCAAGACTTTTGCTAATTCAGTGTTAACCAAGTGCTGACATGCCAGCTGTTAGCATTTAATGTCTAGTTGGCAGTTAGGTGGAAATTGTTAGGGGTAGGTGGGGCTGGCTATTTCAACATGTGCTAAATTAGTAATTCAACATGGACTTTTCTAATTTAGCATTAACTTTGCTAAGTCAACATGCCAAAGCTAATTCAACGTGCATTGAATTAGTAATTCAACATTGACTTTGCTAGCCCCAGCTTTTAACAAATGGCACATAGTGATGGTGCCCCGCTGACTGGCAACACCCAAATGGCCACCACCCTAATTGCAGCTAGAATTCTTGATAAGGGTAAGGCAGCCATGACAATTGAGCTACCATGCCTTGATTCTCTTACCCTCCTTACAAACTTGGTCCAAGGATTCTCTACAGAGTCCTCATGGATTGTGCTCTTGAAGCAGCATATTTGGGCATTCTAGCACAACTGGGACATGACAAACATGGAGCTTGAGGTGGCTAGACTCCATTTTGACTTTGAGGGTAAGGCTTGGAGCAAGCAAGAGCACAAGTTGAACAAGGAGGTCTTGTTCCTCAAGGAGGTGCAACACGGGTTGCAAGGATGGATGCAGTTATTGAAAGACATAGCCACGCTCTCAATCCTAGCATGGGCCAAACACCTCCGACCCCACCCATGCCAATGACTCACGACCAAAAGAACATGTTGGAGTGGTGGCTATAGCTCACCTACGAGAAGGCCAAGTTCACCACAAAGGTGATTCATTTACATGTGGGCACCTAGGACCTCTGTCAGAGTGGAAAAACTTGCAACATGAATTGGCAACTATGGGGCAAGTGCCCAATAGTGCCTCATATTTTGAAATTAGGTTGTTTGAGATGTATGACTTGGCATTCATCACCTCACCCAACTAGCCACACAAGAAAAGATGCCTCAACATCCATGGTATCTAGTCTTGTCCTAATTCACGTAGACCATGCTTGGAACCAAGTTGTGTAGCCCCACTTGTAGCTCCACCTTCGCCTCCTCCAGCTTTTGACCATCGTGCCCCTGACCACCACAATAGCACAAGTAGATTTTGATGATGCAAAGAGGTCATCAACGCATGACCCTTCGTCTATTGGTGGAGGGTATTGTAGAAGGTTCAGCAACAAATGGCTTTTTTAAGGGAAATTTTTTAGCACGAGTTTGTTAACAGCCATTGAGCATGTTAGCAGATCTGGCCCATCCAAGCTGCAAGGGCTTTGAGCCACAAATCACTCCATTTTGAAGTAGTCGCCCCAGGATCACCCAAATTGGCAAGGATAACACACGAGCCATTTGGATCCTGTATATGGATAACACAAGAGCCATTTGGAGATAAAGAAAAGGTTGAGAGAATTAGCATATGCCTTGGCACCATATGGGCCCAAGTGGTTGTAACAAGAGTCTAGAGAGACCGGTACAAGGAATAGGGTTGGCCCTCCCTTCAAAAGGTGACTTATATAAAAGGCTAAGTGTTTGACTTTGGTCTTCATTGTCTACTTTCAAGGAATGGAATAGAAGCTCTCTTTTCTCTCATTCTCTTGCATTGAGTTTCTTTGTTCTTCCTTGTGAGTTGTCTTGTGATTGCCATACTCCCTCACTCCAATCCCCCTCCCTCATGCTCTTCTCTCCCTTCTCTCCCCCTCTCCCCTCACTTCCCCTTTCCCCGTGGAATCACTTGCACATGATCCAGTACATGCTTGGGTGACACAAGTGGGTTGTTTGTGCATATGGAGCTCCCACAAGGAGTTGTTCAAGAGTGGAGGCTTCGATGGCATTCCCCAAGATCCCCACAACATGTGAGTCACTGCTGGCAGAGACTACACATTATCGGCACCTTGCCAGGGAGTTTGAGGTATGCTTTTGTAATGCACAAGCTTTCTATCAATATCCACCCATTGCACAATGATTCTAGCTTATCTAGAGTTGTTTTTAGTGGAGTATAGGCTGGGTTAGATGGAGATAAGTGTGGTTTTGGTGTCAGAAGAGTAGATATTGCCATTTCCATCCGTAGTGTGTTTTTTGCTCATTTGAGCTTGTTTTTTTTGTGCTTTTTGTTGCCACATTGTAGGAGTAGCTAGTAGGGATGATTGCTAAGGTGTGTATGGCATCACATTTCACTTAAAAACACCAAAAAATTCTTTTGAATGAGTTTAAATTGGCAAAGGAGTGTGTTCTCAGCCACCATCTTTAAAAATCCTAATTTTGATGCTTTCAATTGGTTGTTTTTTGTGCTTTTTGTTTGGATTAGGTAGAATAGGTACTGTAGCTTCTACATTTGTGCTCTCAAACCTTGAACAAAAACTTCAAAATCTCCAGAGAGCATCAAAAACCAGTCGGTGACTGTGCAAGACTTGGAGTCACTACTATAAATTTAAAGGTGTGACTTAGTCAATCGTTGCTCTATAATGTAGCAACTAACATATGGACTGGCAGTTGGACACCCACCCCCACCCACCTCACCTAACTCCATGTGGCAGTTAAAGAACTCACAACTATCACTTCAGAGGTCAACCCTCGCTTAATGACTAGCACAGCGATTGAGGACTCATCGCTTTATTGGTACTATAGCGACTCGTGACCCACTGCTATAAGCAATCGTTGCTATAACACCCATTGTTGTATTGAGTCATTGCTTTATTCACCCGCTGCTTTATTGAGTCATTGCTTTATTTAGTCATTGCTATATTGAGTCGTTGCTATATTGCTAACACAGTGACTTCCTGAGTCGCTACTTTTCGGTTAACACAACAACTAACGCTTCAAGGTTTAGGAAGACATAAAGACTTATTTTGATTGGGCAGTCAGGCAGAATAGGAGACACACATTTTTTTTTTCCCATGTTGCATTTGCACAGCATAACAAAAATAGCTATTTCTTACTTATTTCTCTTTCATGACATAAGGCCCTAATAAATAGTGGAAAATCACAAAAACTAGCATCATTATTTGTCCTTTTCTTTTAGTCCTGAGTTGCGTGCGCAAAATCCTTTTCCAACTTTCATCGCCCGCGAAAGTAGTTCGCTTACTATGATTTTTCAAAGCATTGAGCTGAATAATTTGTAGCCCCAAACAGCTCCTGTCACAAAAGTCCGTGCGAAATGTGTAAGCTGAAGACGTAACGACAGTAGCAGCAATGGCGTGTGGTTGAACCCCAATCCTCCTGATTACTTCGCTTACTATGATTTTTCAAAGCATTGAGCTGAATAATTTGTAGCCCCATTCCATGCATAATGGATCGGATGTCTGCATGTCCAAACAGCTCCCGTCACAAAAGTCCGTGCGAAATGTGTAAGCTGAAGAAACAGCAATGGCGTGTGGTTGAACCCCAATCCTCCTGCTCTGTGGTTTTTGAAAACGCAAGCAAAAGCGTGATGCAAGTTCTTCATTTCTGTCGTCTTCGCTTTCCGCAACAGTGACTATAAATCTAATTTAAACGTTTGCCCAAAACGCAACACACGCAACAGATTTGAAACAGTGAGAATTTAAACGTTTGCACAAAACGTCAGTGATTCGCAACAAAAGGGCGCCGCTGCCGGGGATCGAACCCGGGTCACCCGCGTGACAGGCGGGAATACTTACCACTATACTACAACGACTCACGATGTAACACTTAATGGAATTAAAAATCTTATTGTAATACTTGATTGAAGCCTCTCGGCCGGGGCATAGGTGGTTTCCTTGTAAGGATCAAACAAGATGAATCAGGCCTGCCAACCAAATTCAATGGAAGCACTCCTGCAGGGTGTATTCATGGCTGCCCAAAAGTTGGTGGAGAAATTTTTGAAGATGCATCACAAAAGATGCAGGCATGGAGGTAAGGACTAAGGGAAAGAGAGAGAGAGAGAGAGAGAGTAAAGTAAGCTGAAGTCCTGCAAAATAAGTGAGGATGAAAAAAATAGTAAGTTGAGCATCAAACAATGGATACAATTCCCTTTGAGGAGAAAATCATCACTAAGCCTTTCCCCTCTTGCGGCAGGCCAAAACTAGATACAAATATACCTCATCCCCTTCTTGCACAATCAGTTTTTCTTTCACACATGTTTTAAAATTTTATACAAAGAATTGAAGTACATGTATTATGCAACAAGTACAACAAACTATATTACATTATTTGAAGCTTGTCTCATTTAAACTTTTCACCACTATATAAGATACCTACAAGATCATAGCATATGGAATATAAATCATCAATCATGAAAAGTATTAATCATGTAATGTTGACCTTAGCAGGAAAGTAAAGTACCACATCAGTTTTAAATGAATCATTAGTTCAAATTTATGAGGATGGTCATATGGTACAAATTTCCTACTCCTCCTCCACTTTTATGTGCGATAGTTATTGCTCTAATTATGTTTTGTTAACCATTATTTTTTCTTTTAAAAATGCTAAGAGGTGAGTCCATGTGTGTCTTGTGTCCATGTCCTTGTGTATCTTCTCATGTCACATAGAAAAAATATTAGTTGATTATGATTGTTCTCATCATATGTCAATCTTTTAGTGCCTTCTTGTTTTTACCTTACCTTGTCTTTAATCCAAGCTTATGGTTTTTTCAACTAACAGATGCTTCACCAAGCACTTCCAACGTGCTAATTATTGTGATCAAACATGAGGATGTCCACTAGTATTTCAATCATCAAGAAGTATTATAGCCTCACTAATCCAACCATGGTTTTACTTGTTTTCATCCCTCTCTTGGACTCTTCTTCAACATATTTAGGTTTGATTGAATTTGGCTTCTAGATCCTTCATTACATTCAAATATTTATGCACATATTCATATATTTACAATAATATTGTAGAGTGTTAAGATAGGTTTCAACTCAATTGGCTTCTAGATGCTTCATTACATTCAAATGTTTGAATGTGCACAAGCACATTCAAATGTTTGTGCAAATTTTCATATTTTTGCAAATATATTATAGAGTGTATCTATGCTTGATACAATTCAAGGTGAAGGTATGAAATTACTTCCAAAACAAAAAAGATATGATCCCCATAACAAAAAAGATATTGACCTCCATAGACATAGATTTCAAAGATGGCTAGGTATTGGTCCTTCTTTATATAGCTTTTGAATGTTTAAATTTTTGGGCATTGGAAATTGGAGGATAGTGTCAATGTGGAAACTAGAGCATGATAGTGTGACTAAACTTAGGCTTGTTTTGTAAAGGAATAACCAAGCCAGATTAACTCAAGCTAATAAGATTAAAGCCAGAGTTCCGACTTGGATCAGGTTTATGATGTCCTAGATGTTGGTGATTTGCTAAGGGCATCTGTATAGCGACAAATGGCATTCTACCATTGTTATGTAATGTCAAGGTCCCTTTGCATAGCTTGGGCATCATACTAATGAAAATCCATCCAAGTTTCTATCATTGTAGACATGTGATGTTGGACTTTTTTATGTTTACAAGAGGTAGATTTGTTTCAAACCGACAGAATTGCATCTTCCATGTAAGAAGCAACACCCTATTTCCCTACTCTTTTTGTCCAAAATATTGTGCAAATATAAACCTCTACTAGTATGGAACCTCAATCTCATTGTAACTAAAATCTTGATCTCACTCTCAATCTCAATCCTAATCACAATCTCAATCTAAATCTCGATCACACTTTCATGCAAGAATCATCCCACAAAATCTCTTGCAAATTATTTTGTTCCAAAAATGGACTTCTATTGAGAATGAAAGAAATAGCCAAGAACAAAGCACTCAAGGCGTAAATACATCATACAAAGCATGTGGTAAAGTGCCACTCAAAATATTGATGCATATGCAAATCCTTAGAGAAACCAAGACTATGGCTAAATTTGCCACACCATGGTAGTAAGATACTCAAAGAAGAAATGATTGCTCCAGACAAAATCACCCTCCATCGATGCAAACCTAAAAGTCCCTTGCATCCTCGATCAGATGGACATTATGGCATGTAAAATACCTATCTGAATTTGCTAGCCATGTTATGGACTTGGGAATTGTGTAATGCCTATACACATCTCAATCTCATAATGTGATAGGTAGTGCAGCTTGCAATAATCTCCCAAATCATTGATGCATGTGCAAGCCTCTATTCATAAGAGGGAGGAACAATGTCAAGTTGAAAAAACTCTATAATATGATACCAAATTGTGATAGCCCAAGAAGACCATAAAATACCTGGGGCATAATCAAAATCGTCCATTGAATCCCAAGTAATGGGCAAACTAGAGGAATAAACCCTACTAAAATAAGTCCTACAATCTCAGCCCAAATCTTGTGAATATTATCTCAGATCAGTTTCAAATCTATTGGGATTTGGATAACTATAAGCCACCACAATATAGTTGATATGACCATGATTCAAATACCATAATTCTACATAGAATATTCACATGCCATAAAGCCATATAGCATTACATTTAAACAACTTGGTATACAAGAGGTGCACCATCCCAAAAATCTAAATATATCATTTAAATCCTCGTAATCGATGCATAACCACGTAGTACCAATAACTGTAGAGGATACTTATTTTTTATTGTGATTTCAATTAAATCCTAGTAATCTATGCATAACTGCATAGCACCATCTTTTTTCTTTACTATTAGAACTAGTGAAGACCAAGGTGAGGTGTTAGGTTGAATTTGGCCTTTCCTATTTGGTTAATTGTCTTTCAACCTCATGTTCTTCCATTTGACTAAGTCTATATGGTGGTTTACAAATAGAGGCAGACCTAGGAGTTATGTCTATCTTATGATCTATTTCTCTCTTAGAGGGTAAATCACCAGAAAAATCACATTAAAAAACATAATTAAAATCAATCATTAAAAATATATATATATACTTTTTAACAACATCAAAGAAAATTTACTCTTTTTCAGATGCAGTAGAAATAAAATCACCAATAAAAGTAAGTTCACAAAGATATACCTCGCATTCTTGTTGGTGTAGAAGTTTGTTCCAATTCCATAGAATAAATAAGGGGAGAATTGGTACATTTATATAGAACATAGATAGAACATATATTCTATAGTTAAAATATACCCAATGTTATTTCCTTATATGTTATTCAAATATACCCTTATAGTTCATTGGGATCCACTACCTTGTCATCTTGTGTTCATATTAGAATGGTTCATTGGGATCCACTACCTTATTCATTGAGATATCGTATTTCATTAGGTTGATATTGGGAGGGCTGAAATCTCTTCGCAAGATGACAATGATTGTCATCTTAAGAGTGCTGAAATCTCCTCGCAATATGAAAGTAGAAGCTTGTTCCTCTAAATAGATTGGCAATATGCTGCACATCAAATCATTTCTTACATTAGTACTTGAGGGCCTTCCTTGAAACTTGAACCAGTTTTTAAAATCAAAGCAAGTAAACACTACAGTAGGCATTACAATTTCTAGAGGAGCACTTTATTAAAGGCTTGGATTTTATGTAATGTGTTTTTTGAAACAAGTGTTTTGGTACCACTAAATTTTTTGTTAATGAAGTGGATCTCTCTCTCTCTCTCTCTCTCTCTCTCTCTCTCTCTCTCACACACACACACACACACACACACGCACGCACACACACACACACGTGGACACACACACACACACACAACCTTTTATGATAGAAAAACTCATGAAGTCATTGTGGAAAAACTCGCCACCATAAAGTATACCCCGGGGAGACTCCGTCAAATGTAGGTCCAACTGTTTCTCGAAGAATTTTATGGTGGGACTAGCCCCTATTTCCACCCCTAAGTGCTCTAGAATGACATGAAATTAATGAACTCCTCTTCTTTTATGATACTGGTGTAACCATGGACCAATACTTAGAGATCCACTGATAGCTCAGTAGAGAACAGAGCAATACCTAAATCAAATTGTCAGGTATTGGGTGCCCCCTCAATTTATCTAAATGGTCCAAATAGAGTTTGTTGCTTAGGACCAAGTGTAGCAAGCTATTCAGACATAGCTATAGATGGAGCATGATGCTTTGAAGGTGGCCTTCCCTCATTAGCATAAAATCATGAAGAGGTGCAGGTAGAGCATGTTGCATTGGTCTTCTAGAGCTGTATGAAAATAAAGATTTGCTAGGTACGCCAAGCAAAGAATTGTGTAGTTGAGGCAAAGGAATAGGGAGCGCTAAGTGGTCTCATAGTGAACATCTTTCTCCCACTAATTCTAGTCTCTCTGCAGGCCATGATTTTACAAGTATGTCTAGATCTTTTATAGAGAGTGTTTTGGCTATACCTATCCTAATAGATTTATCAAATATGATTCAAACTCAAGATATTACAAGTGGATCTCTATCACTAATCCACACACACATTGATGTCATGTTGAATACATTTGATTGTGCACTTGGTCCTTATCAACACAAGGTTATCAAGTCCTTCAAATCAATTTGATTACCCATCCTTTGGTAACAATGCATTGGAATAGAAGTATTTTCATCTCTTACTTTCATATTTTCAAGTATTGGGTGCCCCCTCAATTTGTCAGGTTGCCAAATTGTTCGGTATTGGGTGCCCCCTCAATTTGTTTAAATGGTCCAAAGAGAGTTTGTCGCTTAGTACCAAGTGTAGCAAGCTATTCAGACGTAGCTCCAGATGGAGCATGATGTTTTGAAGGTGGCCTTCACCTGAATAGCAGAAAATCATGAAGAGGTGCAAGCAGAGCATGCTGTGTTGGTCTTCTAGCTCTATGAAACTAAAGATTTGCTAGATAGGGCGAGCAAAGAATTGCGCACTTGAGGCAAAGGAACGGGGAGTGCCGAGTGGTCTCATAGTGAACATCTTTCTCCCACTAATTCTAGTCTTTCTACAGGCCATGATTTTACAAGTATGTATAGAACTTTCATAGAGATTATTTTGGCTATACCTATCTTAGTAGATCGATCAAATATGATTCAAACTCAACATATTAAAAGTGGATCTCTATTGCTACTCTACACACACATTGATATCATGTTGGCTACACTTGATTGTGCTCTTACTTCTTATCAACACAGCATTATCAAATCCTTTAAATCAATTTGATTACCCATCCTTGGGTACCAATGCTTTGGAATAGAACTATTTTCATCTCTTACTTTCCATGTTCTTGTTTGGTAATTGGAATCAAATAGTTCCACAATTGATCTTAACTTTCTGTTTGATGTGGAACTTGTTGTTGTTAGAATAGTTCTTGCTGCTAGGTGGCTTTGGTCTCAATCGGGCTACTTTTTTTTTTGGTCAAAGAATCCAAATGTCCTATTGAATTTAGTGTCCTATTGTTGTTTTATTTTGATGAATGATTCCAAAGTTCCTCATATGTTTTTTATTATAGACAAATGAGTTAGTAATGTCACATAATGTTGGTACTGAACCATGGTGGTGGGTAAAAGATTGTGCATGTTGATAATGATCATTAGAATCCCCTCTTTACTTTTTCCTGGCATGACGATGCTCATGGCGATAGGTCTTGTGCTTGCTTTTCCTTATTTGATATCAATGACGAATCATATAAAGTTTGTTGTTACCTGATATATTCTATTTGTATAATGTAGAGATTGTTGTGGCTAAGTCTTAGGGTGTTTGTTAGAGAGACAAGTATAAGAATATCGATGATGTGGTTCATGATTTTAATTTATTATCTTAGATCAAATTGGTGATCTTGGCTTAATCATATTGATAGTTTTAATATCTTTGACATTGTCTTAAATCTAGTCGATGATATTAGATCTTATCAGTGGTCTTAGATCCAATTGGTGACCTTGGCTTAGTTGTATTGAAAATGTCAATATCTTTTAGCTATGTGCCTTTTTGTATTGATTTGTATTAGTGGCATTATTTTACTCTAAATTCCTATTCTCACCTATGGAATGTGCATATGCACTCTTGGAGTTTGGTGGGTACCTTGTGTTGCCTAAAGTAGACTTTTCAATATGGTCACTTATTTGCATAAGGACTATACATAATATTTTTGTGCCCTTTGAAAAAATTTAGGATTTATTTGTGCATCTACCTTGTCTATATGTTAAAATCTTGTGTACTTATGGACCTAACCTATGTGCATAGTTGTGCACAATCTAGACTTACTAAGCAAGTTTGACAAATCCTTGCCCATAATTTCATCCATTGGCTCCATGGTTGTGGAACCATGTAGTTTTGCATAATTTGGTGTCCAAATGGAATTTTATTGATTGCCACTTCTTTATGTTTTTCTCAATTGCTGAGTGAAAGGTGTAGAGGACAGAGTGAGGGGGAAGGGGAGGAGGAAAAGGAAGGAAACACATGAAAAGGGCATAATGAGAAACTAGGGGTGGGGGGGGAGTTCTAGGTCACCACCATAGGGGTGCAATGGCCTAAGCAAGAGAGAGGGAAAGGTTATGAAAGGGGATAGATTCATGGGACAGTGAGGGGAATGGTAGACTTTGTGACATGAGGCAATAGACTATGCAAGGGGGGCTAATCAAGGGGATGGGGTAGGTTGTGCCATTGCTAGTGTGATGGGAGAGGGAAGGAGGGATAAAAAGGCAGGAGGGGAGTTCCAAGTCACCATTGCCATTGCGACACAGTGGCCTAGTGGGAGAGGAGGAAAGATTATGAGATAGGGATGGATTCATGGAACTATGAGGAGATGGAAGACTATGCATGTAGGATGGAAGAAACTAAGTGAAAGGGGGGGGGGTGAGGGGAGGGAGTAACATGTGCTTCTGCCAACATCATGAAGGCAAGGGAAGGGGGGATAAAAGGCATGCGTGGGAATTTTTCAATGTAAAAGTGGAAAAATGAGGGAAGGGGAATGTCCAAGGAAGGTGAGCGAGAATGTAGGGAGGAGCGTAGATCTGGGAATAGATGGGAAAGGAAATGTAGGGAGGGTAGGGGTTAGAATGTATGGGGAAGTGAAGGCAAGACGGGAAGGGAAGGCAGGAGAGGAAGGGATAGGGTAAGAGGGAAGGCAAGGAAAATAGAAAAAAGGAGGGGGAGCATAGGGGAGGGGTCATGTAGGAGGAGGCGAGGGTTGGGAACATATGGAGAAGCAAACATTGGCAGGAGTGGGGTGGGTGGGAACACTTGGGGAAGGGAAGGTAGGACAAGAAAGGAAGGCAGATAGAAAGGGTAGGGGAGAGACAAGGGGTGTGAACATATAGGGTAGCAAACGGAAGTAGGAGTGGGGTGGAACATATGGGAAGGGAAAGCAAGATAGGAAGGAGTGGGGGAAAGAGAAGGGAAGAGGGAGAGGAAGGAGTGTGGGAAGAGAGAAGGTGGGGAGGAGAGATGGGAAAAGAAAAAGGAGGGGGAAGGAGGAAAAAGAGAAAGAAAGGATGAGAAAAATGAGGGAAGAGAGAAGGGGCAGAAGAGGGAAGAAAAAGAGAGGGGAGGGTGGGAAAGAGGATGGAGGGAGGAAGAAATAGGAGGAGGAAACAGAGGGGAGGAGAGGATGGAGGAAGGAGAGAAGAGGGACATATACCTTTTTTTTTTTGGGGAGGGGGGGTTGGAGGTGGAAAGAGTTGTGTAGGTGGTGATGGAGATGGAAGGAGTGGTTTTGGTGGTGAAACAGTGGAGGGGGAGGAGGAATAATGAGAAGGATGTGGTCATAGAGGGAGTGGATAGTTGGTGGTGGGATGATGGAGGAAAAGGTAGTGGAGGAAATAAAAGTGGAATTGGGATGGTGGAAGAAAAAAGGAAATGGGAGGAGGAATGATGGTGAGTTGGTGGAGGGATGGTAGAGTTAGCAACAGAGGAGGAATGGTGGTGAGGTGGTGAATGGATGGTGGAGGATGAAGAATGGGACGTGTGCAAGAGATTCAAAAATAAAAGGGTGCAAAATATGAAAGAGGAAGCAATAGTGCTGAGGGGGACGGTTATATAGCTTGTGGAGGAGGATTGAAGGATTTGTGGCTTATAATTAACATGCTCAAACTTTTGATTAGTATGTTAGCAGCAGCAGAAGCTGAGCTGTAAAAAGAATAATTGCTCAAAATTATGAGCTCTTTAATTCTATGCCAATTTCTTGGCCTAAATGATTCATTAGAGCAACATAGTGGTAAAGCACAAATTTTAACAAGACTTCATTGTAGAATTCAAGCATACATTGCTAAATTTGAAAGCATTTTCACTCTCCTTGCCCTTGAGTGGCATTCCCAAATATATGGCCTTCAAAGGTAGTAAGCAAGTTATCATGGAACATAGAATAAGCAAGGAGCATCAAATCAAGGGATTATACAATATTTTTAGAATAGTTTGATGTATAAACACTATTGAATAAGCCTTTAAGTTGTTAATCTTGTTTGCTCAATCATCTAACTTTTAGGGTGCTATTGTTCTTTGATCACTAGTTGCAATTGACAAGCATGTAGATTAGAAAACCAATGCATCCATCGTTTTCATTTGTGGGCCACACATTTGCACCATCTAGTAATCATAATGGAGAATGAATGTCTAGAGCAACAATACAATATGAGAGAGAGAGAGAGAGAGAGAGAGAGAGAGGGAGAGAGAGAGCAACCATGGCGTAAAGAAGGGTGGTAGAAAGTTCATAAACCTTGAATTTTCCTAGGTTTATCTCCCTTTTTTGGGGGGGGGTGTTGAACGAAACTTGAAAGTGCCAGCAGCGCCCCCATATGAGGTGACCAAGATAAAACCCTAAGCTGCCCCTAGAGCTTGAACTCATGACCAATACATACACACACCCCTAGGTTTATATCCTTTTTCTCAAGGGGTATGTTTTTTTTTTTTTTTTCCCAAGTAAAAGAAACTTCTAGAAATGCTCAGAATCACCGTACAAATAGCTTTCGACATGAGCTGTAGAATGTAGATACAAAATAGACAAGTTGCCAGCTATAGAATAGCTAGCATGTTTTTGGATCTCTGGCTCACTACCTATAGAGATTCCAAAACAAGAGCTAGCAACCACAGTGGTGGTCTATACGTCCGGTGAATACCCCAAAGGGTGCAAAAGATTCTTACAAGCCAAGCCTTGCAGAAAGGCTCTCACCTTTCCACTGTCGCTCTCGAATCTTGAGTATTGTGCTCAAAAATGGCACGCAAAGTAAAGATGATGTCTGCCAAATGGCAACTAAGGTAGCCATCAGGGAGACTAGCTGGCCTCCCCTCACTCGACTGTGGGATGGGCTTTTTTTGTCCGCCGATATCTTTTTGGAAAAAAGGAAAATGCTATATAGGTCATGTATAAGAGCACTCATGTGTAGGAGAAACTAGCACTGATAGGCACACATGTAGCTAGGTAGGAGATGATAGCTAGTAAATAGCATGGCATTGGCCTCTTCTATTTCTTGGAAACAATGTTTTGTATTGACTATATATTTCATAAATAAATTTGCATGTATGAGAGACCTGATTGTAGGAAATGATGACCAGAATTTGACACCAATGTGATGATTGGATAATCATTGGAGCTTGGATACGGCCCTTGGGTCTGGCATCGGCACATGGAATGAATGGTAAAGTGAGTGAAGATTGTGCGCTCTCAAAAAAACTCATGGTGAAAGGTCTGCGAAGGGAGTGGTCACTTATGCACTGAAAGAAGGACCCATACTTTTCTTGAGGAGACTATAGGTAAGGAGTACTTTGCATAAAGAGACGACCATAAAGAAAGGAATTAAGGGATGGCTCCCATTGGTGGATGAAAATAGCCAATCAATGGCCAAAGTTTTGCATGGAAAAGCAAGGGATGAGAAGTAAAGGAAGTGAAAAGCAACTACTAGTTGGTCATCCATAAGAAGGGCGGCTAGCCTCGGTTCATGGGCATCTTCTCACTCGTCTTGTAAGGTACATGGAAGTTGATTAGAGATTTCATGAGCTTTGGGCTCATTTTCAATTTATCTTATTAAGGGAGCCATCAATTGTGTCGATGGTTTCATGAGCTTATGCTCATTGTAGAGGAGTTTTAGTTTGATTCAAGTAAGCCTATGGTTGCGCACTCAGATCTACAAGGTGGTCGGGTCAATAAGGGGAGCTTGCACACTCCAGTGGTTCGTAAAAGATCACAAGAGGCGGATCTTGTTTTTAGCAGCTTTTTGTTTTGATTCAGTTATTGCTCATTTTTAGTGATCATGAGTTGCGCCATCTATAGTGTGGGTGGTCGATTTGATAAAAAAGGCTTATGGTTGATTTTGAAGTTTGTGGAAAGCATATATGTCAAGCAAATACGGTGGGTCAGCTTCACCCTATGTTCTTTTAATGGTCGTGTGGAAGGAACTAATAGTGTCATAGCACAGGATGGGCAACAGCTTGTTCACAGAACATAAAGAATCACGTATGTGATCACAAACGTCTTTAGTTTGAAGGCAGGTTGGAGAGGAGATATTTACATGGAAGAACATAGTACAAAAAGCAACAGAGATTTTGCTCAAAAGTTCATGGTGATTCTCACAGTAGCATGAGTTGATTGCTTGTCGATGACCTTGGGTGTTGTATGCGATCTCGAGGATCTACCTTTGATAGCATAAATGCAGTTTGGTCTTCAAGCTTCCATAGCACAATATTCTGAGTAGAGATAGGAGGTCCATGCAAAATCAATGAATGGGCTCGGCTTGTTTTGTACAAGAAAAGCCAGAGGGAAGCCTCTCGCGCCTACTAGTATAGGAAGCATCTTGGTTCATGTTCATTGTCATCAGTGATGGACTTCATTGAGGCTTTGTTAATTTACTGGTGTAGTAGCTGGAGCTCTGGTTGACCGGAAGACATATAATGGTTTGCTTTGAGGAGCCGGCCTAGGAGCAATCTCATTGGTGCAATGTTGCTAGTTGAATTGCTAAAAGCCTTCATCTGCTAAGGTTCTCTGTGATAGAACTCGGGGAGGTGACTCATAGAAAGCCATCACATGTTCTTTTATTGGGTTGGCCACATATGAGTAGAGGTTCAGTTTCAGAGAGGAGCCACCAGCTTAGGTGTTGTTTCAGATATATATTTGGTGGCATAGCTCTATCGTTAAGAGACATATGTGGAGCGATTGCGACCTCTCATATGTGAAGGATGCTACTGTTGATAGCAGGTAGTCTTGCTCATGACTATAAGAAGCATTGGCTATGTATAAGTCGGAAGATGGAGTCTAAGATAGAAGGTGATAGCTTACCTGTAGATCTAATAGCTCTATTCATGGTTGGTGGAAGGACACCATCTCTTATTGTGGCATTTGTTGGGTGCACAACAAGATAGAAGGTAATGGTTTTTTTGGCTCTAAAGGTAGTTAATGCGAAAACTATAGTAGCATAAGCATGAAATATAACACTTAAAGAAGAGGTCATAATAGAGAAGAGGGTGCCTCCATTTGATGCTCATTGGGAGTTAGTGTCCTTTGACTAGCTATTTTTTTCCCAAGGTGTGCATAAAGTAAAAAAAGGTTTTCTTTGATATTCTGAAGGCTTCAAAGAAGTAGAGGGAAATCACAGCCCAAGTAAGTTATGCAAAGGTCCAAGGTTACATCCGGAGCTCTAGGGCATGGGCATCCAGGCTATCATTTTGGAAGCAAGGTTCTTTTTTATCCTACAGTGGGTTCTTCTTACAAGCTTATTACTTTAAGGTGGCTATGTTTGCTCTATGCTCCAGTCATCCTTGTATTTCCAAGCAATTATTTATAGTTATTAGCATATGGTATTTTCAGTTATGGTGTTTTTAGTTGGTCATGCGATTGTGTTTCTTCTTGATCAAGTTGTGAACATGACTATTGTCCCAGCTATAAAGGCATTTTAGGTTGGCTCTACTAGTCTCAACACGTTTTTGGTGCCTCCACAGAGGAACGGTCTCTATCTGGACCTTCAGTTTACAAGACCGTAGTCATTGGTGTCAATTTATAGGAATCATGGCTCAAGATTTTCCCTTGTTTCAAGGGACACCTAGTGAGGATGCTAAAAGTTCATGGAGAAATTGGAGATCACGTGCTTAGTTAAGAATCGACAGGATCCACCATTTATGCTATGGATTTTTATATACTATGTACAAGATGAAGCTAGGAGATGCTTTTCATGCTTATGAGGCCACTTAGGTAGCTAGTAATCCACTAGTGGAGGGGACCTTTTATTTGGCAAGGACCGCCTTTTTGAAACATTATAGGAGGGTAGAAGACCCATACAAATTATGGCATGAGATCCAAAATTTTGTGCAAAAGGGTCCCCTTGATTCCTACATTCAGGAATTCAGTTGCTTGTGGGATCGATGGTCTGTGGCACTAGGGAATGAGCAACCACCTTCCATGCTAAAAATGGAGAAATTCATAGCTGGGACTTAGAGACTCTCTATGGATGAAGCTGGAATTGAAGCTAGTAGCCACTTTCCAGGAAGCAGTTGATTTGGCAAATGCAAAAGAATGGAAAATGATCAAAATGGATCAGCTGGCCATGGGAGTTCAACAAAAGCCTAGGAGAGAGGAGTCGCCTTCTATAAACTCCCACAAGCAGAAGCAAGGAATACTGAGCATGATAGGTTGCGTAAAGAAATGCATGAGGTATTTGACATGTTCAAGAATCTTAGTTTGAATCTCTCAGGTGGAGCAGGAAGAGGATAAGGTAGAGGACCAAGGCCACCATATCAGAATCCATAGACAGGATCCAGGAGCAGGTAGAGGAGCAAAGCAAAGAAGGTTTGAACCCTATCACTGTTATAATTATGGAGATTGGGGCCACACTAGTCCAAATTGTGATAAGCATCCCTGTAGAGGAGGAGATATGTCCCCTTGCCGAGCAATTTAAACATTCCTACAAATGACTTTGGAATAGAAAATAAAGGGAATGCCTCGAACAAGTGGTTTGACACCTGAGGAAAAAGGGAAGGGAAAGATAGATGAAAAGCAGCATGATGTCTCACCGATACATCTAGAAGATCCTGAATTGATGCCAATGAAAAGGGCTAGAGAAAAAGACCATGAAGGCACCTCCAAACAGAAGATCTACCACTTGGGGGAACTCAGGAGAACTACACTTTGCAAAAGGACTTGATAAACAAGAAGGTGGACATTTCATATGGCCAATTTATGGAGTTTTGCCCTCGACTAAGGAGAGATTGGAAGAGACTGGTCAAGCGGCCCAAGCAAGAGAAGAAGAAGACAGTGAGGATTTAATCTTTGGCAGAATTACCACACATATGCCTTGTCAATGATGCCTGGCCTAAAGGGCAACCATTAGTAGGTGAAGCTTATGTTGATGGTGGAGCTTACGTGTTGTGATGCCAAAATTTGATATTTTTTATTTGGCATTGGTACTGTTTTTCTCTATGTTTGATAAGAGTTTTAGTATCAAGTGATAGCCTAGCAACTCTCACTTATTTCTATTTTCTAAGATATTGTATGGGATTGAGAGGATGAGTGGAATGGATCATTGTAAATACCATGTGTATGAATGATAAATACCTTGGTATGGAGTGAGAGTTATTTGTGTATGGGATATTATGGGGTTTTTAGAAAATAGGAAGAGTGAGTCATATAAAGAGGTGGGCTCATGTCCATGTGTTCCAATAATATAAGAGAGATCACATGCCAAGTGTGTGGAAGGCATGTGGAGGAGTGTGGAGTCAAGAGGAATCCTTCTAGAATTTGACTTTCTCAATATTTTAAGAGTCTTGATCATCTTTTGATGGGACACATGGCAAGAGTATCCAAAAAGGACATGGATGGTGACATACAGGCTTATGTGATTAATGGGGAAAGGAATCTACAGGCAGCAATTGTAAATGGGTGAAGGAGGGTGAAAAAATCTCTATGAAAGGAGCCCTCCTCTCCCTTGTTTAACATCTCTTCCACCATTAGGCCTCATGTTGCTGTAGCTCTAGTCTCCTCAAGCGTCTTCCATGAGCCTTCTCTCCCTCTTATAGATATTCGTTTATGTAGACTCTTGAGTCCATCTCTCTCTAGCTCATTCTCTCTCTATGAGTGGTCTTGGAGCTTCTGCTCCCTCTTGTACATATGAAACCTCTTCTTCTCCCTTGTGTTTGTAGTATTTTGAGTTGCATTAGAGTGGAGTCTCACTTTATTGACAATGAAGATCACTTCGTATTCCCTCTCTTGAGTTTCTCTTCCCTTTTCTTTCTTTTAAAGCCTTAAAAGTTCTTTCTATTCGGCCACTCGTTGCACACACATTGTCCATCCATTTCCCGAGCCACCAAAGGAGTTACTTACCCTCTTCTAGGCAAAATCTATAAGTGGTGGATTGTTGATGAAGGTGGAGTCTTGAGGGAGCATCCTGCTCGGGCGAAATTAGCATGGGTGGAGGGCAGTTTTTACGACAGTTTGACCCCCTGTTAGTGTTTTGCTCATAACTTTCCGCTCGATAGTTTGATTTTGATGAAACTTATATCAGCATGAAGCTCTCTTCAAGGCTCATGTCTCTATGTGATTAGACCTTAAATCAAATACTACAGCAAAAAGTTAGGAGTCTCTGTGTTTGACAATCTATTTTCATGATAGTTTTTACCCCCGTCTAGTAAATTGCCCATAACTTTCTGACCGCTTCTTTGTTTCTTACGAAATGTATATCAGCACAAAGTCTCTTCAAGATGCATGTCTTTTTGTTAATCAGATACTACAGCAAAAAGTTATGAGTCTCTGTGTCTGACAGGCTGTTTTCATGATAGTTTCTACCCCCGTCTAGTAAACCGCCCATAACTTTCTAGCCGCTTCTTTGTTCCTTACGAAACATATACCAGCACGAAGCCCATCTCAAGAGCATCTCTATATGTGTTTGAGTCTTTAATATCATGTCTTTATTGAAAGTTATAGGCCTCTGTGTCTAATGATAGTTTGTAGAGTGTTTTGAGCTAATTGTAAAGGTATCTATGAAGGAGGTGCAATGTTTAGTCGAAACCTACCCATCCAACCCAATCAGCCCCTTCAAACTCCTCGATATATATCAGTTCATATCATGTTGAGCTGCAAGATCTTCTTTCAACAACGTATCGCCCTTCTCTTTGGTGTAGACCAGGTTGATGAGATTATGGCCTCTGCTGATCCTTTCCTTCTCCCTATGCTTGAGTACAACATCACTTGGGATGTTACCATCTTCATTCTCATCTAAGAGAGGAAAGTATGGTGTGGTATCTTGGCATAAAAGCTGCTTTTAATGTCCCTTTCTCAATGATAAATATCTTTGTCACTCAGTTCAAAAGCAGTAGGAAGTGAAGAGGTGCGTGAAGTTTATTATCCCCAACTTCATGTCACATCTTTTCGTGGAGACGCTGGATACAATTGGTATTGGATTCATCCCACCTTACTAAACAGTCTTGGTTGTACTAGATTGCATGTTATGCCTAGTATAGGCATGTGTTTTCTGATGTGATAAAGAAGATACCTGGAAGAACTCCGTTAGAAGAGATTGCAACCCGTTTAAGAGAACTAGAAGATTGTGAAGGTGATGCTCAAGCTATTCACACGGTCATCATGATCATATCCTTTATGTTTGCACTCTTGAATATGTTGGTGAATCAACAATGCCGTCAGCAAGCACAATGATAGATTGGGTATTGTTTCATGCTCTGGCAGCTTGATGTGAAGAAGAGTTGAGTCTTTGGGTAGTTTTTTACTATAACAGTGGAGTGGTGATTCTCAATGCTTTCAACTTCTTTTGCTATGCAAATGATGAAGAGTACAATATCTTGAAGCTATTATGTGCATTTCCAATTGTGACAAGGGTGATTCTTGAATGCATGTATACACAATGTTTTCATGATGCTGGTTGGTCACTTATTTTTTAATATTTGGTTGAGGATCACATTGTGGAGGGTTTTCAACAAGTCATTATGCATAATAAGTTGGTCTTGGTATACTAAGGCTCTGTGGGATCTTGTTTGGGATATTATTTGTATCTTGGTGTTTCCTTTTTGTGTTTCATCATGGTAAAGATTCCAGTGTTTCGAGGGACCCAAGGGGAAGACCCAGAGTCTTATCTTTGGGATTTTGTTCGAGGATGCCAGCTTTCTGGATGGTCCATGAAGGATAGGGTAGAGATTTTGCCTGATTTTCTTGAAGGTGTAGCCTTCAGTTGGCATGAGGCCTTGCCAGACTCTACCAAGGAGGACTGGGACCAAGTGGTGGCTACAATGAAGTAGAGATTTGGGGCAGTGGAGTCACCAAATGCTTTGATGTTGCAGTTGGACCTATTCTATCAAAGGAGAGGGTGAGATGGTCTCTATGTTGGCAATCTGATATGAAACTTTAAAGACGAAGTATGAAAGGGTAGCTTTGCGAGCTATGGCATCTGCATCATCAGCCCCTCAAAGTCTCGTAGGGATGGAGCACTTAAAGATGAGCAAATTTGTTATGGCTTTGGAGCCTCGTCTTTGCTCGAAAGTAATGAGTAAAGATTCAACAATATACGTGGAGGCACTTCGTATTGCGACCAAGAAAGAAGCTTCTCTAAAATCGAATCCTCTTTTGTGTCTTCAACAGCTTCAACTTCTAAGGTGGAGGTAATGGGCACTCCTCAATACCAAAGTCCTCAGAGTTAGATCATAATATCTCCCAATTGATGGTAGAGTTTGCTGATTTAAAATTGCATTTAGTTAATGCACGACAACCTAGAGCACTAAAGATTGAAGATAGGCCTCGAGATAAGAGTGGGGTCACTTGCTATGAATGTAATGAAAAAGGTCACTATTGCCCCGATTATCCTACATTGAGAAAGAAAGAAGAAAAGCAAGTATCCTTGTTAGAAGCTTCTTCAAGGAATGAGAAAAGAGAGTAATGATGGCTAAACGAGGGCGTGGTAAAGCAAAAGAAGAAGAAGAAAGTAAGGAAGAAGTAGATGAGGAACATCAGGAAGAGGAATGCTGTAGTAAGAAAAAGAAGGCATCTAGAACGAGAATTAGCTAGTCAGATTTTCCTTTAGGACAAGGCATTGGAAGCTATGACTTGTTGTCCGACCTTAAAGAAAAAGAAGCTCATATCACCTTTGGTCAATTACTTGCTTTGTCTCCAAAACTATGGAAGGAATGGGGAAAGCTAGCAACAAGTACAAGAGTGTCAAAGAAGAAAAGTGCTATTTCTATTGTTCAAAAGGTAGATATAGATGTTGGTGATGATGTACCTGTGGTTGATGTGATCATTGATGGTCAAGTGATTTCTAATGTGTACATTGATGGGGGTGCATCGATTAATGTCATGAGTGAGAAGACCATGATAGATGCTGATTTAAAATACTCTAGTATTACATCTCCTTATTGCATCAAATTGGCTGACAACACTAGGGTAAAGACCTTGGGAGTTGTGAAGAATCTAGAAGTGGATGTATGTGGAATTTCTGTGCCGACTACTTTTCAGATGATCCCTACCAAGCCAGATGCACGTGCCTATCCATTGATTTTGGGAAGGCCCTAGCTACGCAAGGTGAAGGCTGTTCAAAAGTGGAATATTAGAGAATTGATTTTGCAGGGAAATGATAAGAAGGTGCACTACAACATCAGAAGCCACAAAAAGGAAGTTGTCAAGGAGGAGTCTTCAACATCAGAGAGTTCAATGACGTAACCGATGAAGAAGAAGAGACAGGGTGTAGCTCCGAGGAGACTAGCTCAGAGGGTGAGGTGGAGGAAGTGGCCTTTGGTCTTTGTCTTGGTGCTGATCAGGATGGAGTCAGGAAGGAACAAGGTGGTGGTACAAGAAGATCCTATAGAGACACTTCATGTGGAGGATGTGGAGCACACTAAATGACACCAATGCAATGAAGACCTTCTTGGTGATTCTCTATCAGGTAGTGAGAAGCTCCAGTACTTGGATATGTTAGATGATTTTCCATATCTCTTTGCAACAAGCTGTTCACAGGTTCGACCAGTCTCTCTTGTGGAGCACAAGATTGAATTGAAGCCAGAAAGCAAGCCAATTGTGCAACGCTTAAGGCGATTGGGAGTGATCCAAGTTGAGGCACTAAAGAAAGAGGTAACACAACTACTTGAGGTGGGATTCATCTTTCTTATTGATGATTCAGAATGGATATCTCTTGTAGTTGTCATAACAAAGAAAGGACATAAGTGGCGGGTTTGTGTGGACTTCCGTCCTTTGAATGCATGCACTAAGAGGGATCATTTTCCTTTGCCATTCCAAGATGAAATACTAGACCAAGTAGCAGGGCATGAGATTTATTCTGTATGTGATGGGTATTCTGGGTACTTTCAAATTTGTATTCGGGAGGAAGATCAAAAGAAAACATTATTTGTCTCACCTTGGGGAGTTTTTACTTATAGAGTAATGCCTTTTAGGTTACCAATGCACTAGCTACATTTCAAAAGTTCATGAGTCAAGTGCTTGAGCCTTACTTGGAAAAGTTCATAAGGGTGTTTTTGGATGATTTTTGCATTTATTCTCGGTGCATAGATCACATGGAGAAGTTAAAGATGGCCTTAGCTAGAATTGATAAAGCAAAAGGGTATCTAAATCCTAGCAAGTGTCATTTGGCTCAAACAAAAGTAGTCTTATTGGGGCATATTGTGTCTGAAGAAGGCCTGCAAATGGATCCTGACAAGGTTTAAGCAATCATGGCATTGCCAAGTCTGAGAGTGTCAGTAGTGTTCACAAAATTCTAGGAAAAAGCAAGTATTATCAACACTTTTGTGATGATTTCACAGAGATAGTGCATCCCATGAACTTGTTGACAAGAAAAGGAGTTTCTTTTTAATGGGGTGTGGAGCAACAAGAGTCTTTTCAGCAACTCAAGGAGGCCATGAGTAAGGGCCGAATATTGAAGCCCCTAATTGGTCTCAAGACTTTTATGTAAATCCAAGTGTATCTTTGCATTCAATTGGTACTGTATTGCTACAAAAAGGAGAGGCAAGTAGAATGCAACCCATCTATTATGCCAACCGATAGCTTATAGAGGTGGAAAAAAGGTATGAAGAAATGGAGCAGCAAGCTCTCTCTTTGGTGTTTTCAGTCAGAAAGTTTCACTCCTATTTATTACCTCGACCATTTTTCTTCTTTACCTCTCAGTTTGTATTAGCATATCTAGTTCGCAAGCCTAATTCTGGGGGAAGATTTGCAAAATGGTTGTCAGAGCTTCAAGAGTTGTGTTTCTCTTTTATCACTGAAAATACCACTAGGTCCACTATGGCAGATTTGCTCACAGGACGGGAGGATCTAAGAGAAGAAAAGAAATATACGGAGGACAATAATGATGAAAGGGAGAGACCACCAACAGCTTTTGTCTTGTATTTTGATGGGGCTTTTAGTCCTTCACACCAACAAGGAGCCAGGGGGATGGTCTTGATGAATTATGAAGGTCAAGAAGTATGGGCTAGAGGACAAGAGCTTCAAGGTATCACAACTAATAATGCAGCTGAGTATAAAGCTTTGACTCTTGGTTTGGAGGGTTGTCTTCAAAGTCAAGTTAAAGAATTGGAAGTAACAAGAGATTCTCAGCTTATTATAAAGCAAATGCAAGGGTATTACAAGACAAGAAGTCCTCATTTGAAGGGGCTTAATCAAAAGGCTATGGCACTATGTAGTCAGCTTGATTTTTGCAAGTTTGTTCATATAAACAGAAAAAAAAATCAAAGGGCAGATGAGTTAGCTACTCAAGCCAATGTAGTACAAGACCAGCGGGTGGTTTCTTTGGTAGACATTGGATGGCCAGAACCGCAAGATGTTCAGCAATATGTGGAAGAAGCCATGTTTCCTCAAGGGTTAACTCCACAACAAAAGTAGAGATTGGTAAGGAAGGCTTGTCCCTATACTATTGTTGATGACATTCTTTATAAATTGGAAAAAGATAAGGTTCTCCATCGGGTGGTCCATCCCATGGAGACTAGGAGAATGCTAGAAATGTGTCATGAATGCTCTGGTCATTTTGCTTCAGTGAGCACAGCTAGGAGAATTCTTAATGCAGGTTACTTTTGGCCATGCCTCCATCAGGATGTATATGAATGGTGTCGAAGTTGTACAGTATGCCAAAAGTTTGGAAGGCGATGGTTGTGATTCTTGGGCCCTTGAAGCCTATTCCAGCATATGGACCTTTTAAGAAGTGGGGGTTGGACTTTGTTGGACCACTCCCTCGCTCATCTCAGGGAAAGCATTATTTATTAGTGGCCATAGATTATGCGACTCGATGGCAGAGGCCAAGGCCATAATCAATAGCAAGGCAAGCACAATTGCAAAATTTCTCTTTGTTCAAATTTGTTCACGCTTTGGTTGTCCTCTTTGGTTGTCCTCTTTGGTTGTCCTTTGGAAATTCTCACTGATGGAGGAACCTCTTTTAGAAATGAACTAATTGAAGATGTGGTGCATAAGCTAAAGATAAATCATAGCATGTCCATGCCATACTATCCCCAATGTAATGGCTTGGCTAAGAAAACAAATGGATTATTGTGCAATTCAATGGGAAAGCTTGTAGACACCAAGAAAAGGCATTGGGATAGGCACTTGGCAAAAGTTTTATGGGCTTACAAAACCACACACAAGCTAGCTATTGGGTTTACACCATTCCAACTAGTGTATGGGATAGAAGCCATTTTGCCTATTGAATTGGAGATACATAGTCTTCGCACTATTGTTGCAAGAATAGAAGGATAGGAGGATACCTATGCTTAATGCTTGGTACAACTGCTTGGTACAACTAGAAGCCTTGGATGAATGCAGATTACAAGACTTACAAAACTTGGAAGCTTCTCAAAAAAGGCACAAGGCCCGTTTTGACATCAAATTATGCAAGAAGAAAGATATTGCAGAAGGCAATTCGGTCATGAGATTTGATAGCCATTTGAACAAGTGGCTAGGAAAAAAGTTTATCAGCCGATGGGAGGGACCATATTGAGTCAAGAAGAAGTTCATCAATGGAACCTATTAGCTTGAGGATGTTGATGGCATGGTGATACCTAGACACACCAATGAGTATCACCTTAAATTCTTTTATGCTCGACCACCTTGAGGGCCAGCAGACCCTCTCTATCACTAAAGAGGATCTGTTGGGGGGGGGGGGAAGATGTGACACCAAAAATTGATATTTTTTATTTGGCATTGGTATTGTTTTTCTCTATGTTTGATAAGAGTTTTAGTATCAAGTGATAGCCTAGCAGCTCTCACTTATTTTTATTTTCTAAGATATTGTATGGGATTGAGAGGATAAGTGGAATGGATCATTGTAAATACCATGTGTATGAATGATAAATACCTTGGTATGGAGTGAAGGTTATTTGTGTATGGGATATTATGGGGTTTTTAGAAAATAGGAAGAGTGAGTCATATAAAGAGGTGGGCTCATGTCCATGTGTTCCAATAATATAAGAGAGATCACATGCCAAGTGTGTGGAAGGCATGTGGAGGAGTGTAGAGTCAAGAGGAATCCTTTTAGAATTCCTATGTGGAATATGTGGACATATGGAAAAGAGAGGGTCCCTATGGGCTCCATGTGGGGAGACTCTTGACTTTCTCAATATTTTAAGAGTCTTGATCATCTTTTGATGGGACACATGGCAAGAGTAGCCAAAAAGGACATGGATGGTGACATACAGGCTTATGTGATTGATGGGGAAAGGAATCTATAGGCAGCAATTGTAAATGGGTGAAGGAGGGTGAAAAATCTCTATAAAAGGAGCCCTCCTCTCCCTTGCTCAACATCTCTTCCACCATTAGGCCTCATGTTGTTGTAGCTCTAGTCTCCTCAAGCCTCTTCCATGAGCCTTCTCTCCCTCTTCCATGAGCCTTCTCTCCCTCTTGTAGCTCTTCCATTAGGCCTCACGTTGTTGTAGCTCTAGTCTCCTCAAGCCTCTTCCATGAGCCTTCTCTCCCTCTTGTAGCTCTTGTAGATATTCATTTATGTAGACTCTTGAGTCCATCTCTCTCTAGTTCATTCTCTCTCTATGAGTAGTCTTGGAGCTTGTGCTCCCTCTTGTACATATGAAACCTCTTCTTCTCCCTTGTGTTTGTAGTATTTTGAGTTGCATTGGAGTGGAGTCTCACTCTATTGACAATGAACATCACTTCGTATTCCCTCTCTTGAGTCTCTCTTCCCTTTTCTTTCTTTCAAAGCCTTAAAAGTTCTTTCTATTCGGCTGCTCATTGCACACACATGGTCCCAAGCCACCAAGGGAGTTACTTACCCTCTTTTAGGCAAAATCTATGAGTGGTGGATTGTTGATGAAGGTGGAGTCTTGAGGGAGCATCTTGTTCAAGCGAAATTAGCATGGGTGGAGGGCAGTTTTTATGACAGTTTGACCCCCTTTTAGTGTTTTGCTCATAACTTTCCAGTTGGTAGTTCAATTTTGATGAAACTTATATCAGCATGAAGCTTTCATGTCTCTATGTAATTAGACGTTGAATCAAATACTACAGCAAAAAGTTATGAGTCTCTGTGTTTGATAGTCTATTTTCATGATAGTTTTTACCCTTGTCTAGTAAACTACCCATAACTTTCCGACCGCTTCTTTGTTTCTTACGAAACATATATCAACAAAGTTCTCTTCAAGGCACATATCTCTATTTGATTAGACCTTGAATCAAATACTATAGCAAAAAGTTATGAGTCTCTGTGTCTAACAATCTGTTTTCATGATAGTTTTTACCCTCATCTAGTAAACTGCCCATAACTTTCTAGCTGCTTCTTTGTTTCTTACGAAATGTATACCAGCGTTGGAAGAAGAAAAGTGTTAAGGGGAGCAAGCAGGTCTTTGATCTTGGAGGAGCCACCTTTTGTATCAAGCTCAAGCAATGGTCGAGTTCATCTTTTCCTTTTGACCCAGAATGACAACAAAAAAAACAAGGATATGTGATGCTGAGCAGGTGCATGCTTTAGCAGTTTGGGGGAGGTCAAAATGACTCTGCTTAGCTCAAAGCCTAGCCTTTCAACACAAGATTGTAAGAGAACCCTGATTGCAGGAAATGATGATGAGACTTTGATGCCAATGAGATGATTGGATAGCCATTGGAGCTTGGATATGGGCCTTGGATCTTGCACTACTTACTTGGGCTTGTGATTTCCCTCTACTTCTTTGAAGCCTTCAGAATATCAACAAAGAGAACCTTTCTTTACTTTATCCACACCCGAGAAAAAAAAAAGCTAGCCAAAGAACACTGAGTCATATCAAGGCACCCTCTTCTCTATTATGACCTCTTCTTTTAATGTTATATTTGATGCTTATACTGCTGTAGTTTGCACAGTAACTACCTTTGGAGCCAAAACAACCATTACCTTCTATCAGGCTATGTAGCCAACAAATGCCATAATAAGAGGCATTGTCCTTCCACCACCCGTGAATAGAGCTATCAGATCTACGAGTAAGCTATTACCTTCTATCTTAGACTCCACCTTCCAACTTATACACAGCCAATGCTTCTTATAGTCACGAGTAAGACTACCTACTACTATCAGCAGTAGCACTATTCACATATGAGAGGTTGTAGCTACTTCACATACGTCTTTTAACAATTAAGCTATGCCACAAAATAAATATTCAAACTAGATCTACAATATCACCTAAGTTGGTGGCTCCTCTCTGAAACTGAACCTCTGCTCATATGTGGCCAACCCAGTAAAAGAACATGTGATGGCTTTCTACGAGTCACCTTCTCGAGTTCTATCATAGAGAACCTTATCACAATGCTTCAGCTAACAACATGGCACCAATGACTTCTCCTAACCCTGCTCCTCAAAGCAAACCACTATCTGTCGTCCAAAGCTATGGTTACTACACCAATAAATTAACAAAGCCTCAATGAAGTCCGTCATTGATGACAATGAACATGGAACCAGACTACCCCCTATACCAATAGGCTTGAGAGGCTTCCCTCTAGATTTTCTCATACAAAACAAGCTGATCCCATTCATTGATTTTGCATGGACCTCCTGTCTCTACTCAAAATATTGTGCTATGGAAGGCTGAAGACCAAACTGCATTAACGCTTTTGTCTACCTCCCATAGAGACAATGCTCACAAAATTCAAAGTCAGAAAAACTGAAATACGGTACATAACCCAAATGGCATAGAAGTTTCATTCCATTTTGGCTCATGTGTCCCAATAGGAAATGCCATAAAGAAGTACTTGGCTACTCGGTTATGGCAACAACATGATCAAACTGATACATGTAAGGGATACAATGTCCCACACTTGGAACCTCTTGCCAACACCATAGAGCCCTTTTGAATTTTCCAACTCTGAAAACCAAAGGTGGTTTGAAAACCAGCATCATCTAGCTGATCCGCTGAAATAAGAATCTTGGTCAACTTAAGAACATGTCTCACATTTTTCAAAATAAACGTAGACTCATTTGCAAAAGAAAACTTTGTGTCACCTACTCCCACTGTCACATGCATAGTTATTTCCAAGATGCACACAACCTATCTTTCCACTGTCATAAGTGGAGAACCATTCCCTATGGGAAGTAACATGGAATGAAGCACCGGAATCCAAAATTCAATCCTGGGAATATGCATCATCTGAAGTGGTAAGCAAGTTTGTAGGTAGGTAGACTAGACATGAAGAGAATGTCATTGTCACTATTATTAGTGATTGCATTGATCTCATCGATCTTCATTTTTCCTTTGTCCTTCCTTGGACTCTCTTCCTTCTTATTTTCACCCCAATTTGCATTCTTTTTCTTATCCTTTGCTCTCTTTTTAGCTTGTAGCAATCCTTTTTCATGTGGCCCTTCTTGCCACAATGGTAACACTCCAATGTTCTGTGCCCTGGATTTGCCACAAGACTTCCCTATTTCTTGGGACTTACCCCTAAACTATGATCTACCCCTTTGCACATTTAAGGTTGCATCCTGCTTGTTGCCATCCATAGACTTCTATCTAATCTCCTAGACCAACAAGCTACCCACAACATCATCAAACTTTAGTACTCCCCTAAGTGCAGAGTTACTAACAGCTATACAGAAGGTATCCCATGAGGATGGCAATGAACATAAGAGAAATATTGCCTTAGTCTCCGCATCAAAATTCATCTTCTGAGCTTGAAGCTGGCTGAAAATAATATTGAATTCATTCAAGTGATAAGCAATAGAGACCCCTTTCTTCATCTGCAGCTCAAACAACCTCTTCATGAGGTAAACTTTATTAGAGGCAGTTTCCTTCTCATAAGTGGCAAATAATTTCTTCCACAAATCTTCCATAGTCTGCTCATTTACTACTGTGAAATAAATTGACTGTGCAAGATAAAGTCTAACAGTAGACTTTGCTAATGCATCCAACTCATTCCAATCATCCTCATACATATCTGCAGGCTTAGCTCCAACCCCTACCAAGGGTTTAATCTGCTTCTTTTGAATAAGCACATTCCTTATCTGTTCTTTCCACAAAGAAAAGTTTGTCCCATAAAACTTTTTAATGCTGAAAAACTCCTTTTCAAAAATGGAAGAGGATGCCATGATGCAAATAAATCAAAATCCCAAATGTTAGTGCCTGTAAAAAAGAATCACACCAAATACCAGGTACACCCAAATGTATATGCCAAAATGAAGGTAATATCACCAACCTCAAAGGCTCAAAGCATATACTATGCATCCATATGAGCAAATCTTGCCCAAATAGAAAATGTCAAACTGCATTGACAAAACAATGGCACACCCAATGCTAATAAGTGCCAATATGCCTCACGCATAAATGTTGTCCACCATGAGCATATGCATCAACAAAATCTCATCCAAGAGATCATAGCACAACCTATGCATCCAGTGCAATATGTCAAAGCTATCCCTCAGCATAAATTAGCATCTCTGTGTTAAATGTCCATCAATAAAGCATTCCACAAGGAAATTTGGGCCTATTAGACATGGCTCAAAGTGCAACCAGAGTGATCTATATAAGGTATATCCAAGAAATCACGGCCCCATAGCAATGACCACTAGTGAAAATAGATCAGATATCTCAAAATATGGGTGTCACTACATAATCAGACCCAGCAAGATAATCTACAAATATCTCTCTTCTGCTGGAACTCCCAAATCCCAACCAATGAATGGAAAATGGGGAGTCAAGCCTTGCAATTAACCTATAATCCAAAAATCAAAGGTTTGAACTTTGAATGGATTTTTGACAAAGAAACTGATGATTTGGCACCTCAGAGAGATGAAACTTCTCCAAATCTCCATGGGATCACACAAGAGCCGGCAGGTAGAGGTTTTTGGGCCTCTGGAACACAATGGAACAGATGGTTTTGGAAACCGTGGTCCGAATCACTGGGTCCAACACACAGACCAAAAAACGTTTTTGCAAATAGACTTGTTTGTAAACACCATCGGAGTGCAAATGATGAGCAACATAGAAGTTTTAGGACTCCTGAGTCCACTAAAACTGACAGATCTGTGAATGGTTGCTTCAAACTCGAGTTCCAACAAGTTAGAAATCCAACAAAATGATGCCAAATTCAAGAATGAAACTGTTTTCGAGCTCTCGAAGTGTAATGGACACCAAAAGCAGGCAATGGTTGCCTCTATAGGTCATTTCGAACTCTGTCACATCAAAAGGAACAGGGGAATTGTCAAAAGACGTCTTTTTTTTGCTCTAGAAACTCATAGAACTTTCCAAAGGTTTATGCAAGAGTCTCTACACACCAGGATGCAGGTAAAGTCACCCAACAGATCTTCTCCTTCCTCCCATGGAGCTACAAGTAGCAGACTTCGAGCTCCAGCTCACACCCGGGCTCACCTAGAACACTTGTACTTTGATACCAGTTGAGAGATCTCAACAACGGAAGTGGAACAGAAGAAGGTGAGAGAAAGGGAGAGCCAAAGGAGAGAGCCACACAAGTTTTGGTGGTGCAGAACACCCTAGTCTTCTATGTCATCTATATATATATATATATATATATGTATGTATGTATATGTATGTATGTATATATGTATATATATACATATATACGTATATGTATATATATATATGTCATCTATACATATATACATATATGCAGAACACCCTAGTCTTCTATGTCATACTCAAATACATATATATATATATATATATATATATATATATATGTATATGTATGTATACATATATGCAGAACACCCTAGTCTTCTATGTCATATATATATATATATATATATATATATATGTATTTGAGTATTGTACATAACCGAGGTTAAGGTACAGTGGCCTTTAACCCCCACACCATCATCCAAAAAAAGTAGGAAATCTTACATGGGTGTAGGCTCGTCTAGAGGTGAGGCTAAAGCCAGCAGGAAATAACCTCCCTTAGGACATCCTGCTCCACCAACCAATGTCGTTCCCTTAAGGGAGTCCACACTACTTCCTCGATTTGTAAGCGGTGCCCAATGCAAGTCATGTAAGAAAAGAAGGACACCTCCTCCACCCAATGCCCTACACGGGCTGAACAAAACCACTATCTAGGATAGGGGTCTACCCTCCCAAATTCACAAGTGCCAAATTGCTCGCTCTAGGGTTGATAAGTCTATGGTGGGTCCTATAAATGAGGTCCTGCCCAAGTAGCCCACTATCATAACCCTTTGCTACTCTAGACCCTCCAAGGATGCCTCAGTCTCATCATCTAGCTCTGTATCCACCTGCAACAATGAGCCTCTGGGCCCCACTCTATAAAACTGATAATGACAAGATCCAAGAGACTCTCAAAAGAAGCATATCCTAAGAGGTACCCCGGTCCACATAAATTGTCTTGACCAATAGTGCGAGGTTTAAGGACTCCATTATCCCTCCCACCACGAATCAGGGATCACTGCCTCAATCTCTATCATCCGAGTGCCTACCCCTTGAAGATGAGAGAGGGCATGCACTTTGGTCTCTAGCTCTCTGGAAAGTCACCTCCCAACCTCGAAGGATTTGGCTGGCCCACTATTCCACTGTGCAATGTGAGTCCACTAACCTAGCATGCATTCCTCCACATCTTTAACCTCTAGGTGCCATATGAGTGAGAGAGCCCTTCCATTTCAAGGGAGCCTCGAAGAAAATCCGCCTATAAGTTTGCTGCCACTGACCTCCTGTGCAAGGAGTGTTCCCAAGAAGCCCCCACTAAAGGAGGAGCTTTTAGGGCTCTACACTAGCTTTCCCATCAAGGCTCTACTCTGTATCACTATGCCCAATCCATCGTGTTCCTGTGGCATAATCACCATTTACAAAGCCACCTTAGCTCTAGTGTTATGCGTCCCATCCGATGCTACCCATAGAATGTTCTGCACATTGTGTTGTAACTGCCCTATGCAACCTCGGTGGAAACACCAACAAGAGGTAATATACCAGGTTGTGGCAAGTAGGACTTGGTTAACCCCACCAATGCTCTACCTACTATTGAGAGTTTGGCTAAGTTCCAATACAAGAGCTTGCATTGCAACACTCTCTAGGATTGGGCTGAGCTGCTCCTCTATCAAAATGTCATTGCCAACCTAGAAGCCCAAATACCTTGCCATCCCCCATCGGGATCCACCAAAAGCCAAAATTAGCCCCCTAGTCTTGAACCTCTTGGATCTCCTCTAGACCTATGAAGAAACAAATAGATTTGATCCCTACAAGCAAGCCATGTAATAAATGGACAAGGCTTCTCTGACCCTCTCTAGATTGGATTTCGAGCCCTTAATATAAAGGGTTGTATCATCTACAAACTTGGAGTCAAGAAGCTCCTCCTCCTACTAGATTAGAAGCCTCGTCCCTATGAGGCCAAGTGCCTGAGAGCATTGAAAGTAACATAGGTCCTCCTCCTATGAAGAGGAACTGGTAGGGGGCAAGAGGCAGCCCTATCTCACCGAACGAGAAAGAGGAAAGGCCTCTTCTATGTGTCCCCCAATGATCTTCTAGCTAGGGCTGCCCGCATAACGAGTTGAAACCCCTCTGACCCATCTCCTTGAGAAGCCAAGTCTCTGCATGGTACCCTCCAAAAAGGACCACTCTAATCTATCATATGCCTTCTCAAAACCTAGAAGAAGAATGGCAAGAGGCTATGACTCCTCCTTGGACTAGTGCACTGCCTCCCAAAAAGTGAAGATGTTGTTTAGGATCAGAACAAATCCTGTCTATGTCTCATGGATGATGTCCGATAGGTAGGGTCTCAACCATAGGCCCAAGATCTTGGCCAAGATCTTGTAATCCATGTCGAGGAAGGTGATCGGTCTCCACTGACAAATATCTAATCTATCTCCTGCCTCCGAAACCAAACAAATTCAGCCTTTGCTCAAAGAGTGTGGAAGGGAGCCCGAGTCAAAAATCACCCAATAGGCTAACCTGAGTGGGGTAGAGATTTGCTCCCAGAAGCACATGAAGAAGCTCATATTCTCTAGAGCACTTCTAGATCGATAAGGCTTGCAAGGCCTCCCAAAGCTCCTCATCAAAAAATTGCACCTCTAAGCATCTGCTTAAACTCTGTGTGACAACTAAAGGAACTTGCTCCCATACCACCTCTCTATCTAGGAGAGTCATGGGTGACTCCTCCTCCGACTAGAATAGGTGGCGATAGAAGTCCATGGTCATCTCAAGTATTTCCTATGGGTCCATGTGCATATGACCCTATAAGTCCTAGAGTCGGTGAATCTAAAACCCTGTTGACTGTGGTCTTGTGGTCTGAAAGTATTGCCTAGTCATCCTATCCCCTTGTTGGACTTATTTGGCGCTTGATGAGTGATACAAAAACTCTGTTCTACAAGTCTCCAAGTCATGTAGCTCCCAACCATGCACACTACAAGTAGTCCATGAGCCACTAAAATCCCAAATCTTGCTCCCTGAGTTTCTCTATGGATGCTAGGTCTTGACAAAGTGCTCTCTCACTCTTGAAGAGCCAGTGTCCATCTAAGGGCCTGGGACTGAGCTCCTGAGTACTCTAAATTATCTCAGGCACCCAAATTGCCAACTCTTGGTCCCTCCTCAATCCGTCTCCAAATCTCCACTATCACTTGTTTACCACCATCTCCTGTAGAAGATGATCCAGTATACAGACCCCCTTTAAGGGGAGTCCATGATGAGGCTACTCCAAGTGAATGATGCCATCCCCGCCGACATCATGGTCCCTGTTCAGATGCCAGTGGAGCCTCCTCTAAGACGTGCCCAATCCCCTATCTAAAATCTATTGAGGCACTCTAGCAGGCCATCATGTCACCACCACTGTCCAAAGGAGAACTGTAGGCTACCTAAAAGTCTGGAAAACTTAGGTTGTCACCATGGGTCCCTACCATTGATCACAAAAACAAACTACTCCCAAATGCTCCTCTCCGTAGTTGGCATCTCTGCAGAAGAGGTTCGTCCTTGCTTGTCCTCCATAAACTCTAGGTTACTGAAGTCACCTCCAACAAGAGTCAACCTCTAGGAGGCACTTTGTGAGCTACTGCCAAAAAGCAGGCCGGTGTTGTCTGCAAGTGGGTGCATACACATTCATGATACCAATATGGGCCTCACTTGTTTGGATATGAATCCACATTGCATGACTAGGTATAAGCTCCCTTAGAGCAAATATCTTTGAGGCCATCGCCTAAGAAGCCAAAATACATACTCCACCACTCCTACCAACTATGGGAGACCAACCTTTGGGGCTCTCTAGGGAGGAGGTGGTGTCAATGTGTGATGTCTGATGGTGAGAACATATGTTCTTGAATCAAGAGAAAGTCAATTGGACAACCTACCAATGCCCGCTGCAATTCTTGACAGAAAATCAGATACTGTGGGCAGCTGACTGTGCACATAGTCTTGGAGCCCATGCATGCTCCAACTCACCAAAGTCAAGCTCATGAGGATGGGGTTGTAGAGAATAAGGCTCGCATGTGGGCAAGAGGTTTGGAGGGCAAGTAATTTGTATCTGTGCGCCATCAAACTAAGGTCGCCACTAGCTCAATCCCTACCTTCCACGTCCATTGCATCATGAAGGAAACATCTACGCCGAACAGGTCAACACGTAGCTGGAGCGTCCAATAATAAGGCTAGGTGAGTACAACCTTAGGTGGCAAATGGATTGCTCCTACTGGTAAGCATGTTCCTGGTTTTGCTAGAGAGGAGCCAAGATGGAAATGTGTTGATGCACCATGGGCGAGCAACAAGTCCATCCCCTGCAATCAAATCCCCCTAAAGTTTGAGCGAGATTTTTGAGCAGAGAAGAAACCAAGCAAAACCCACTAAAACGACATTATTGAATAGAGGATAACTAACATTAGTCTATAGAGGGCATTTGGTTTAGGGAAAAAATGCTCATCATCATAAAAATTTGCCATTTTCTCAAGTGGAAATCAAGTTTAATAATAGCAGTGGTATTTGTGTAGTCTCAGTAGCATAAGTACACCTCTTTTGGAGTAGGAGGTTTAAGTAGTAAAGTATTGATTGTGGTCTGAAGAGCTCCCTTTGTACCATTTTCATAGCTTCTCATTAAAAGGGTGATGTCAATGATGATGTAGTTTTGGGCAATTTTTTTTTGCGTAAATCCAGCCAAGCCAATGCATTTAGAGTGGCCCAAAACCCCCCAAAATTTTTGATAAACAATTTGTAGATTATTTCTCCCTCATTTGAAGTCTGATTTTGGTGATTCAAAAGTCATTTTGGGGGTTTTGGGGCACTCTAGATGCATATGTAATGTCAAAATATCCAAAATCTGCACCAATGTTTTGCTCCATGTTAGGAAAAAAAAGCCCAGAAACAAGTCATGCTAGCCAACATGTTCTAGCCTATAGAAATTTTTTCTTAGAAATGGTATGGAATGCTACATGTTTTGGTGATGTTTAGGAGGAATTGAATGTAGTTGCTTATGAATGGTAACATGCGAATGGTAGAGTATCAGGGAAATATTATGATGATGTTAATGTTGATGCAATTTCGGGCAATTTTTTTTCATAAATCAAGGCCACACCACTGCATCCAAAGTAGCTGAAACCCCCCCCCCCCCCCCCCAAAAAACTTTTGATGCAGAGTGGCCCAAAACAACTTTTGAATCACCAAAATCGGACTTTAGATGAGGGAGAAATGACATTTTGCCATCATATACCACTTCCCTCTCCCCCATTCCACCAACTAATCAATAAATATGATTTTTTGAATGTTAGGGGCACCTATTGAGGCAAATTGTTTTGCCTAGATCAAACCGCACCTGCTCTAGGCAAAAAAATTTGCCTAAAAATGTCATTTCTCCCTCATTAAAGTTTGATTTTGTTGATTCAAAAGTTATTTTGGGGGTTTTAGGGCACTCTGGATGCATTGGTGATGTCAGAATATCCAAATTCTACACCAATTTTTCTCTCCATGTTAGGAAAATGTTTTCCAATAACAAGTCATGTTAGCGCAACATGTAACTTTCCTAGAAATGCTATAATGCTACATGTTGTGGTGATGTTTAGGAGGAATTGAATGTAGTTGCTTATAAATGGTAATATGAGAAGGGTAAAGTCTCAAGGAAACATTATGATGATGTTAACACTGATGCAGTTTTGGGCAAATTGTTTTACATACATCAGGCCACACTAATGCATCCAGAGTGGCCTCAAACCCCCAAAAATTTTGATGCAAAATTTGGATATTGCAACATCACCAATGCATCCGGAGTGCCCCAAAACGTCTTTTGAATCACCAAAATGGGACTTTAGATGAGGGAGAAATGACATCCCTCATCTGAAGTCCCATTTTGGTGATTCAAAAGTCGTTTTGAGGGTCTTGGGGCACTCCAGATGCATTGGTGATGCTGGAATATCCAAATTTTGGACCCATTATGGTTAAAGCTTGAGAGAAATGCACAGACTAATCCTCATTCTAATGGTTAGTTTTCATGCTTTGGCCCTCTCTCATGCTTTAGCCACTTGTCTCATGCAACCTCTATTCAAGCCAATAAATTTTGCATTTGTTTGCGCCTAAAATGAGGAGACAAGCCCCAAAGAGAGAGGATAATGCACATGTTAAGCACACACCCTAAAAATTTAAAAATTTATGAGACAACTAAGAGTTTTCAAACTCAATGATGGTGATGATGCATGCCTTGACGTATTTATTGCTTGTGAATATAGTCAGTACGCTTTTCCCGCGCTAGTTACTTGTTGTTGTTCTCGGCATGGGTGCTCTTGTTTCATCATTTTAACATAATTTAAAAAACTGCTAAGGACTAGAGCATGTGTGAGAAATTATTCAGGGACACATCTTCAAGCACACACCCTAAACATTCAAGAATTTATGATACAACTAAGAGGCCTCGAATTCAATGATGGTGATGATGCATATGCATGTTTGTTTTAGTAGGTTTCGCTCAAAAAATCTCGCTTAAAGTTTGGGAATAGGCCTGTGGTCCCATATACTCATTCATCATCTAGTACACCTGATGCTCCATCATCGTGTCGTATAGTTCTAGAGTCCACTTCTCCACACCTGTGGAGGCGAACCAAAGGACCCAATTCGGATGGGTGCTAGATCCTACCATGCTAATCCCCCCCTTTTGGGACTACAACAGTAGGATGGTCAGCTCCAAGGGCATGTGATACATGTCTAGGATCTCCAAATAATCCCAAAATCCCAATCACCGAAATTCCCTTGGTAAAGGCAGCCCAGCTCGTAGGTGGTGACATGAGGTCTGGACAACTGCTTCCTCTTCCCCATAGGCCTATGAGAACGTTGTGTCCTGTGTACCATTAGAGTTGGTTTGCTATTGTGGAGAGAACAGCGAGGTGGCCTTAGCCTTACCCTTGCTCAAGGGTGGGGTTTTAGCAACCGATTTGGATGGGGTGTGCAAGGAAAGGCACTGGGCAAGTTGGTTGCCATCGAGGGGAATGGGGTAGAGGGGGAGGGGAGTGAGTGGTAAGGGAAATCACAATATGGGAGTCAGGAGAAGGGGGAGGGGGATGGGAAGGCGAGGGGGGGACGGGTTCAAGCGGGGTTGGGGGGAAAGGTTCGGATGTGGCGGGGGGGTGATAAGGACCTATTGCTATTGAGATCACGGGATGCTACAACAACATAGGTGCTTGAGGTCTCAACGTCTCATCCTTTGAGGTTGAGGGGGGGCACATCCGGAAGCACAAGTCCCCAAGCCCCTAGAAACCATTGGAGTCTGTGTTGGGGTAAAGGCACATTGCCAACCCTTCATTAAAAGATAGGACACCTATGACTGTCTTAAGACAGTCATAGGGTAAACCTAATCCTAATAAAACACAAGTGAGTTTGTGGTGTGGCTCATCATTCTTCACACCCGCACTTGAGTGTCACTCTCTCTCACTCTCACTCTCTTGCTCCTCTTCCTCTTCTCACCCCTCTCAACTGGTATCAGAGCCTACCTAGCTTCCCCTTGCCTACCTAGCCTCCTCTCCCTAGCCTACCCTTTCCGTACGGACGTACGGACAGATCCGTACGGCCGTATGTCGTCCGTACAACCGTACGGACGGACCCCTACAGATTTGCGCAGGGCAGCGAACGGTACGGCGGCGCATTCCGCCTGCAGAGGGCGATAGCACGGGCGTTGGCTAGAGCGTATCGCGGGCGTGGGCTGCAGGGTGACAGCGCGGGCGTGGGCGTCGTCAGGTTGCGGCTGTACAACAGCAGCTGCTGTACGCAGCAATGCGAAGCTGCATCAGGCAGCTGCATAGCTGCTCGGCGCAGCTACTCCACGGCAGCCGTACGGACTGTCCGTACAGTCGTACGGACTGTCGTACAACTGTACGGATGCCTCACCTGCAGTCCTTCACCCACCTGCAGGTACAGTAAAGTACAGCAGGACTCGTTTTCTTGCTACAAAGACTCGATTTTTTTTTGGGGGGAAGCGTGCCTCTGCAGGGATAGAAAGTACAGCAGGTACTCTACAGGTACAGAAAAGTACAGCAGGCACACACTTTTGGAAGAGGAATAGTGCTGAAGCACTCTGTTTTGTGCATGTACGCGCAGTACATGAAGCATTCCGATGCATTCCTGAAGCATTTCAGCTGTATACTGTGCATTTGTTGAGGTACAGCAGGTACTCTCGTGTCACTCACGCTTGTGGTGACTTGTGCCGCAATGGTGGTGTTTGCGCACTTACTTGTCTTTCAGGAAGGTCAGATGCTTGTTTTGCAGAAGCTTCTATGCATTTACTGAGTGCAATTCTCAGTTTTGGGTGACCATTTCAAAGGGCTTTTGCCTGGATGTGTTTGCAGTATATGCCTTGAGGCAGTGTGCAGCCAGGGAGCACACATTTGCTTTGTTTCCGCAGTGCATTTGGTGACATTTGTTGCAGGTCACATTCTTTGTACACACTTTGAAAATCTCAGTTGAGCCACGCTTGGTCAGGGCGCATCGAGTTTACTCGGTCCCCAACTGCCCATCGTTGACAGTGCTCAAAAGATTTTCTTCTTGGTGTTTGTACTTTGTGATTTGTGTTGTTACTGAGTACACAGGGGCAGTCTATGCATTGCACATTGTCAGGTACAAGTGTCAGAGAGATTTTTATATTGCATGCTACCTCAGTGTTGAGGTGTTCTCCACTTGATTCAGGTGTCAGATCAAGGGGCTTTTGCCCAGACTTTGTTTGATAGCACTTGGGTTACCGACAGAGATCTTCAGATGCATTTTCTCCCCTTGGTATAAGGGTGATTGCTTGGGATTTATCCCATTTACTGTTGCAGGTTTTGTGACAGGCTGAAGGATCATTTACTATTTTTTGGGTGTTTGTCAAGTGGTTTCTGCAATTTAACTCAGTGCAATACCTCATCTGAGGTGGGAGAAGTGATCAATACAGTCAGTACAGCAGTGTTGGTGGTTTTGTCAGATGATTATGCAATGTTGAGCACTTGTTGAGCAGCAGCAGCAGTCTGAAATTACTGTTTTTATGCCTCTTTGAGCTTAGAACAGTGTGTCAGAAGGTACAGTATTTGCAGGGTCATTTACTGTTTTGCTGCAGATTTTACTGACAGTAAAAACAGCACCATTGAAAGTGCTTCTGGCTCTTGAATAGAGCAGGTTTTTTCTGAGAAATCAAAATTTTTATTCAGTTTTTTTACTTCCAGGGAGTCAGGTACTTTCCTCATCTGATATGGCATCAGGGGGAGGTGATTCTTCAATTCTGAACATAAAGAAACTGGAAGGAGCACACAACTATGCATTATGGGCAGAACAGTGCTTGAATGTACTTCTGTTAAAGAAGATTGCTAAGCCCATAAGGGTGAAGGGTGTCAAGCCATCTGACATGGCAGCTGATGACTGGGAAGAGCTTGATTTGTCTGCGAGGGCAGCTATCATGCTCACTATTTCAGACACTCTTGTGTTCAATGTACAGGCTGAAAAGACCTCTTATGGTCTATGGCAAAGACTAGAAGAATTGAATGCCCAAAAGAGCTCAGCCAGTAAGGTTTATTGGTTGAAGAAGCTGGTCGATCTTCGCATGAAGGAAGGTACACCTATGACCTCACACTTGAGTGAGTTCAATGCTATCTTTACACAGCTGATTGCATAGGGGTTGAACCTTGATGAGGAGTTCAAGGCTACTTTCTTGCTGTGTACCCTCCCCGAGAGTTGGGACACTTTCAAGACCACCCTGTCAAACTCGAATGCCACTCTTATTTATGCTGATGTAGAGAGCTCTCTCCTTATGGAGGAGATGAGCAGGAAGAATAATGCGGGCAGCAAGTCTTCAAATGCTTTGCATGTACAGGACAGAGGCAGGACTCAGCAGAAGGGCAGATCTGCTAGTAAGTCCAAATCCCGCAGTCAGCAGTCCCGTGGCAAAAAGGACATTGAATGCTTTTATTGTGGCAAGAAGGGACATGTGAAGTCGAAGTGCTTCAAGTTCATACGGGATCAGAAAGCCAAGAAGGCTGAAACAAAGGATGCAGAAAATGCAAGCAAAGGCAAAGGCAAGGCCAAGGCAGATGACTTGGATGCAGTGAATGTTGCAGCAGAGGACAGTGACAGTGACATACATGATGTTTTATGCTCTTCTACTGTAATAGCACATGCTTTGGTTATTGATGGCCATGACATGCACACCTGGCTCTTGGATTCAGGTGCCTCTTTTCATGTTACTCCTCATAGGGAGTGGTTTACTTCCTACACAGGTACTCATGGAGTTGTTCATCTTGGGAACAACTATGCATGTCAGATTGCAGGGATTGGCAGTATACAGATAGTATTTCCTGATGGACAGTCATTTATGCTTGATGGTGTTCGCCATGTGCCGCAAATCAAGAAAAATCTGATTAGCACTGGCTTATTGGATGACAGTGGTTACCACACCACATTTGGGGATTCCAAATGGGTGATTACTGATGGCCAGACTATAGTGGCTGAGGGTTTTAAGAGTGATACCTTGTACCCTCTTTATGTTTCCAGTGTGGGTAATCATGTTGTTGCCATAACTGAGCTGCCAAAGGTTTCATTGTGGCATAGCCGGTTGGGACACATGTCTGTTAAAGGAATGCAAGAACTGTCACGTTTGGGTTATCTGCTGCCTCTCTCTTTTTCAGATTTGCCTACTTGTGATCATTGTATATTTGGCAAGCACTCTGTCACTCCTCATAAGAGGAGAACTCCCCAGAATAGAGCACCACTTGATCTAGTGCACACTGATTTGTGTGAAATGCCACAGTTATCACTAGGGGGTGCAAAATATTTTATTACTTTCATTGATGATGCCACACGTAAGGTGTGGGTCTATTTCTTGAAGCATAAGGGAGATGCCTTAGATGCTTTCAAGAAGTTTGTCGCTCAAGTTGAGAATCGGACAGGTCATAGGCTGAAATGCCTCAGATCCGATAATGGGGGTGAGTATGTGTCACATGCTTTTGTGCAGTTTTGCCAAGCTAAGGGCATCAAACAGGAACTCACAGCCCCTCATAATGCATCTCAAAATGGTGCAAGTGAGCGGATGAATCGAACTATTCAGGAGAAGGTTTGATGTATGTTGTCTTATGCTGCATTACCCCATGGCTTTTGGGCAGAAGCCGTGCAAACAGCAGTTCACATTATTAACAGGTCGCCAAACAAGGCTTTGGAGTTGAAAGTGCCAGAGGAGGTGTGGTCTGGCAAGCCACCCTCATATAAGCACTTACGTGTATTTGGCTGCAAGTGCTTTGCTCATGTACGCAAAGAACTACGCACCAAACTGGATCCAAAGTCTATCAGATGCATCTTTATGGGTTATGGTGACGAAGGTGAAATGGGGTACAGGTTATGGGATCCCGTTAAACGGAAGATTATACGCAGCAATGATGTCATCTTTAAAGAAGATAGTGTACACAAGGAACCCGTGCAACCTGTGGAATACAGGAGGGTTATTTATGATGATGTTGGACAGCAAAGAATGCCCATTTATATGCAGCAGCAAGCTGCTGCAGATCACCCTGTTCAAGAGGGTATACAGGCTGAAAATCAGCCAGATAATTTTGCCAATGATGCACCACTGGATGTGCCAACAGATGGGGCTGTAGAACAGCCAGATATGGTGGTACAGCCACCCGTCATGCATGAAGAACAGGCTGGACAGCAGCCTAATCCGGAACATTTTGTGAGGAGGAGCACCCGTGCACAACGGCCTCCTGCCAGGTTTGTTCCATGAGCCAATAATGTGGCTGATTTTATCATGCTGACAGATTGTGGTGAGCCTTCCAGCTTCAAGGAAGCTATGGGAAGAACAGAGAAAAAGAAGTGGGAGAAAGCCATGCAGTCAGAAATGGACTCCCTACTTTAGAATGATACATGGGACTTGGTGCAGTTACCTGCAGGCAGAAAGGTTTTGCCATGCAAGTGGGTTTACAAAGTCAAAGTGGATTCAAATGCTTTACCTCGGTATAAGGCCAGATTGGTTGCCAAGGGATTTAAGCAGGAAAAGGGCATTGACTTTGATGAGATCTTTTCCCCTGTAGTAAAGATGACTACTTTGAGAGCAGTGTTAGCTCTTGTTGCTCATGACGACATGGATTTATGTCAGATGGATGTGAAGACAGCCTTTCTTCACGGAGATCTTCATGATGAGATCTATATGAGTCAGCCAAAGGGATATGCTGTTAAAGGGAAAGAGCAGCTTGTGTGTAAGCTCAAGAGGAGCTTGTATGGACTCAAGCAGGCGCCAAGGGAATGGTACAAGAAGTTTGATGCCTTCATGCAGTCCCAAGGGTATCATCGGTGTGAGACCGATACATTGCTTGTACACCAAACGGGCAAAGGATGGCAGTTTGATGCTACTCATTCTATATGTGGATGACATGCTTATTGCCAGTAAATCTCAGCATGAGATTAGTGCTTTGAAGAAACAACTGCATAAGTCTTTTGACATGAAAGACTTGGGTGATGCAAATCATATTCTTGGCATGTGTATTACTCGTGACAGGTCCAAGGGACTTTTGTTTCTGTCACAGAAAGAGTATATTGACAAAGTACTGCGGAGGTTTAAAATGGAGGGGGGGAAGTCTATTAGTACCCGGTTGCCTCCACATTTAAAACTCAGCAGTAAGGACCCCAAATCAGATGATGATAAGGCTGAAATGGCCAAGGTTCCATATGCATCTGCAGTTGGATCTTTGATGTATGCCATGGTTGCCACTCGTCCGGATATTGCTTTTGCGGTGGGAGTCATCAACAGGTATATGGCAAATCCAGGCAAGCGGCATTGGGAAGCAATGAAAGGTGTCTTGAGGTATCTCAAAGGTACCAAAGACTTGTGCATATGCTATGGTAGGCAGGATGCATTGGTGCATGGTTTTACAGATTCAGACTATGCAGGCAATGCAGATAACCGGAAGTCTACTACCGGTTATATTTTCACATTTGCAGGAGGTGCTATATCATGGGTGTCTCGGTTGCAGAAATGCGTTGCACTGTCAACCACAGAAGCTGAATATGTTGCAGCCACTGAGGCCTGCAAGGAAGCAATATGGCTTACTCGGCTGGTGGGAGATTTGGGCATTACAGGAGATATGCCAGTTTTGCATTGTGATAGTCAGAGTGCTATCATGTTGGCAAAGAATCCGGTCTTTCATCAAAAGACCAAGCACATAGAAGTGAAATATCATTTCATCAGCAGGGAGGTACTGGAAGACAAGCGACTTGAGCTTGTGAAAGTGCATACTGATGATAATCCTGCAGATTTGCTCACTAAGAGCTTGTCTACAGAGCGGTTTGCACATTGCCGCCACATCATGGGATTAGGATGGGACCATTCTTACTTTATGGTCTTGTATACAATAACTGTATATTGCTGTAATTTTTTATTCTTTTCTCCCCTTTAGGCACATTGGCCTTTAGGTGGGAGGTTGTTGGGGTAAAGGCACATTGCCAACCCTTCATTAAAAGATAGGACACCTATGACTGTCTTAAGACAGTCATAGGGTAAACCTAATCCTAATAAAACACAAGTGAGTTTGTGGTGTGGCTCATCATTCTTCACACCCGCACTTGAGTGTCACTCTCTCTCACTCTCACTCTCTTGCTCCTCTTCCTCTTCTCACCCCTCTCAGTCTGTTGGTGCTGCTGCTGCCTACTGACTATGGCGGGCACGGATTCCCTCTTTTGGGGGGCCCTACAGAGAGGCCTGATGTGAGAGACCCCTCTCCAAAGCTCGTGGTCCATTTGCGTGGGGGCCACCAACTAATCTCCTTGGGATCTTCTCTCCGCTTACGGTTGGCACATTGTGCTTGGTTATTTTTGTCCCACTTACCTGCTTCTTCTTCCCCACCCTTGTCCACCTTCCCTCAAAAGGCTCAACCCAGGGGTCTGGGACTCATGCTGCTATCGATTAGGCTGCCTGGTGGGCCACTGGTTCCCATCCTCCCAAATGTCTCTATGCGGTCCTTGTGTCTCATGAAGAGAGGGAGGGGGCCGGCGGCTCAGGCCTTGCATACAATCCTGGGCTAAATGTCCCATCCGTTTGCATCTCAAACACTGACCTGGTAACCCGGAGACCTCCAGTCTCTGACGAATTGTACCTCCCTCAAGAGTCTATAAGACGACCATCTCTGGAGTGCTTTCGGGCTCTCCACAACCAACTGAAGACAAGGAACCCCATCATTTAACACTATCTATGCGGTTGACTCCAAAGGATACTCTAGTACAGTGCCAAATGCACGTCTAATGTAAGGAAGGATGGCCCTATACTCCCTTGGGAGCCTAGGGAAGCGAACCATCTCTGGAAAATAGGAAACATGGTGACTCGAGTCCATGTCCTCTACCATAAATTTGTGATATCAGGGGAAAAGGTACACCAATTGTGGGCCCAAGAGGATGGGACTCCTTTCCATGAGAGCCAGATCAGTATTCGGGGAGCCAAGCTAGAGGAGAAACATGCCTCTTTAGTTGATGGTGACCTCCTGGATGTGGTCTCCATCTAATGCCAAGATGGCTTGGATTTAGTGCCTAATCTATCTCCTCGAGGGAGTGAGGCCGACTACCCTGCCCACGATTGCCTTGTCCTATAGTAGATTCATTACCTGCTATACCTCTTGCTTGTTCGCCGGTGAAAGAAGAACTTTGATAGCTAGAGATGTCGAGGGTGTTGCCATAGAGCCCCTCTGGCTAGACCAAAGGTCGCCACCAAGAGTCCCAATCGTCGGAAGTGAGCAATCAACTGCACCTTCCCCTAGAACAAAAAAGTGGAAACTAAAGGGAAAGAGAAGAAGAAGAGCCCACGAAGGGAGAAGCCCACCAGTTTGCAGCATAATTGTGAAGGCTTGATCAAGATCCAGTATGGAAGGTCATGTTGAAGATGAGAAATAGCCCTGGAGTTCTTCCATGAGCTAGCTATCAACCTTGGGGAAGATGATGAGAAAAGCACACAAGAAAGCTGCCAAGGAGGAGAGCTAGCCACCAACAATCTCATGAAGCAATGAACTGGGAGATGCCTTCACCAGGTTTGCAGCCTTGAGGATTGGCGAGATCTTCGAGAGATGATACTTGTTGGTTGGTCACGCTTGGCCAACCTTGGGCACCATGGGCGGGCTGCTGTCCTTTGTTGAATGCGCCAAGAAGTCTTCAAGTTATTCGAGTTTGGAGTGCTTGCTGCAAGCCCACAAGGGGTTGGTGGTTGATGGTCTTCAAGTGAATGGCACGCTATAAGGGGGGACACAAAATGGTGCACCTCTGCCTTGCACACAAGTTGACGTATGTTGGGCTATGGCACAGAGAATTTGTGGGGAGAGGGTCGCGAGGCAACACCCTAAGGGCTGTCTTGGGATGTGCGTTGCCTAAAGCCTGGGCGGAGAAGAGGAGGTGGGGGGGGAGTAGCTTGCAGGTAGTCGACACACTCCTAGGGGTATGTATTTCTTGAGTGTGGCCAGCCAAAGAGATACCCATAGCTACGGGTGCCACTGATATTAGTTCATGTCTCCTCCTGTCCAAAGGAACCTCCAAAACATCTCATTCTATTGTACCTTCTCTTCCACCTCTTGCAACTTTCCATTTCCTCAGTATTCTCCTTGGCTTATGCAATGTACCCTCTTGTTAACCTAGCTCTTCTGGCTCACAGATTCGGCAAGTACATTTGAACCCATAGACTCGCATCTACAGCTGTTTCTCGAATTGCATCCACGGAGTGCCTATTCTTGTTGAACAAGCTGGAGAACATGCACACAAAATTTGATACCAAAGTTCTCAAAGAAGTATCATGGCTATAAACAACAACAAAATGGGAATGCCTCCAAAAGTAAATATAATCCCACATCATAATCGAATCGTAGAATACTATCTCATTAACTGCACACAAAGAAGACATACTAGCAGACAACAACCTTAATGTTTGCAAGAGATAAGAAACAGCCAGACAATGCACCCTCTCTTACTTGGCTTCACCAACCTAAGTTGCGTTGATGGATATAGACTTTCGCTTCTACATGGAGAAACACAATGACTAATTGCAAGCACTATAGCCAAAAAAGGAATAGAGCTAATAAGCACCACCTTCAAAAACTAAACATTTAACAAAATGCCTGTGATTGGAATATACAAATCGCCATACCCGCCCACAATTCCCCGAGTGAAATTGTTCACCTAGTTCTCTTGGCGCATGCATTTCTTTGAGGATCAACGAACCGCTAACAATTTACCAATCCATATTCGACGACAAGCATCAACACATAAAACTGCATCACAGGAACTACTGGTCCGACCAAATGGAGCACTTACATTCTCATCACCAAGCATTGACGGCAACAGTCAGACCACTGAAGCACTTATGGACGCTCGTGGAGTCCACCCATGTGGGCAATTAGGTTGTCATCCGCAACACCCAATACCCACATAGAATTTCCCGAGTGAAATTGTTCTAGGGGGCATACATTTCTTGAGCCTTGCCATCCAAAGAGCTATCCATTGTTCACATTGTTCTGCATACATTTCTTGGGCCTTGCCATCCAAAGAGCTATCCATAGCTATGGCTTCCACTGATCTTACCTCCTGTCTCCTCCCGTCTCGAGGAACCCTCCAAAGCATCTCATTCTGCAGTACCTTCTCTTCCACCTCGTGCAGCTTTCCATTTCCTCAGAACTCTGCTTGGCTTACGCAATGTACCCTCTCGTCTTCTCAGCTCTTCCAGTTCATAGACTCCCCAAGTAGCTCGGCCCTCACCGTCTCGGTTCGCAACCCTTTCGTAGAGGATAGGAGGAAAGTTTCCCTGCCCGTCGACAAGCCAGATGAAGCCCCCCTTCCTAAAAGGAAAAAAAAAGATGGGTCAGCTTCAGCCCTCGATCTAGGCCCTCCTTGGGATTCTCGTCTCGTAGGCTGCCCGTTTACCCAACCGAAGAAGAGGTCGACGAGAAAGAAGAAAGCTGTGGTCAACAATCTTTACCAATCAGAGAAATGGGAATTTTTGAAGCAACTACCTCACCAGTAAAGCTTGACTTTCCTAATCTAAAAGTATTTTTTTCAAGCTTTGATAGTTCCAATTATGCAGTAAATGTTTGAATGCATTGTAATTCAGGCTATGAGTACATATGTTCCCAATTCTGTTGCAGCTGATTAGAACTCTTGCATTATTGTCTTTGAACTTTAAAAAAATGTTTATTTCCCAGAGACTTATTTCAATGGGTGATCTACATTGCTTTACAGAAGATGTACCCGTTTGTCGTTTCCACAAAATGTATGATTAATCGTGAACATGGAGAAGTGTGAAAGTGTGGTTTTTCCGATGGTTGTAGTTGAATGAGATGATAAGACTGCATTGGCTTACCTGTAGTAAGGGAGGAGGCAAAGAAAGTTTAACGTGCCTAACTACAACGTAACAACGTATGCATAGGTGCCGAAACTTCCATCTTACTCGTCATGTTGCTTTGTGGGAAGGCCATATGTGCTTAAACACGTTTCTGCTTCCCTTGAATCTCGTAATAAACCTTTTAAAGGAAGTTGAAATTAAAACAACATGTCGAAGCCTTAAGGTAGACTAGTTCTTCTAAGAAGTTAAATAAATAGTTAAGGGGAAGGGGGCAGAGATGTACCAAATAAAAATAGCACCTAAGAGCGAATGATCTTCAAAAATTGTACAGCTAAGGACTAAGAGGAAAATTGTATTTGAAGCTTACCCTTGTTCAAGGATTCTTAACACACCTGACTAACTACACACTGTGTTGTGTTTTTAGAGGATGAGTTTGGGCATGTTCCTGTATTCATCTAGATACATGCTTCTGCCATATTAGTGGACAAACTAGATATATTCATCTAGATATACAATGTAGCACAAACTAGAGTTATTTTCATTATTGTTCTTTTTTCAAAGAGCTAATATGATGAAATTCCTATATTGAGAAATTGTGCAAAGACGAGAGAATCTATAGAATTGGGAAGTAATGGCTCCATATTAGCCATAACAAGACTGTACGAGTTAATATGAGGGGTTTAGTATAGGATTGAGGCTAGGTGTGGCACTCAGGTCAGGCCTAATGATGATTTGGGACTCAATTTTCCCATGGATTATGTATCTAGGATGCTGTGGCAATATTTGCCTTGCCTTTCTTGAGTGAATCAGCATACTTTTTGTGACATTGGGAAGCAACATGACCAGGCAGCCCACAATAATGACAATTTACCTTTAAAATGTTTTGTATTAGATGAAGCCTTGGATGGCTCTATCTTTGAGGCCTTTGGCTGCCATTTACCTGGCACCTTCTGTGGTTGTTGTTGTGATGTGATACATTTTTTCCCCTTTTTCTTTGTCTTGGAAAGCATAAGCCTGCTCAGAAGCATTTGACCCTCTCGCAAAGTTGTCCATTCGCTGCTCTTCTTTGCAATAACAGCCCTATCACATCATCAAAAGATACAGGTGCAACACACATTGTAATACCCAGCGAGGCTACAAATGTGTGACAGCATAAGCCTGTTCAGAAGCATCTGACCCTCTCGCAAAGTTGCACATTCACTGCACTTCTTGCAATAATGGCCATACCACATCATCAAACGATATAGGTGCAACAGGCAGTGTAATATTGTAAGAAATCTGTGATAGCAGGGGGCAAGACTATTTAGAGTGACTGAAATCATTTTCTTATCCCCAATGCTCTCATCAATAGTTGGAAATTGATCATACAGATCAATCAATTTGGTGATATGCTCAAGAATGGTGTGATTGTTTTGCATTTTCACTCCTTGAGTTAAGTTTCCAAGGGCAACAATTTGGCCTCATTCTTGACATTGAACATGTTTGCTAATTATCCCATGCATCCTTTGCCAATTTGCAAGATTTTAGTGTATGCATCTTGTCTGAATTCACTATCACTAACATGGCTTGTCCATTGCGCTTGTCAAAGTTCTTCTGCTCCTTTGCTGAGATAACAGAATTGGTATTGGAGAAACCAGATGAATCTCCTTGCATAGGAGTTGCAGGCACATCAAGAGGACGAGTCTCCTCTCCCATTACAATCTCCCAAAGGCCTTTGCCAATTAAAATGTGCTTGACCATGAATGCCCAGATGGCATAATTCATACCATCCAATTTGTTAGACTCTGAAAAATGGAAAGAAATTCTCCTGTGACATGATTGTGGAAGTACCTACAAACAATCCTACACCCAACTACTACGATTGCTCAGCCCAACAATTGAGGCTTTGACAAGAAATTAGACTGTGCACTTGGTCTCAACAACATCACCCACAAGGTTGCTCAATTGTTGCTCTTGCCTGAGCTCCGAAGTGAAGGGAGCATGTGGGCAGGTGCTGAACGTCGCTCGGAAAAGCAGTCCTCTTTTAAACAAGCTGTTTGGAAATCAGCTGCTGGTGCAAATGACGGCAAGCTCTCTTCTGTCCAGGCACTCTAAAGCATTACATCCTTCACAATTTGATTTGCAACTCGACAAGCGCTTGCGAGGAAGATGATGGCGTCTCTGTTGCTAGCGCTTAGCCCTGGTATGGCCTTGTAGGCTAGTCCTAGGGCCCAGTCAACCCTTAGGTTGACTTCATTGGTCAACCATATGGTTGACTTCGGGGCCATATAGGCTACCCCTTCTGTACCTTCTCATTATCCATTTGCAAGTACTCACGTTTGCTTCAGCTTGTTGTTTACTCCCTTGCATTCCACTCCGTTTCCATTGGTTCCTGCACCCAACAGTGGTATCAGAGCGGGTTCTCTTGTTCCTATTTGTCTCCCCCGGTGCTCACTACTCAGCCTCCCATTGCTCCTATCTGCCATTTTGCTCCAGTTCAGTCACGTGTCTCATTTTGTCCCAAAAACCTGTTTTGGAGCAGAAAAATAGTCCAGTGGCTGTTTTTTGACTTTCTGAGGTCCGATTTCAATCATTCTCGAAATTTTTGACCTGCCCGCATACAAACGATCCTGTCCCTCACCATTTGGGCGAATTTTTTTTTGTCCATATAGTTGTACGGACGTCTGCATGGCCGTACAAACTTGTACGGACACGTGCATGATGCTGTCAGAAATTTGTACTTGTCAAAAGTTGATTTTGAGCTTTTTTGGGCTGTTTTTGCTCAGATTTGGACTCTTTTCAGTCCTTCGGGCCTTCCTCTAGCTACTCCAACCTGCTCTAGCACCATGTAGGATTTGCTCCCTCTTGACTCAGATCTGTCTGGTACAATTGGATTTGAAGCTTTTCACCCTCTTTTATGTCACATTTGCACACATTGCAGTGACATTGAGGTGATTTTGCTCTAGAAATTGGGGCTTTTGTGTCACATTTGCAGATTTTGCAGTGACATTTGCTCCTTTTGGTCGCTTTTGCAGTATTTGCCCTATTTTGACTCCATTTCAAGTCCAACGTTGGGGATTTTGGATCTATTGCTGGCAAATTGCGGGTTATTTTTAGTTTTGCAGGTTATTTTGTCACATTTGCCTAAATAGCAGTGACATTTTGTTGCTTTGATATGTGAAATTGGGGGTTTTTCAGTGACATTGGCAAGAAATTGCAGCAGATTTGGTCACATTTGCAAAATTAGAGTGTATTTTGGGGCTTTTACCAATTTGCCCTCTTTTTGGCATAATTGCCCTCTTCAAATTTGGGGCCTTTGCCAAATTTGCTGATATATTTGCAGCATTCTATGCGTGACACAGCCAAATTTGAATTCTATTTACATTTGCCCTTTGATTTGGGCTATTTGTCCTTTGACATTTGTGGCATTCAGCTACCATTTAGGACAGATTCAGCTCAGATTTGCATTGATTTGTTGGGATCAGCGCGATGCACATGCACATCCAGTGATTGCCATGAATTGCAAGAGAGTTGTTATACTTCACAATTGATCTTGCAAAACAGCCAAGGATGCATGGGACACTTTGGCCAGTTTTTATTGGATACGCAATGAGGCCAGAGTTGCTTATTTGCGTAGGCAGCTTGACCATGTTAAGATGAATGAGGGTGGCAGCATGGACGCCTATTTGACACAGGTCAACGACTTCAGAGAGCAGCTCATTAATACTGATGAGATTGTGCCAAATTCAAAGGTTGTGTGTACCACACTTGATTGGCTTCCTGATTGGTTTTAGGGATTTGCTACAACACTTTGACTAGTGGCCATGGGTAACCCCAACCACTATTCTTTTGATCAGCTTGTTTCCTATTCCTGCAGGAGGAGCAGAGTCGTCAAAACAGGGTTGCCTCCACTCATGCAGATCAAGCCTCTGCTACTGATCGCAAGGCAAAGGAAAACGGGGGAAAAATTACAGCAAGCCCAAACCTACATCTAGTACCTCATCCTCTTCCTCTCTTGCTGATGGGAAGAAGAAGAAACGCTCTGCTATTATTTCAAGAAACCAGGTCATGACATCTCTGAGTGCCGGAAGCGTATTGTTTCCAAGAAGAAGAAGCAGGGACAACTAGGATAACAAGGTCTTGTTGTCACAAATACTCCAGCTGCTAATGTCACAAATACAGAGGCAACCAATCTTGCTCATGACGAATGGGCGTTTAGTGTGGAGTGTCATTATTATCCTACTCTGGATGATTAAGTTGTTCCAGCCTCAAATTTTGCCTCGGACTGATACTTTGATAGTGGTGCTTCCAAGCACGTCACTTCCTGCAAAAGTCTCGTTCACACATTGAGTGGTGTTCCAAAGGGGGGCACTGTCACTTGTGCAAATAATGCAGCATATCCGGTGAAAGGGCTCTCACTACAGTGTCAGGTGATACCATTCCACTTGTGGAAGTTTTATATGTTCCAGTTATAAAAAAGAATATGATTTCTATCTCAGCCATATCCACACATGGCTTCAGAGTTCTTTTTGATGGTTATCGTTGTGCCGTTTATGATAATCGATATGACAACTATATTGTACTTACTGGAACACTTGATAGAGACTATATCATCTTGACATATATGCACAACAGCTGCTATAGAAGCTAATGCAGTGGCTGAATCTGTAATTTTTGATACACATCTATGGCATGAGAGATTGGGACATATCAACTTCAACATTTTGGTGAAGATGCATTCACATGACATGGTTGTAGATGTTGCACCTATGCATGCACTTAAAAAACATGTATGCAAGGGCTGCTCGTTGGGCAAAATGCATAGGATTCCATTTCCCAGCATTGGATTGCCTTGGCAGAGAATGAGAGTGGGGAGAAACTCTTGACCTTCCGCATTGGCAGGGGGGGTGAGTACTTGTCTGGGGAATTTTCTGATTTTTTAGCCTACTCTCCGCAACAAAATGGACTTGCCGAGCGAAAGAATAGAACAGACAGGTTCATCCTTAAGGGAAAGTCTTTGCCCAATAAATTCTGGCTGGATGCGATCATGTGTGCCAACTATGTGCTCAACCGAGCACCCACTCCGGCATTGAAGACCATGACTCCCTATGAAGCATGGACAGGTCGGAGGTTTGTCATTTCTCACATGCGGGTGTTTGTGTCTCTTGCGTATGTGCATGTACCCTCTCAGTTGGGGCGTAAGCTTGATGATAAGGCTGCCAAATGCATCTTCATTGGCTACAGCTCACAAAGCAAAGGTTACAAATTGTTTCAGCTTAGCACAGGCAATGTGATTGTCAGTAGGGACGTGGTTTTTACCGAGCATGCCCCTTTACCTCGGCTGGACTGTAAAACACAGCCTTTAGGGGAAGCCTTTGATGTGTTTGATTCTATTCCACCTTTCACAGATACAGATTGTGAAAAACCAGACTTCTTGAGAATGCAAATGTGTGCAATGCATGCATAATTTGAATGCCAATTGGCCCTCCAATGGGGATGAGTGCCCTCGTGAGAGTACTTGTTTCTATTTAGACCTACATGCAAGGTGGGAGAGAGAAGGCGGATGAATGCAATGTGGTAGAGAGAATGCTACGTGAGATTTACAATGAAGGGTGATACCCTTTCATTAATGTCCCTTGAGATTCACTCAAGTTCCATCTTCCCATTTACACCTACCCTTATCCTACGACTCATGCACCTACCATTTAATGCACCCTTCCCTTTTCTATTGCCCCTAGGACCTAGACACGTGTGTGCGAATCTTTATTACTAATTATTGGCCAATGTTACATAGTTTAGTGGTACTATTTACATAGCTTGATCGATCATAAATACAAACATATAACCACACCATCAAATTGGCGCCTAACAATAATAGGGTTCTAATGACTATTAATTAACTAAATAATCATTTCTCTTGTCATGACACTCCCTCCTGCTTGAATGAGCAGAAGTCCTCTTCTGGATTATTGCTTGTCTCTTGCTCTTATGTGCACTTTCTCTTGTTACTTCTGCAATTGCATCGCCTCTTTATAATCTACAAGTATTTGGGGAAAATTTGTAAAGAAATCTTCTTCCATCCATTGTGCATCACTAGCTGGCTGGTTTTTAAACTTCAGTAAATACATATCTCTCTTCGTTCCACGAGTACTGTTCTCTTTATGGTACACAATTTGGTCCGAAGTAAGAACTTCAGTCCCATCTTCAAGTTCAGGTTCTTCTTGATGCTGAGTATCCAAAAACGCAGAAGTATCGCCATGGTATCTCTTCAAATTGCTCACATGAAAGATATTCTTCTTATACGCCAGTGGGCTGGTAATTTCAACTCATATGCTCTGGATCCTTCTCCTGGATATAAAGCTGCTGAAATTCGAAATGGTTTTGGTGCTAACTTGACATGTTTTGTATTCCTCTCACTGACTTGATTCTTCTTTTATCAATCTTCAATAAAACCCAGTCATCCTCGTTGTAATAAACTTCTTTTCTTTTCTTATTGGCTGCCTTGGATTGTTGAACCTGGGCCTTCTTAATATGTTCTTTGACCTGCTCAATAACCTATGACATATCCTCAGCAAACTGGTCAGCAGCAAAAATTTGCTCCCCCGATAGTGTTATTGGAGTGGGTAAACATTGCCCATACATGATTTCGAATGGGGCTTTCTTGGTGGAAGTGTGTACAGTGTTATTACAAGCAAACTCTAATATAGGCAAGAATTTTGGCCACCTTCTAGGTTGTCATGGACATAAGCTCAAAGTAAAGTAATTATGGTTTGATTGGCATTCTCACTTTGTCCATCTCCTTGAGGATGGAAGGCTCTAGTAAGTTTGGTTCCGAGATTCTCTAATAGGGCTGTCCCGAAAGTTGCTAATGACATGGCCATCATTATCGGATCCAATAGATTTTGGTAACCCATGTAACCTAAAGATTTTCCTAACGAATAATCTTGCTGTTTCAGGAGCAGACAACTCCTTTTTATAGGGAATAAAATGAGCATGCTTACTCTGCCAATCTATAACAATGAAAATCTTCCAAAAGTAACCAACCTTGGGGAAACCTGACACAAAATCCATTGTAATGTGTTCTCACCTTTCAGAGGGAATAGGCAGAGGCTGCAAAAGACTAGCAGTCTTACTTGTGTCAGATTTATAGCTCTAACATACGTCACATTGTTGAACGAAGGCTGAAACTTCTTTGCGAAGTTTAGGCCAATGGAAGTATCTCTCAATATTATCAATGGTCCCTCTAATGCCTCTATGTCCAGAATATGGATTCGCATGTAACTCACTCATGACTAGATACCGAAATGTTTTGGGTACACATATGGCACGCCCCAACAATAGGTATCCATCCACGATGGAATAGGCCTTTAAACCCCCGACCTCGTTACGCTGAATCTTCCCATAAATTTCAGCGAAGTCCTCATGTAAAGGATAAGCTTCAACCATTGCTCCTAATGATTTCTCCTTAATCACAGAAATGTTTTAACTCAGGGCCGTCTACTCAAAGCATCAGCTACTAAATTCTCCTTTCCTGGCTGATATTCAATATTTGGTTGCCCAAAGGATTGAATATATTCAGCCCATTTGATTTGTCTTGAAGAAACAATGGGTTGAGAAAACAAGTGCTTGATACTTTGATGGCCAGTCTTAATCTTGAAAGCAGAACCATATAGATAATGTTTCCATAACTTCAAAGCATGAATGACTGCCAGTAACTCCTTCTCATACATGATATATTTCAATTCAGCCCCTTGAAGCTTTCTACTCTCATAAGTAATGGGATGCCCTCCTTCCATCAACATTTCCCCCAATCGAGGTACCACTCACATCTGTATATACAACAAAGAACTCTTTATCCGAAAATGTTAACACTGGCGTAGTGACCAATGTTCTCTTAAGCTCCTCAAAAGCTACTTAGTGAACCTGTCCCCACTCATACAAGGATTCTGCTTCAACAAATATGTTAGTGGAGAAGCAAGACGTGCAAAGTTCTTAATGAATCTGCGATAATAACTACACATCTGTAGGAAGGATCTGAGCTCATGTCTATTTTTGGGTATTGGCCATTCAATTATGGCCTTGATCTTTTTTAGGGTCAACCTGAATTCCCTCAGCAGACACAATGCCTCCCAAATATTCTTGAAGAACTCACTCTTGTTGGTATTAAGAACTCACTCTTGTTGGTATTTAGGAACAATCAATCCTTCCTTAGGAGCTCCATCATCTTAGCAAGGCGATCCTTACGCTCTTCCTTAATCTAGTTGAAAACTAAAATATCGTCAAAGAAGACTATGATAAATTTTTCCAAGTAGGGTTGCAAAACCCTTCTCATCAGCCTACTAAAAGTGGCTGGAGCATTAGTTAGGCCAAAAGGCATGACCAAAAACTTATAATGTCTAGTGAGAGTGCGAAAAGCAGTCTTATGTTCATCTCCAGCTTTCATCCGAAGTTCATGATAATCAGATTTCAAATCCAATTTGCTAAAAACTTTAGCACCTTTAAGCATATCCAATGAATCGTCCACTCTTGGAATCGGATACCGGTTCTTAATCGTAAGTTTATTCAAAGCACGGGTGGACGGAGAATAGTGGTTCTCGTAGATGATGGATGTAATTATGACTTAGTGAGTGATAGATTGGTAAAATTACTCCATCGTAAACAAGAACCTTAAAAAAACATGTCACTCTCAGGAGCTTTTAGGGGACATAAATGAAGAAGACACATCCATAGTAGGGAATATCCCTTTTCGTATACAAAAATATAGAGATTGAAGGGATTTTCTAGTAGCTCCTTTACAAGACGTTGCCATGATTCTAGGTAAACCATCACAGTATGATTTTAACCCTGCTATTCATTCTCATACTCATCATGTTTCTTTGTACATAAGGATCATATGGGATCAAGACGTGAATATGATTCCATTGATTATTGCTACCCAAGCGAAAAGATTGGTAAAAAGAGGGGTAGATGGTAATCTTGTGTATATACGAGATTCACAAGATCTTCATATCTCAAAAGAAGATCAGGAGAGAAATGAGTTCCTTAGAGCTTATGAGGATTGATTTTCAAGAGATGACTCATTTGAATTGCCTATGGAGAGAGAAGATGATCATGCCATAAACTTAGAGCCAGGAGCTTCTCCTCCATGTAGAGCCCCATACAAGATGAACAAGATAGAAATAGAGGAGGTAGAAAAACAAATTGAAGATCTATTGCAAAAAGGCCTGATTCGACCAAGCAGTTCTCCATTTGGAGCACCTGTATTATTGGTCAAGAAGAAGGATGGATCATATCCTATGTGTATAGATTAATGAGGCCCAAAGGTATTGGCTGAATGGACAGCATTCACTATTGGCTCAATAGTCACGGTAGATTTCGAGGATGACGAGGTAGAAGCCTCACCCTCCTGCTTGGATGCCTTGGCTTTCCCTTTTACCGAATTCGTCTTGGGAGTTTTAGCCAAGAGAACGGGACACGTATACCATACATGCCCTGGCTTATGTTTCTTACACCCGAAACATTTTCCTTCCTTAATCAACTTCTTCTTCTCTTCGTCCGTCATAGAAGAAAATGGCACCCATCCAGGACGTGATTGGCTGTTCACATTACTTACAAGAGCTTTACCTTCCCTTTATTATTTTTAAACCGGTTTGGTTTCCTAAAAGTGGGTATGTTGTTGGTCTTAGATGTTGACCCACCCCTTGTTGGAATGGTCACCTCCCCATTTGTAAGCCCCCATATGAGGAGTGGGTAGCAAGCAAAGGGAACACACCTGGACCAAAGGTGGCTGCAACAGATGGCGCCAACAACAGGAGCACATGGCGAGGCATTCGGCATCAGGATCTAGCCTCGAAGAGGTGGATCTGGAACATTAGACGTGGCGGGGTGTCGTAGGTAGGAGGCGCGATGACGTCAACAGTAGTATGGAGGTGTACGGGCAGGACATAGTGCCGGCAAAGAGCTGCAGCATGGCGGGGGTCTGTGGGCAGGTGTACAGCCTGCAGGAGGGCCTCCAGCAGCAACAAAGGACAGCGTAGCAGCAGCCCAAAAGTGCCTGGCTAGGGCCCTTATATAGGGCTGGTTGGACCAGCCAACCAAGTTGGCCAGCAAGCAGACTGGTCGGCCAGGATGAGGCTGGCTGGTCGGTTCTATGACAGCCCCTTGGGGGCCTATAAAAGGAGGGTCTCCATGCCCTCATTCCATATCATCTGGAGCAGCAAACCTGCAGCAAACAGGAGCAGCAGTTAAGGCATTCTTGGACCTACTCCCAGGAGGTGAAGAAGACCTACAGAGAGCTGCAGACTGAGCTAGCAAGGTGCTGCCCACCTAGGCTGATTCACAGGCAGTAAGGTGGAGAAGAACACTCTAGACAGAGAGTCTACATTTGCTCGAGGTGGAGCACGCGGGCTCAGAGATCTAGAAGCGCTTGACATCTAGTAGGAGAACCTTTTGGTATTGTATCCTGTCCTAGTTTCTGGACGGACATAAATATAAAGTGTTGCTTCTATATTTGTCTGTGAGCATTGTCTACTTACTGAGGCTTGTACATCTATGCACATTAAGTTAAGAAGTTTGTGATTCCACACCCCACACCACACTGTGTGAGCTCTTGGGCAATACTATCAGTCTTCTGCTGTGCGTATCCTCTGTTGGGTAATTTTTAACACCCCCCTTATTGAAGGGCTTACGAGGATTCAATTTCCTCTCAGCTATTTCAGCCAACTTAGTGAGGTCCTTAAGCGTGGTTGGGTTAAACATTTCAACCTCGTATCTTACTTTTGGGCTCAAGGCTGCTAAATACATCTTTCTTCTATCTTCCTCACTCTTTTCGGGTAACTCTAAAGAGAATTTCCAAAACGTGGCTGTAAAATGTGCATTACTCTCATTATCGAACTGCCTAAACCTCTCCCAACGAAAGGTTAGGTTCTCTTCATGCCTTGATGGCATGAAAGTGGCTTTCAATTGCTCCACAAACTTAGCCCATTCATGAATAGGCTCTTTTCTTGTTTGTGACAAAGACCACCACATTAGAGCATCCTTTTGCAGATGCAATGTGGCAAGAGCAAGCTTCTATTGCTCGGTCTTGTCTTGATGGGCAAAGTATAGCTCAAAATGGCAAATCCAATTGAGGGCTTTGTCAGCCTCCCTTGTCCCATCATATTTGGGGAACTCATCTCTCTCGCGGTTGGAATTTGGATCTCTTAGAAGGCGTACTCAACTCTTCATCCCTAAAGTTCAGAGTTCTCTTAGTCCCTAATCTTGTCATAATGGACTGTTCAATCAAATTGTTAAGCTGGAAAATCAGAGTATCAACGGGAGTCTTCTCTATTTCTCTTGCACTTGGATTATAATCCATGTGTGTTGGGTTTAGAGTTGAAGGTGTAAACTCATGACCTTGTTCTTGGCTGGTCTCATTTCTTCTTTCATTACGAAAGGAGAACTCCCTATCAAGAGGTTCTTGAAGGAGAGACTGCTATAAATCTATTTGTTAGTTATCATACAATATACTTAAGGTGTGTGTAACTCTCACCTAATCCATCCTCTTCAGGAGGGGTGAAGGTGTTCTTTCTCTCTCTCCTTCGGGTAATGGAGGAAAAGGAATAAGTTCATTGTTATATCTCCCTTCGCCCCTTCCATTCTTTCCTTATAGTAATACGAGAGAGAAAACGACTTGCTGTAATTTCAGAGAAGGGGTTTATTTTACAGCAAAAGTCAAGTGTTGTAGAGTTGGTGGTACTTATCCGACTTCCGCTTCTCTTGTGTCCAAGAACCACTTCAAATGACCTCTTTTTTCCCTCTCTTTTAGGCTTTTCTTCTTGTATTTTTGCTGTAAACCGGTACGCTCCGTTTGGGCTACTTATTTTGATTTGACTGGAGCTCTAGATACTGTTATAGGGGGTACTTGGTGGGTAGATCACCCCCTAAAATCTTGTTCCGATCCGACTTTCCGTTGGGGAGAATGGGGGGTCTCTTTTCCTTACGGTTTAAGGGTTTTAAGGGTACATTCACACGGGGGGAGTCACCCCGTTAGGACACCCCATTCCCCGTCCAAGAGCAACAAATTTCAAAGAAAGCCCTTGTCTGAGACACCTCAGAAAGACAGAAAAAGTTTGCCTACAACACAATGTTCAAGGGTCTCTAGAAAGACAGTTTGCAAGAACGAAAGGCTGCTTGCTGGAAATACATATTAGAGAAGCATTCTTTTCCTGATTCGTCACTCCGCTGCAGTTTCAGATTGCTTGTCATTGGTCGCGCGTCGTGCGTCGTCAAATGCCTTCGTGCACCGTGTTGCCCTGTGCTGTATTACTACAAAAAGGAGATGTAGGTAGAATGCAACCCATCTATTATGCTAGCCGATCGCACTTGTCTTTCCACTGTCACGTTCCTTAGTCTTTGTCTGCCACACTCTTCTTCGTGCCGTCCTTTGCCTTTCTCTCCCGCTTCTCGCCCCGGTCGTTGACTGTCACCGCTCTGATACCAAATGTGAAAAACCAGACTTCTCGAGAATGCAAACGTGTGGCAGAATTTGAATGCCAATTGGCCCTCCAATGGGGAAGAGTGCTCTCGTGAGAGTACTTGTTTCTATTTAGATCTACATGCAAGGTGGGAGAGAGAAGGCGGATGAATGCAATGTGGTAGAGAGAATGCTACGTGAGATTTACAATGAAGGGTGATACCCTTTCATTAATGTCCCTTGAGATCACTCAAGTTCCATCTTCCCATTTACACTTACCCTTATCCTATAACCCACACACCCATTTAATGCACTCTAATGCACCCTTCTCTTTCCTATTGCCCCTAGGACCTAGACACGTGTGTGCACATCTTTATTACCAATCATTGGCCAATGTTACATAGTTTAGCGGTATTATTTAGACCGCTGGATCGATCATAAATACAAACATATAACCGCACCATCAAATTGGCGCATAACAATGATAGGGTTCTAATGACTATTAATTAACTAAATAATCATTTCTCGTCATGACACAGATGACATAGTGCACAGCACCATGCCACATGCTTCTAGCAGCTCCAATCCTCCTTCCGTTGCTCCTACTCAGCCTGATTTTTTACCACCAGATGGGCATGCTATCGAGAAAGCAGCTCAAGAGGAGAGGGTTGTCATGAGACAGCAAAAATCAGTCCCTCGATGGCTTTTGGATACTGTCAGGGATAGGAAGCAGACTGACCGCACTAGGGGTGTACACAAATAGATGCAAGGCAATTTTTTGATTGTAGCTTTGATTGCCACTGCCTGTAATGAGGAGCCTCTATGTCACAAAGATGCATTTGAAAGCCATGAATGGATGCAGGCCATGAGAGCTGAACTTGATTCCAGTCAAGCAAATGGCTTATGGGACTTGTGTGATTTGCCTGCAGGCAAGATTGCCATCGGCACAAAGTGGGTTTACAAATTGAAGCGCAAAGCTAATGGCGATGTTGATAGTTACAAAGCTCACCTTGTTGCGAAAGGTTATGCCCAGCAGCATGGTATTGACTTTGAAGAGACATTTGTTCCCACTTCACGCATCTCGACCATTCGCTGTGTCATTGCTCTTGCATCTCACAGGCATTGGGAGGTCCATCAGTTGGACATCAAGACCGCCTTCCTTTATGGGGATTTAGTGGAAGAGGTCTATGTCACTCAGCCTCCAGGATTTGAACTTCCAAGGTCCGAAACTAAGGTATGCCGGCTTAAAAAGGCTTTTTATGGTTTGAAGCAGGTACCACGGGCATGGTATTACAAGATACACTCTTTTTTGCTGTGCCTTGGGTTTCATAATAGCCCTATGGAGGCCACTTTTTATGTCCGGAAGAGTGAATCAGAATTTCTGATTTTGATTCTATATGTGGATGACTCACAAAAAATTGGGCCAGACTTGCAGAAAATTGCAGATTTCAAGGCAGGTTTGCAAAAATCTTTTGCCATGACAGATATAGGTCGGTTGCATTATTACTTGCGCATCCAGTTTGCATATGTTGAAGGGGGTATAATGATGAGTCAGTGCAAGTACAGTGGACAGCTCTTAGACCGCTTCCAGTTTCCAAGTTGCACGCCAGTTTCTACACCGTTGGTGTTGGAAAGGTCACCTCCCCATCTGTGAGCCCCCATATGAGGAGAGCATGGGGGAGGTGAACCTAGGCTTTGAGACACTGACACATGAGCAGCAGCATGGCTGCCATGTGTGCAAGAATCAAAGAGATGGAGGGTACCCAGAGCTAGGATTGATCTGCAGCAGCAAAAGGCGAAGCAGTAGCCAGCACAAGGAGCCCGGATTAAGAGGCGATCACATGGCACTGACATCTACAAGGTGTACGGCTTTGTACGGTGCTGGAAAAGGCCTGGCAGAGGCGCAGTTATGACGGGATGTGCAGGCGCAGATGTGGAGCAGGTTTTGGGCCTGTTTGGAGGCCCTGGTTAGGGCTGGAGAATGGGCACCCAGGAGGGCAGGAGCAGCAGCAAATAGGGCTGCAAGGGACTGACCCTGGGAGGGCATATTTATAGCCCATATGGGACAGACAGGCAGCCAAGGGGCTGGGACCCTGCCTTGAAGTGAGGACCAAACCCCTAGTTTTGTGGGCCAGGGGCCCTGGTTATGAGAGCCCTTTTAGGGCGGTTTTGCAGCAGCCTGGTTGGTCTGTTTGGGTTGGCCAGATTGAGGCTGCTGGTCGGTTTTTTGGGGCAGCCCTTGTGCCCTATAAAAGGAGAGGCATTTGGCCTCATAACACATCACTTGGAGCAGCCCTCAACCAGCAGATAGGAGCAGCAGCATGACCTGGTTATGAGAGCCCTTTTAGGGCGGTTTTGCAGCAGCCTGGTCGGCCTGTTTGGGTTGGCCAGATTGAGGCTGCTGGTCGGTTTTTTGGGGCAGCCCTTGTGCCCTATAAAAGGAGAGGCATTTGGCCTCATAACACATCACTTGGAGCAGCCCTCAACTAGCAGATAGGAGCAGTAGCAGGACCTACCTTGGGCCTACATTCAGGAGGTGAAGGTGACCCAGAACAAGCTGCAGACTAAGCTAGAGGTGCTGCCCACCTAGGCTGGTTTCCGGACAGCAAGGTGGAAGGGATCTAGACAGAGAGTCTACATATGCTCGAGGTGGAGCACATGGGCGCAGAGATCTTGACATCTAGTAGGAGAACTTTTTGGTATTGTATCCTGTCCTTCTTTGTGGACGGACGGAAATATAAAGAGTTGCTTCTATATTTGTTTCTGAACATTGTCTATTTATTGGCTTGCACATCTTTGCACATTAAGTTAAGAAGTCTGTGATTCCATACCCCACACGTACATTGTGTGAGCTCCTAAGCAATACTATTAGTCTTCCGCTATGCGTACGCTCTGTTGGGTAATTTCTAACATGGTATCAGAGCCCAAGTAGGCGGCTCATAGGTGTGGGGCTCTTGATGGGAGAGGAGACTCGTCCTCTTGATGCCCCTGCTCTCCCTTCCTCCTCCCCCAGTTTTCTCTCATTCACTATCCCTAACTTCGGAGAGTCTGGGAATCTGGACAGGACCAACTACCCGATATGGAAAGTGAAGATTCGGAGTCATTTAGTGGCTCGGAAGCTATGGAAATTGACAACAGGAGTGGATGCGAAGCCAGAGGACATGGTGGATAGGCAAGGGAAGATACTCATTGCAGTAGACAAAGAGGAGCTCGAAGCTTGGGAAGACAGAGCTGCCCATGCCCTGGCATTAATCATAGGGACTACGGTGGACTCTGTTCTTCCACATATCCAGATGGCCGAGACGTCAGTCGAGGTGTGGGTCACTCTGAAGGATCTGTACAAGAGAGACAATACCTCCTGGATTTTGCTTCTTCAGCATCAATTCTACAATCTTGATATGGAAGGAGATAGTACATAGCCACTTGACGAAGGTCAAGGTGGTGAGGGATCAATTGGCGGCAGTTGGTCAGAAGGTGGACTCATGCCATTTGGCCTTAATGGTATCGAGGAGGCTACCTTGGAGTTTCAAGAGCTTTGTTACGACCGTGTCAGCAAATAGGGCTTCAAGGGACTGTATTGTATCCTGTCCTACTTTGTCGACGGACGGAAATATAAAGAGTTGCTTCTATATTTGTTTCTGAGCATTGTCTATTTACTGGCTTGCACATCTTTGCACATTAAGTTAAGAAGTCTGTGATTCCATACCCCACACGCACTCTTGGGCAATACTATCAGTCTTCCAATGTGTGTACCCTCTGTTGGGTAATTTCTAACATGGTATCAGAGCCCAAGTAGGAGGCTCATAGGTGTGGGGCTTGAAGGCAGGGACCTTGTTGAAGCACGACCCTGATTCATAAGCTCTTGGGAATCGACTTCCACGACTGGAGGACAGTGCCCTTGCGAGAAGGAGGGTGACTTGGGTTCAGCCAGGTGCGTTCAAAGTTCTGGTCTACTGAAATTTGAGTTTGGTTGACTTTGCTGTGTGGTATAACAGCAGAGATGTCGACCGCTACAGCCTCTTCAGCCCGTGCTCTCCCTTCCTCCTCCCCTAGTTTTGTCTCATTTACTATTCCTAACTTCGGAGAGTCTGGGAATCTGGACGGGACCAACTACCCGATATGGAAAGTGAAGATTCGGAGATATTTAGTCACTCAGAAGCTATGGAAACTGACAACAGGAGTGGAGGCGAAGTTGGAGGACATGGTGGATAGGCAAGGGAAGATACTCATGGCAGTAGACAGAGAGGAGCTCGAAGCTTGGGAAGACAGAGCTGCCCATGCCCTGGCATTAATCATAGGGACTACGGCGGACTCCGTTCTTCTACATATCCAGATGGCCGAGATGTCAGTCAAGGTGTGGGTCACTGTGAAGGATTTGTACGAGAGAGACAATACCTCCCGGATTTTGCTTCTTCAGCATCGATTCTACAATCTTGATATGGAAGGAGATAGTACATAGCCACTTGACGAAGGCAAGGTGGTGAGGGATCAATTGGCGGCAGATGGTCAGAAGGTGGACTCATGCCATTTAGCCTTAATGGTATTGAGGAGGCTACCTTGGAGTTTCAAGAGCTTTGTTATGACCGTGTCAGCAAATAGGGCTACAAGGGACTGTTTATATCCTGTCCTACTTTGTGGACGGACGGAAATATAAAGAGTTGCTTCTATATTTGTTTCTGAGCATTGTCTATTTACTGGCTTGCACATCTTTGCACATTAAGTTAAGAAGTCTGTGATTCCATTCCCCACACGCACATTGTGTGAGCTCCTGGGCAATACTATTAGTCTTCCAATGTGCGTACCCTCTGTTGGGTAATTTCTAACATGGTATCAGAGCCCAAGTAGGAGGCTCACAGGTGTGGGGCCTGAAGGCAGGGACCTTGCTGAAGCACGACCCTGATTCATAAGCTCTTGGGAATCGACTTCCACGACTGGAAGACAGTGCCCTTGCGAGAAGGAGGGTGACTTGGGTTCAGTCAGGTGCGTTCAGAGTTCTGGTCTACTGAAATTTGAGTTTGGTTGACTTTGTTGTGTGGTATAACAGTAGAGATGTCGACCGCTACAGCCTCTTCAGCTCATGCTCTCCCTTCCTCCTCCCCCAGTTTTCTCTCATTTACTATCCCTAACTTTGGAGAGTCTAGGACACTGGACGGGATCAACTACCCGATCTAGAAAGTGAAGATCTGGAGTCATTTAGTGGCTCGAAAGCTATGGAAACTGACAACGGGAGTGGAGGCGAAGCCGGAGGACATGGTGGATAGGCAAGGGAAGATACTTATGGCAGTAGACAGAGAGGAGCTCAAAGCTTGGGAAGGCAGAGATGCCCATGCCCTGGCATTAATCATAGGGACTACCGCGGACTCCGTTCTTCCACATATCCAGATGGCCGAGACGTCAGTCGAGGTGTGGGTCACTCTGAAGGATTTGTACGAGACAGACAATACCTCCCGGATTTTGCTTCTTCAGCATCGATTCTACAATCTTGATATGGAAGGAGATAGTACATAGCCACTTGACAAAGGTCAAGGTGGTGAGGGATCAATTGGTGGCAGTTGGTCAGAACGTGGACTCATGCCATTTGGCCTTAATGGTATTGAGGAGGCTACCTTGGAGTTTCAAGAGCTTTGTTATGACCGTGTCAGCAAATAGGGCTGCAAGGGACTGTATTGTATCCTGTTCTACTTTGTGGACGGACGGAAATATAAAGAGTTGCTTCTATATTTGTTTCTGAGCATTGTCTATTTACTGGCTTGCACATCTTTGCACATTAAGTTAAGAAGTCTGTGATTCCATTCCCCACACACACATTGTGTGAGCTCCTAGGCAATACTATCAGTCTTCCAATGTGCGTATCCTCTGTTGGGTAATTTCTAACATGGTATCAGAGCCCAAGTAGGAGGCTCACAGGTGTGGGGCCTGAAGGCAGGGACCTTGCTGAAGCACGACCTTGATTCAGAAGCTCTTGGGAATCGAATTCCACGACTGGAGGACAGTGCCCTTGCGAGAAGGAGGGTGACTTGGGTTCACTCAGGTGCGTTTAGAGTTCTGGTCTACTGAAATTTGACTCTGGTTGACTTTGTTGTGTGATATAACAGTAGAGATGTGGACCGCTACAGCCTCTTCAGCCCCTACTCTCCCTTCCTCCTCCCCCAGTTTTCTCTCATTCACTATCCCTAACTTCGGAGAGTCTAGGAGACTGGACGGGATCAACTACCCGATGTGGAAAGTGAAGATCCGGAGTCATTTAGTGGCTCGAAAGCTATGGAAACTGACAACGGGAGTGGAGGCGAAGCCGGAGGACATGGTGGATAGGCAAGGGAAGATACTCATGGCAGTAGACAGAGAGGAGCTCGAAGCTTGGGAAGAGAGAGATGCCTATGCCCCGGCATTAATCATAGGGACTACCGCGGACTCCATTCTTCCACATATCTAGATGGCCGAGACGTTAGTAGAGATGTGGGTCACTCTGAAGGATCTGTACGAGATAGACAATACCTCCCGGATTTTGCTTCTTCAGCATCAACTCTACAATCTTGATATGGAAGGAGATACGGTACATAGCCACTTGACGAAGGTCAAGGTGGTGAGGGATTAACTGGCGGCAGTTGGTCAGAAGGTAGACTCATGCCCTTTGGCCTTAATGGTATCGAGGAGGCTACCTTGGAGTTTCAAGAGCTTTGTTGCGACCGTGACAGCAGGACAGAGGACCAAACCTCTGACGTTTGAGGAGTTGGGTCGATGACTGCTACAGGAGGAAGCTCGAGAGAATCTCTACAACGATGACAAAGACGACAAGGCGCTGTTGGCGAAGGATGATGTTGGCAAAGGAAAGGGCAAGCCTAATGGTGGGAAGTCCAAGAAAGACGGCTCGGATGACGAGGAGACTTCCAAGAGGAAGTAGAAGAAGTGCTTTTACTGTGATACGCTAGGACATTTTGCAAAGGACTGCAGAAAGGAAAAGGCAGATTAGAAAAAGAAAAGGAAGGAGTCCGACTCGGATTCAGAGGGAGATACAAAGGCCAAAGCAAATGTGGTAAGCGAAGAGTTGTTCCTGGTGACATCACCGAGTGTTACCAAGGTCAGATATGTTGACTTGGAGCTAGGATGGATCTGCAGCAGCAAAAGGCGAAGCAGTAGCCAGAACAAGGAACCCAGAATAAGAGGCGATCACATGGCGTTGACATCTATAGGGTATACGGCTTTGTACGGTGCTGGAAAAGGCTTGGCAGAGGCGCAGTTATGGCGGGATGTGCAGGCGAAGATGTGGAGCATGTTTTGGGCCTGTTTGGAGGCCCTGGTTAGGGCTGGAGAATGGGCACCCAGGAGGGTAGGAGCAGCAGCAAATAGGGCTGCAAGGGACCGACCCTGGGAGGGCATATTTATAGCCCATATGGGACAGACAGGTAGGCCTGCATAGGGGCTGGGACCCTACCTTGAAGTTGTAGGCTATCTCATGGGCTATCCATAGATGCCACTTATACCTTGGTATGAGCCTTGTAGGCCTAGTTATAGTTAGTTAGGACTATTGGTACAGTTAGTTTATGTACCATCTAGGTCAGTTAGGACACTTAGTCCAGTTAGGACAATTAGCCCTAGGGTTTTGTTATGTTGGCTCACCCTTGAGCCTACGCACTTCAATTTTGCAGCAATCTATTAGAGCATCTCGTTTTTCTCCATTGTGCTTCCATTGCTTCGAACACCCAACAGTGGTATCAGAGTAGGTCAGGAATTCATTCCCTCAGCCATTGATAGCTTTCCCAAGCTGTTTGGCAGTCTCTGGAGCTCTCATTCCTGCTGGTCTTGCTGGTTTTCACACTCCCACGAGTGTTTGAGGCCTTTCCAAGCACTTTTGTCGCGAAAAACCTCATTCTGACGCAAGAAGATTGCATTTTGTTGCAGCTACCGCGAAGGAAACGCATTTTGGAGCAAATCCGAGCACTCTTCTGCAGCAAAAACCTAACTGTATGGACCTGTCAGAAAATCTGTATAGCTGTACGGACACTGTCAAAATTTTCCTACAACTGTATGGAAATCCGTGCGCATGTCAAAATCCGTACAATTCCGTACATCTGCGTCAGAAATCCATACAATTGCGCCAGAAATCCGTACACTGCATCAGCAAGCATTTGATGCAGTACGGGAGCTGCCTCGGGGTGCACGCCATTCATTTTTCAGGTTTCTCAGCATTTCGGAGCTGCCTTAACCTACGTGCCAGCATTTCAGAGCTGGCTCGAGCTGCGTGCTGGCGTTTCGAGCCATTTGGAGCTGTTGAATTGATCCGGAGACTTCTCTTTGAGCCCTTCCCTCCTCATTTGGCATCCCTTTGCCTCGGGCTGCGAGCTTCTCTCCATTGGAACTCTTTCACTCCATTTCTACGTGCTCTTCTCTTCATGGGAGCACTTCTTTTGCTGTAATTCTCATTTTCAGCCCTCATTTGCTCGCTTTCAGAGCTTGTCGCTGCTATTCATCAGCCCTCATTTGCTCGCTTTCAGAGCTTGTCATTGCTGTTCATCATTGGGTAAGCCGTTGTTGCATTGGCTTTTTCCAATTTCTGCTTCATTTGCATTTTGGGAAGGCCTCATGTTGCCTTGGAAGGCCTCCTGTTGCCTTTGGGGATTTTTCTTGCAACAGGTACACTTTGGGACAGCAGAGTCTTTTGTAGACATAAGCTTTGAAGCTTGGGCAGTTTTTTGGCACTTGATTCTGAGAAGTTGCCTCTCTCTCATTTGCTTTGCCAGTTGGTGCATTTGCCTTGTATTTCAGCACCATGTCTGGTGGCAAAGATGATTTGTTTGGGCTGATTGGGGCCGATGACAAGCTTGATAGCACCAATTACCCCATGTGGTCATACATGATGGGACATGTTTTGGTTGCCAAGAATCTATGGCATATTGTTTCAGGTTTTGAGGCCAGGCCTACACGCACTGTTACTAGTGCTACACTTGCAGTCTCTGCTTCTTCAAGTGATGGTTCTACTGCTACAGCCAGTACTCCTGCACCTCTTGCTCCAGGTGCTTTGCCTCCTTCACAAGAGCAAATTCAGTGGGATGGTCGTGATGCCAAAGCACATGCCTCGATTGCTCTTTCAGTGAAACATGTTATTATCCCTCATATTCGGTCTTGCAAGACAGCTAAGTAAGCATGGGATCAGCTTGCATCTTTGTATCAGGTGCGGAATGAGGCGAGGGTTGCCTATCTGCGCAGGCAGTTGAAAGATTTAAAGCTTGACGAGGGTGGCAACATGGATGCCTATCTCACTAATGTGAAGGATTTGAAAGTGCAGTTGGCCAACATTGATGAGATTATGCTTGATTCTCAGCTGGTTTCTAATACCCTTGATGGGTTGCCTGATTCATATCAAGGCTTTGCTACTACATTGAGATTGGTTGCAGGGGGTGATGCTAATCATTTCTCATTTGACCAGCTTGTTGCTCTTCTTCTTCAGGAGGAGCAGAGTTGTGTGAATTGCAATGCTACTATGGCTAGTGATCAAGCATTTGCTGCCCATCATAAACACAAAGGTAAAGGCAAGGTTTCAGCTGGAAAGCCCTCTCATTCCCATGCTGATCATTCACGTTGTGCCTCTTCTTCAGGGGATAACAAAAAGAAGAGATGTAACTATTGGAGGAAACCTGGGCATGATATTTTTGAATGCAGGAAACGCATAGCATCTGAAAAGAAAAAGAAAGAGTCTGGTCTTGCAGTATCTGGTTCTTCTAGTGTAGAAGATCGACATGAGTTTGCTAATTTCGCACAAGAGCACCATTGGGCTTTCTTGGTTACATGTCAGTATAATCTTGATGTTCATGATGCTTGTATGGTAGTTTCAAATGTTCGTGATGCCTGGTTCTTTGATAGCGGTGCTAGCAAGCACATCACTTCTTGCAGGAAGTTATTCAGCTCATTGGAGCTTACATCTAAGGGGGGCAGTGTCACATGTGCCAATAATGCATCATATATCGTGAAAGGTATTGGGCAAGTTGCTCTTACTTCTGTCTCTGGCGGTATTGTCACTCTAGAGCATGTGCTTTATGTTCCAGGCATTCCTAAGAACCTCATTTCTATTTCAGCCATTGCTACATGTGGCTTTCAGGTTATTTTTGATGGTGTGAGGTGTGCACTGTATGATATTACACATGTCTCTACCCTGGTTTTGATTGGCACATTGTCTAGCGGTCTTTACAGACTTGATGCTTATGACAGATGTTCAAATGATGATGCTATACTTGCCGATGCACATGCCTTTGCTATTGATTCTAGACGTTTGGACACCTCAATTTTGGAGCCCTGGTGAAGTTATATAAGGAAGATATGGTTGTGGATCTTCCCAAAATGCATATGCCTACCAAACTTGTTTGTGAACCATGCTTACTTGTTAAGATGCACCGTGCTGCGTTTCCCAAGGATGGGAGAGTTGGTGCTTCACTTAAGCTTTATCTAGTTCATAGTGATGTTTGTGGACCCATGATGGTTGCAGCTCTTAGGGGGTTCTACTATTTTGTTACTTTTATTAATGATTTCACCAGGTATACTTGGATTTTTGCATTGAAATCCGAGTCTGATGTTTCTTCATGCTTCAAGCACTTTATTGCCTTGGCTGAGAATGAGAGTGGGCTGCACATTGCTCACATTAATATAGACAGGGGGGGTGAATACATGTCGAAGGAGTTTGCTGTTTTTTTGGCTTCTCATGGCATTAATCATCGATGCACGGTGCCTTATACTCCTCAACAGAATCCCGTGGCTGAGGGGAAGAATAGATCAGTGATGGAAATGGCTAGATGCATGTTGAAAGGCAAACATTTGCCTAATCAGTTGTGGTTGGATGCAGTCATGTGTGCAAATTACATCTTGAATAGATGTCCTACAAAGGCATTGCAGACTATCACACCTTATGAGGCTTGGACGGGTCGTAAGCCTCGCATTTCCCACATGAGGACTTTTGGATGCTTAGCTTATGCTCATGTGTCTTCACAGAGACGTACTAAGTTGGATGATAAAGCTGTTAAATGCATTTTTCTTGGTTATAGTTCAGAGAGCAGGGGCTATAGGCTATATCAGCCCCGCACGGGCAAGTGTTTTGTCAGTCAGGATGTTGTGTTTGATTAATCTTGATTAATCTTCCACTATGCATTTGCTGGACTGTGAAAAACAGCCCGTTGTTGATGCCCCAGACATGTTTGACCACTTGATGCCTTTGTTTCCATCCGATGCTCAAGATAATGTTCTATCTGAGGCTGTCCCTCCTCTATCTGTTGGTCATTTACAGCAGCATGTGCATGCAGAAAGTCAGCCTGATATGCCTATCATTGATCAGGATCATTTGCACCGGGCTCTTGACCAGGAAAGAGCAGAAATTTAGAAGCCTAAAAAAGTACCCCGTTGGCTACTTGACACATTAAAAGACAGCGAACAAGACACTCCATTTCCAGCCCGTACGAGAGTAGCTGTGTGGAAAGAGCATGCTAGTTTGGTTGCTACAACATGCAATGAAGAGCCATTATGTCATCAAGATGCCTTTCAGAATGATTGTTGGATGAAGGCCATGCAAGCTGAATTGGATTCTATCCATCAGAATGACACTTGGGAGTTGTGTGATTTGCCTTATGGCAAAAATGTCATTGGAACTAAGTGGGTTTACAAGATCAAACGGAAAGCTGATGGTTTAGTGGACTGTAACAAAGCCGTCCTGTTGCTAAGGGCTATGCTCAGCAGCATGGCATTGACTTTGAGGAGACTTTTGCTCCCACTTCCAGGATCACTGCCATTATACGTCAGCTTGATATTAAGACAGCTTTCTTTCATGGGCATTTGCAGGAAGAGGTCTATGTTTCCCAACCTCCTGGCGTTGTGGTTGAAGGTTCTGAAAGCAAGGTGTGCCGTTTGAAAAAGGGTGTCTATGGATTGAAGCAGGCACCTTGGGCTTGGTATTCAAGAATTCATTCTCATTTGCTCACACTTGGCTTTCAGAACAGCCCTATAGAGGCTACTCTTTACATCCGCAAGTGTTGGACTGATTTGCTGATTTTAGTTCTTTATGTGGATGGCATGCTTGTAACTGGGACACATGGTTAGCAAATTGCAGATTTTAAAATTGATTTGTAGCAAACATTTGCTATGTCTGATCTTGGTCTTCTGCACTACTATCTGGGCATTCAATTTGCTAGCAGTGATGGGGGCATTTTGATGTCACAATCCAAGTACATTGGACAGCTTTTGCAGCGTTTTCAGTTTGAGGATTGCAAGCTAGTATCCACACCATTAGAGACTGGTTTTTACTTCTCTTCTGAGGATGAGAGCGGTACATGTGATGTCACTGTCTATCAGCAGGTTGTTGGTTGTTTGATTAACCTATGCCAGACGAGACCTGATCTACAGTATGCTGTCTCACAGTTGAGCAAATATATGCACAGCCCATCTATGCACCATTGGCATGTTGTGAAGCGTGTTTTCAGATATCTTAAAGGCACTCAGCATTTAGGCCTGCTTTATGGGTCTGATTCTTCACTTGTCATGCATGGGTTCACTGATAGTGATTGGGTTGGTTGTTTTGACACTCGTGTGTCACATAGTGGCAACTGTTTTATGCTTGGTACTTCATGTGTTTCTTGGTTCAGCAAGAAGCAGAGTACAATTGCTACTTCTAACTGTGAAGCTGAGTACAGAGCAGCTTTTACAACTACAGTGGAGTGTGTTTGGCTTCGGAAGCTACTTGTAGATCTTTGTGCATGTCAGATTGCTCCTACCGTCATCTTCACTGATAGTCAGAGTGCTTTGGCTGTCGCACGGAATCCAGTTTTCCATGCTTGCACAAAGCACATTGAGGTTCACTATCACTATGTTAGAGAGCGATTATCAGCAGGTGATATTGAGTTATCTTATGTTCCCACTGAAGACAACTTGGCATATCTTTTCACGAAAGCTCTATCTCGACCTAAGTTTGAGGCTTTTCGGCAAGCTTTAAACTTAGTAGCTTTTGTAACTTGATTTGTTGTACTCTGTATAGTCATAGGTTGCTATATCCTACGGGACGAACATGTGCAACCATGACACTAGATATTTAGGTATCCTAAGCCATATCCAAGATACTTCAGTCCATACCATGGAAGGGGGTTTGTAGGCTATCTCATGGGCTATCCATAGATGCCACTTATACCTTGGTATGAGTCTTGTAGGCCTAGTTATAGTCAGTTAGGACTATTGGTACAGTTAGTTTATGTACCATTTGTAGAATCCTGTAGGATAGAATAGATGCATCTTGCAAGAGGTGTGAGAGCACGATGAAACAAAATGTAGTTCTCTATTATGGATTGTGAGAGAGAGGACTCTTTCTTATAGAAAGGGGGAGAAGGTAATACCTTCCCTACATAAGTGGCAATCTGCCCCTACATCAGTGGGAATCAGTCCCTACATCAGTGGGATTGCCTTTGGCTTACATCATCACTTAGGTCACACACTAGACACATCATAGCACTTGATGTGCCTTTACAACACACACAAACACACATGTGACTCCCCTACATGCACACATGCACCATAGAGCAAGCCCTTGATCATACTTATCCCAACATACCCCCCCTCAAGGGGTTGCCTCTTGCAGTGTGAAGGATACATCTAGTCTCATAGTTTCTCATGCCATCTCATGGTGGTCAAGGATAAATCTATGGCTAGGATCTCATGCTAGCAAGGGTTCCCAAGGGTGTGAAGTTCATAGAAATGGGATAGTCAAAACACATATCACATGGTCTACATCATATGGTGACCAGAGGTGATTTACAAAAGACATAACATATGATATTCTTTTTGGAGTACTACTCCAGGCAGAGAACCTCAAAATTTGACCAAGTGATGATAAATAAAAAATGACGAAGTGCTTAAAAAGCAGTCTTCATAGGAGGCCTCATCTTGTGGAGGCACATCAAGTGAAAGTAGATTGGCAGTTTCTGACTTTGTAGTTGCTTCCTTTTGGGCTTTACAATACTTTTCATGGTGATTGTTTTTGCCACAATGTTTGCAAGGATTGATCTTGAAGCAATCTTTGGAGAGATGATTAGTCTTTGCACAATGTCTGCAAGGTGAAAACTTGCCCTTATGAGTTTTTATGGCATAGGCTGTGGCATTGCCTCTCCGGAGTTCCATGTGCCTTTCTTCTTCTTGAAGAGCAGTAATAAGACCTTCAAGAGTAGGATTAGGAAGATGTTTCAAAGTGGTAACAACATGATCATAATCTTCAGGCATACTTTTGAGCAACACTGCCATTGCATCATCTGTAGTGATTGGAGAGTTGATAGAAGCAAGTTGAGTCATGAGACTCCGCATGTGATTGACATGGGCAGCCAAGGGAGTGCCACTAGCCATCTTCAATTCAAAGAAAGCAATCTTAAGTGACAATTTTGAGATGTGAGAGCTAGCACAAAAAATAATATCAAGCTTCTGCCAAGCTTCAGAAGGAGACTCCAAATCAGAAATGTGATGAATATAGTCATCTCCTAAGCCAAGAGCAATGATGCCATAGGCTTTCTTCTCTCTAGCAGGATCTTGTGCCGGGCGTGTCGGAGCTGAGGATTCTCCAGCATTAGAGGTTGTTGAAGAAGAAGTTGAAGCAGGTTTGACAAGCCCCCAGAGGTTTTCCCTCATCAATGCAAACTTAACCTTCATCTGCCATGTGTGAAAGCCTTTACCATTGAACTTATCCATGTCCAATAAGGTAGCCACGAGAGGGTCTAACCCAAAATGGGCAGTGTCTACTCTCTTACAAGGCTAGAAAGAGTTGAAAAACTTCAAAGTACAAGCATTTAGTGTAGCACAGACTTGTAAACAAATTCCATACTACAAATCATAATGGAAATGATGCTTCAACTTGCATGCTTCATAAAGGTGGCTAAATGAAAGTATTCCAAGCAAATCCAGGTATAGCAACTTAAAGGAAAGCTGTAGCCACAGTTGTACTGATGCTATTCAACACTTTAAAACATCAGAAATGCTAAAGTAGCATCTAATGTAGCATCAAACTCACAACATTGTCAAAACTGTCCAAAACAGAGGCCTGAACTTGGAGGGTGCAATTCTCACAGCTCATAGCTCTATTCAAGGGGATTTTTATGCAGGAAGAAAGGTCTTATACCAGAGAAGGTCCTCCACCAAGGAAGGGCGCAATGTTGCGCCAGGTCGCCATAGCTAAGCTTGAGAAAACCGACTGGTTTTTTGTTTGTTGCGCCTCCATTTCTTGACCAAACGAGCTCATATTTCAACAGCAGCTTGCCTGTAGTGTCGTGCAGCTCGGGCTCAGAGGGATTTGCAGATAGGTAAGCACAGAGGCGGCATTGTGCGATTTATCGTCGAGCTATCTTCGTGTTGGCGTTTCGTGTATAGAAGAAATTTCCCTAATTGCTTGCAGCTGGAAGGTCGCCCGTACGTGAGGAGTAAGGGTTTGAGCAATGGTCGCTTGTAGGGAGCAATGGTCGCTTGTAGGTAGAGAACAGAGCTCTCACAGATTTGGGGAAGAAGGAGGAAAATGGAGAAGATAAAGAAGCTTTGAGAAACTAGTAGTTTATGCTAGAGAAAGCATCTAATGCTAGGCTAGGCTAGAACTAGAACCTAAAGCTCTGATACCAAGTGTAGAATCCCGTAGGATAGAATAGATGCATGTTGCAAGAGGTGTGAGAGCACAATGAAACAAAATGTAGTTCTCTATTATGGATTGTGAGAGAGAGGACTCTCTCTTATAGAAAGGGGGAGAAGGTAATACCTTCCCTACATAAGTGGCAATCTGCCCCTACATCAGTGGGAATCAGTCCCTACATCAGTGGGATTGCCTTTGGCTTACATCATCACTTAGGTCACACACTAGACACATCATAGCACTTGATGTGCCTTTACAACACACACAAACACACATGTGACTCCCCTAGATGCACACATGCACCATAGAGCAAGCCCTTGATCATACTTATCCCAACACCATCTAGGTCAGTTAGGACACTTAGTCCAGTTAGGGCAGTTAGTCCTAGGGTTTTGCTATGATGGCTCACCCTTTAGTCTCCATACTTCAGTTTTGCAGCAATCTATTACAGCATCTCGGTTTTCTCCATTGTGCTTCCGTTTTTGAGCTGTAGGCTATCTCATGGGCTATCCATAGATGCCACTTATACCTTGGTATGAGCCTTGTAGGCCTAGTTATAGTTAGTTAGGACTATTGGTACAGTTAGTGTATGTACCATCTAGGTTAGTTAGGACACTTAGTCCAGTTCGGGCAGTTAGCCCTAGGGTTTTGTTATGTTGGCTCACCCTTGAGCCTCCACACTTCAGTTTTGCAGCAATCTATTACAGTATCTCGTTTTTCTCGATTGTGCTTCCATTTTTGAGCTTCCATTGCTTTCAACATCCAACAGAAGTGAGGGCCAAAGCCCTAGTTTTGTGGGCCAGGGGCCCTGGTAATGAGAGCCCTTTTAGGGCGGTTTTGCAGCAGCCTAGTTGGCCTGTTTGGGTTTGCTAGATTGAGACTGCTTGTCAGTTTTTTGGAGCAGCCCTTGTGCCCTATAAAAGGAGAGGCATTTGGCCTCATAACACATCACTTGGAGCAGCCCTCAACCAGCAGATAGGAGCAGCAGAAGGACCTACTTTGGGCCTACATTTGGGAGGTGAACATGACCCAGAACAAGCTGCAGACTAAGCTAGAGGTGCTGCCCACCTAGGCTGGCTTTTGGACAGCAAGGTGGAAGGGATCTAGACAGAGACGACATATGCTCGAGGTGGAGCACGCGGGCTTAGAGATCTAGAAGTGCTTGACATCTAGTAGAAGAACCTTTTGGTATTGTATCTTGTCCTACTTTGTGGACGGACGGAAATATAAAGAGTTGCTTCTATATTTGATTATGAGCATTGTCTATTTATTGGCTTGCACATCTTTGCACAATAAGTTAAGAAGTCTGTGATTCCATACCGCACACGCACATTGTGTGAGCTCCTGGGCAATACTATCAGTCTTCCGCTGTGCGTACCCTCTGTTGGGTAATTTCTAACATGGTATCAGAGCCCAAGTAGGAGGCTCATAGGTGTGGGAGCTTGAAGGCAGGGACCTTGCTGAAGGACGGCCCTGATTCAAAAGCTCTTGGGAATTGACTTCCATGATTGGAGGATAGTGCCCTTGCGAGAAGGAGGGTGACTTGGGTTTAGTCAGGTGCGTTCAGAGTTTTGGTCTTCTGAAATTTGAGTTTGGTTGACTTTGCTTTGTGGTATAACAGCAGAGATGTCGACCGCTACAGCCTCTTCAGCCCCTACTCTCCCTTTCTCCTCCCCCAGTTTTCTCTTATTCACTATCCCTAACTTCGGAGAGTCTAGAAGATTGGACGGGACCAACTACCCGATCTGGAAAGTGAAGATATGGAGTCATTTAGTGGCTCGAAAGCTATGGAAACTGACAACGGGTATGGAGGCGAAGCCGGAGGACATGGTGGATAGGCAAGGGAAGATACTCATGACAGTAGACAGAGAGGAGTTCGAAGCTTGGGAAGACAGAGATGCCCATGCCCTGGCATTAATCATAGGGACTACAGCGGACTTCATTCTTCCACATATCTAGATGGTCGAGACGTTAGTAGAGACGTGGGTCACTCTGAAGGATCTGTACGAGATAGACAATACCTCCCGGATTTTGTTTCTTCAGCATCAACTCTACGATCTTGATATGGAAGGAGATATGGTACATAGCCACGTGACGAAGGTCAAGGTGGTGAGGGATCAATTGGCGGCAGTTGGTCAGAAGGTGGACTCATGCCATTTGGCCTTAATGGTATTGAGGAGGCTACCTCAAAGTTTCAAGAGCTTTGTTGCGACCGTGACAGTAGGACAGAGGACCAAACCTTTGACGTTTGAGGAGTTGGGTCGATTACTGCTACAGGAGGAAGCTCAGGAGAAGCTCTACAAGGATGACAAAGACGACAAGGCACTGTTGGCGAAGGATTACGTTGGCAAAGGAAAGGGCAAGTACTTGTCATGCATGGGTTCACTGATAGTGATTGGGCTGGTTGTTATGACACTTGTGTGTCACATAGTGGCAACTGTTTTATGCTTTGTACTTCATGTGTTTCTTGGTTCAGCAAGAAGCAGAGTACAGTTGCTACTTCTAGCTGTGAAGCTGAGTACAGAGCGGCTTTTACAGCTACAGTGGAGTGTGTTTGGCTTCGGAAGCTACTTGTAGATCTTTGTGCATGCCAGATTGCTCCTACCATCATCTTCACTGATAGTCAGAGTGCTTTGGCTGTCGCACGGAATCCAGTTTTCCATGCTCGCACAAAGCACATTGAGGTTCACTATCACTATGTCAGAGAGCGATTATCAGCAGATGATATTGAGTTATCTTATGTTCCCACTGAAGACAACTTGGCATATCTTTTCGTGAAGGCTCTACCTCGACCTAAGTTTGAGGCTTTTCGGCAAGCTCTAAACTTAGTAGCTTTTGTAACTTGATTTGTTGTACTTTGTATAGTCATAGGTTGCTATATCCTACGGAACGAACATGTGCAACCATGACACTAGATATTTAGGTATCTTGGGCCATGTCCAGGATACTTCAGCCCATACCATGGAGGGGGGTTTGTAGGCTATCTCATGGGCTATCCATATATGCCACTTTACTTGGTATGAGCCTTGTAGGCCTAGTTATAGTCAGTAACTATTGGTACAGTTAGTTTATGTACCATCTAGGTCAGTTAGGACACTTAGTCTAGCTAGGGCAGTTAGCCCTAGGGTTTTGTTATGTTGGCTCTCCCTTGAGCCTCCACACTTCAGTTTTGCAGCAATCTATTACAACATCTCGTTTTTATCCATTGTGCTTCCATTTTTGAGCTTCCATTGCTTCCAACACCCAATAGATGCATCCAAGCTCCCTTCTCTATAGCAAGCGTATGGGATCTGGTGCTAAACCTGGCATTATTTCTGCGATAGAGAAGGGGAATAGGTGTGCTAATGTAGGGCTGAGCAGAGGCCTCCATGGACATGTATGTAGACCAACATGAAGGGTTTATGTTGTCTTGATAATACTCCAGCTTTGTCCTCTTTTCATTTGTCAACTAGTGGGTTTGCAAAGTGCTCAGTAGGGACATTTGAAATTCTTGCATGTTGACCTTTTCAGGTGGCATGATCAAGTATGCATCTACTTTCCATCAGCTGAACCATTTCCTTATGTCTGTTGCACACCTTGTACAAATGATCTTACTTTTGTGATTCTTTTGAAGCTTTGTGCTGGCAGTCCATGCTCTGTAAGGTAGTCTATTTGGTGGCATTTGCTGCACCTCTAGGAAATATTGCATAACTCTGATCAATGCATGAAATTCGATCAGCCTCCTACCTGTTTCCAATAGAAGCACTGAGTATGGGGTAGTGGGTTTGACACCAAGGTGCCTGCGTAGAAATGCTTTCTGCATTTTTTCAATCTCATTGTGTCAAATGCTTTCTTGGAATCGACAAAGCAGCATAATAGAGTACGTCCTCTTAGTCTACTCTCATCCATGAGGACTCTCAAGGTAATGAGGTGATCTCTTGTTCTGTGTTCCTTGCGAAAGCCTGCTTGTCCAGTGGCCCGTTTCTGGGCTTGTTCTGCCCATGAACTGATTTTCATTTCAAGCACTGTGCTGAAGAGCTTGGCTAATGTGGAGCTTACCATTATAGTTCTGTAATTCGTGACTGAAATTTTATCTCCTCCCTTATATAAAGGCTGAACCCAATTCTCTTGCCTTTCCTGAGGGAAACCATGGTGTAAAGCATGTGTTAAGATGTGCGAGAGCCATGTTCTTGCTCGGTCTCCTGTCCATTTCACAAATTCAGCATGTATCTTCATGTGATCTGAAGCTTTGCCATTAGCTGAGAGAGAGAGAGAGAGTGTCGTAATAGTGGAGGTTTGTCTAACGGTGTGAATGCTTAGAATTGCAGGCTTCTTAGGGATGTTGCATTTGCCATCGCATGTCCTTCTATAATCATGGACTCGAATGAGGTGAGGGAAAATTTGTCACCTGGTTTTTATGAATAAACATCAAATTTCTTGAAACAAGGCATTAAGTGTTTAAGCTCCAAAAGACTGACTTGGAGAATCCTCTTGAAGCTGCCTTTAGTGAGCAAAGAAATGATCGGGGAATCTGGCACTTGGCAAATTGCTGCAGAATGGCTTAAGGGTTTAGATGCATATGAAGTGGCTCAATGGTTTGAAGCCAGACGGTATACGACAAGTTTAGGTGAGAAACTCCTTTCCCTTACTACCACATACATAATATAGCTGTGCTAGGTTTACTAATAGTTAGGCGTCAATTCTTAATGTGCTGATTGTTACTTTCATGTTCGGAGTCTCCTAAATACTTTCCGCAAAATAACAGATTTTGACATTCAATAGCTGTGAGGGTGTGAATTTGGCATCTTTTCTACATTCTAACAATTGGATGATCCTATGTAGCTGTGAATGAAACAAGACAGCCATGCTGTGTGGGCTGTTGACACCTCCATTGAACCAACCAATATGCCCATTGGTGTAGCGAACCGAGATATATAGGCAGGTTGCGTTTCCAAGTGGGATAGGGCCACTACACAATATACGTGCAAAATTACAATCTCAAATGATCAAGAAAACAACAATGGGGCTAGAGGCTTCGCCTCCAGCCATAGGCTTTGTACGTCGAGTGATCCACGAGCTTGAATCTAGACCATTCCAAGCTGAGCTGATTTCTACAATAAGAACTTGTGTCCCATGCCATAAAGCTCTTCTCCATGAGGGTGATGTTATAGCGACTCTTGCTCATGATGTTCACCTCATTAGGCAATGCTTTCATGACACATCTTGGGAAAGTTCATTGCCTCTAGATGACCCAGTTGAGGCCCTTGGCCTATATTTCCAGGCATGGGCACTTCAGATTAAAATGGTCACCTCGCCTACCATTGTAACGTGTCACTATTGCGTGCATGCATACACACCTTTATCATTTGGTAGTGGGTTGGTGCATGCCAGCCTAGTAATGGATGGAGGGATGGAGGATTAATGCTATGTGCTCTTGACATGCATGTAGATGTAGATGCTAAAAAAGGCCCCGATGTGAGGAAAATGCAAAGAGCAGTAGGATAGTCTTTGGCTGACGTATGGAGATGGCATATGGCCATGCAATTTTCCTAGGTTGGGTGAACCCAACAAGTGCACCAATGAAAGATGTTTATGCAGCTATGGATCAGGCATCTGTCATTCCGACAATTGGTATATGAACTTGAGATGGCATTAACCAAGCATTTGCCAATCTCTACTTTTTTGCTGGGGGGGGGGGGAGGGATGGGTAAAGTTGATGGACCTAACTATTCTTTGTGGAAGGTTAGGTTAAGAGTCTCTTGACATTGAGAGATTATGGAAGGTCATAGATGGAAGCTAAGTGAAGCCTTCGGCAAGGGACAAGCATCACAAGAAACTTGAAATTTATTTGCATTCGAAGAAGTGAGGGGTATAAAATTTAAATGCATATTTGAATCAACGTGCCAACGAGAGAGCAACCGGCCCCTCCAAGTGTACCATAAAGTTCTCAATCTCATCTATGTAGAGGCCAAACAAGGTGGGTGACAATGGGTACCCTTGTTCGACTCCAATAGTGCTCATGATCTCCTTTGTCCATGTTGTGCTGGTGCGGACCTTGCCTAAACCCCTCTCTTAGAGTGCCATAATGGCCCAGATGATCTCCTGATCATAACCCAAATCTTGCAAGCGTTTGATAAGGTGGGCTCTCGGTACCATATCAAAAGCTTTGCAAAAGTCCACAAAGCAACAATATATCCTCTGTCTCCGTGCCTTGGCCGCCTCAATGACACCCCTGAGAGGGAGAGAAAGAGATAAAGAGAGAGAGAGTGTGTGCAGCAAGTAGGAGGGAGAGTATATAGGATTAGATGGCATATCAAAAAGGTTAGTACAATGGGAGTGATGTGGGCTTATATAGTCCTTCACTACTTAGTCCTAGCCCACGCTAACTTAGGCTAGTTTTGGCCTTCATTACACAAGGTATGAGTGCGCTTCCTCATGGGCTAGAGGAGTTTGGAAGCATTCTGTGATTGGTTGAAAATATGTGAAATCATTAGGTTAAAAAAACTTTTAGGACATTCTTAGTAGCCCTTGTTAATGTACAAGTAAAAAGTTTGCTCCTTTCGTTCCTAGTTCTTTAGGACATTTTGTTATGGTTGATACTTTTGTCCTTCCTATTGTCTTTCCAAGGGATCTTTTCTCAAAAGGCACAAAATTTCGACTTTCTTCTTCTAAGGATTCATGCCTATTAGAACTTAGAAGGCATAGAGAAAGGAGTCTCAAATTTTGCCATCGAGGTAGAATAATCTTTAGGGTTCCAATGTTTCTTATCACATTGGAAATATACAGTTTTGAATCTAGTTGCTTCCAAACTCAGAGAAGTTCATTTGGTTCGCACCTTTGATAGTGGTAGCTCTTTGCGTAAATTTCAGCAAAAGTTTTGTGATTCTTATTTCAACAAATGCCCAAATAATTTTGTCGTCACCCGCAACAAGTATTATTTGAAATCCTTGCTTGGTGAGGTTACCTTTGCAGCAAAGACATATGCTAGTTGTTCTACACCTCAAAAGGATTTTATTTTGAAACATCAAACCTCAGTAAGTCTTTTGTGTTCATTTGCAACCTATGTCTTCCTTATGTCGATGTAGCTTGGAAATTTCATAAAAATCCTAAGAAACCTCGATTCATTGGAGTTGAAGGAAACATCGTGAAGAGAGAGAGAAAGAGAGAGAGAGAGAGAGAGAGAGAGAGAGTTTATTAAAGTCTTCGGAAGACCGATGGGTCTATGAGACTGTGAAAATCCTGATACAACAAGCTGTGGTAGTGGAGCTACTAAACGAGCGTCCATACCAATGCCAAATGCAAAAATGCAAAATGGCAGTACTAAGTCCTAAGTACAACATAGTCATGTCGATGGTCGACTATATATCAATCTTAGCATCGTCATCAATATCATCATCATCATCGGTAGCAGCAAGATATCAGGATGGATGAGGCAGTGGAGGCATGAAGTCGGCAATAGAGTGCTGTCGGCCACTCAGAGGTGCGGTCCTGGCACGTCTCCTAGTCGTAGCTCTGCGTCTGACTAGGGCTATTGTGACCCCCGTCGGTTAGGCTCTGACTCTAAACAAGGAGGGGATGTCCCCAAGTGTGATCTGTGTGTTGACCCTCTGTTTGAGCTGTCGGGTCACGATCATGTGGAGGCCTCGTCTCGTGGGGGTCTATGTGATCTAGCTGAAAGAACTTTGTGATAGAGCTCTGAGAGGGATCAGCTGAGGAAGAAGTCTGCTCCTGTCTCTGTGCTCGGAGTATCCTCTCACGGTGTGTAAGTGCCTCATGAATGAAACTTGCCAAACACCCTTGGTCTGAGTAGGAGAGGAAACATGCCAAAATCCCATAACTATCCCTGAAGAGGTAGTGGAAACGCCCTCGGATCTCATAGTACACAGGACACCTGAAGATGAAATGATCCTCTGTCTCAACCTCCTGCATGTCACACAGTGTACATATGCGCCTCTCCTTGGGTAGTCGCTCGGCTCTGCCGCTCTCGATGTGAAGTCTGTGTAAAGAGACCCGGAATTGCCCAAGAGAGATTCTCAGCGAGTGGGGTAGGTGAATCTGCGTGTATCCAAGTGGGTCAATGAAACCCTCCGCTGTGATATGTAAGAAGTGATCTCTGTAGAAGCTAAGCTTCACTGGGAGTTCACTCGATCCCAACCAGGTCCGAAATGTGTGTAGCTGTCGTAGATCCTCACGGATAACCTGGTTGTCCTCGTGTGATAAGAGGGGAGAAAACGGAGCATCCATGTTGTACTGGAAGGGAGGTAGTCTATCCATGTGGAGCCCCAATCGCTCAAACCATCTCTGTGTAGGTGCATACCAGCACCTCTGGTCTCCTCCTGCTGCACGTTCCATAGAAGAGGATAGGGCTATCCATGGTAGCTTGCTATGCCCCGAGGTATAATCCCCATATTCCCTAACTCGGTACAGATACGTGATGACCTGAAATGCAGCATCTAGCTGTAAAGGGGGTGACCCAAACTCAGCCTGAATGATCTGGTGAGGAATGGATGACTTACCACGAATCATCCGTGATGACGCATGATGGCTCGAGATGTATTGAAGATCATGACCTTGGTTTTACCCAAGTTGACCTTCAGATCATGAGACTCACAAAAGGACTGTAGTGCGTCTAGGTGTCTCTGAAGCCCCTCTGCTCAGGAAGACAAGAGGGCCACGTCATCTGTGTAGAGCAAAATCTGGATCAGTGTGCCCGCAAGAGAGCAACCTACACCCCCCTGTGTCTGCATCACTGTCTCCAATATAGAGGCCAAACAAGGTAGGCGACAAAGGACACCCTTGTTTGACCCCGATGGTGCTCATGATCTCGTTTGTCCATTCGGATCCTGCCCGAACTCTGCCTGAAACTCTCTCGTAAAGTGCTATGACAGCCCAAATGATCTCCTGGTCATAACCCAAATCCAATAGGGATCGTATGAGGTGGGCTCTCAGAACCGTGTCAAATGCCTTGCGGAAATCCACAAAGCAACAATAAACCCTCTGCTTCCGTGAGCTCGCCTCCTCGATGATACATCTGAGCGTGAGAATGTGGTCCATGGTTCCATGATCACGCCGGAATCCGGCCTGTCCTGTTGCTCTAAGTCCTCGACATTCTGCAAGTCTGCTATCCTTGGAGTCAAGTACTGATGCATAAATCTTGGACATGACATGTCCAATCATAATGGTCCTGTAGTTCTCCGGGCTCATGGGATCCCTTGCCTTGTGGATGGGTGAGATAGTGTTAATGGTCCAAGTGTTTGGAAATCCCAAACAAATAGCTTCATTAAAAAGCTTTGCTAAGATCGGGGCTAGGAGGTTAATTCCATATGCAATGAACTTAGTGCATAGCCCCTCATGATCCTTCGCCCGGCCATTATGAAGTTTCATTACGGCATCCTTTACCCCTCCTCTAGTGAAGAGGGTGCAGGATGTGGGACAAGGCATGTGTGAGAGGTTAGGGACTGGCTGATTTGGGATGTCATAAAGTGTGCGTGCATAATCAAACAAGATCTGAGTGCCAGTGAGTGGCGGAGGGGACCGTCCTTCTAGAAATCTCCGCCATAAGTCCTTAGAGTTGTTACTAAATAAAATGTTCAGTAGCTCCTCCTCGTTCCGACGAACGAAGTCTAGTTTCTTCCTCCGTACCAGTCTACGGTACTCGTGTAGCGTATTTGGTGCGCTCGGAAGACTGTTTTTGGTTTCGAATCTGAGTTGACGGTGTAAAGCCTTACACTCATCATCGTACCAACTATTATAGGATATAGTTCCAGAGGGTGGTGGGTGGGTGGAGCGGGTGGTGTGGGGGAAAGCGTGAATGGCAGCCTCGTGTAGTGAGCGGGTGACAAGGGCAGCATGATCCTCTAAAAGGGGTATAAAGTCAATATAAGCGAGAAGTTTGTACAGACGGCCAAAGTAAGAAGGTGAGTGATCCCGATCAAAGCGTATATCGTGGTAGGTGGAGTAAGCACTGAGTGGGGTGGAAGGTGCTGTGCGAAGGGAGGTGGAGATGCTAAAGAAAAGGTATGTATGATCAGCCCCTTGGGGGAGAGGTGCTACAGTGAAGTTAGTAATGCGAGATGTGAAGACAGGGGATCCCATGATGTAATCAACAACACTGGAGCCCCCCCCATGTGGAAAGCATGTGAAACCACCTGAAGCGGGCCATCTGTCAAGACCATTACAGATAATGAGATTATGTATCTTGTCGAGGTCTAATAGGGCCTGCCCATAAGATGAGAATGGACCTCGGAGCTCCTTTTCGGCTTCTCCTACTGATCGCGCACCTCTTAGCGACCCCCCCAGCTCCTGGTTCTCCTCTTGCTCATACAACGTGGAATTCTTCCACTAAACTACAGCCACCGCTCTTATATTACCTGCACTATCCCATGGCCCGTATCTCCTTCTCTTGCCCGTGCTTTATACTGTCTCTCTTCTTGGGACCAACCTTCGGCTCATATGCAGTTCTCTCCATCGCCCAAGATCCTCCCGGAGCTCTCCTGCTCTCATTGTCTCCCTCGCATCTATCCTCCACGTGCAGTCGCGATTCCGCCACCTGCTCCTTCTCGAACACAAGCCTCTCCAACCAAGCTTTGCCCCGAGCAACCATCGACCTCCGCTCCTCGAATTTCGCCTCCCTTTCTACCATGCAGCTCACGACCTCAGGACTCCTTCCCTGCCAGCGTATCGTCCCCTTCCAGCAAGCCTTCCTCCTCTCCAGAGCCACGAAGCTCACATGCTTATTCTCCGTGAGCCCACGATCCCCTTTGGAATGCTCCTGCAAGCTGTCATCTCCATCTCCATCTAGCTCGTCGACTTGCCTTTCCTTCTCTACGTAGCCACATGCATGCTTTTCTTAAAATTAGCCACGTCACCTCATGTTCCTTTTTTACCACTCCCAAGGATTCCCTCAAATTCATAGACCAAGGCACTTAAAGCACATATGGTTCTAGTTAGGCATTCAATCACTTGCATGCCTCCAACACTTAGCATTTAGTTGCCCAGACTACCACATATGGTAAACACCATCCCGACACAATGGATTTTCAAGACAACCACGACAAAAAAATGCTCATGCCCTCATACAAAAAGGATTCGAGACAATCATGAAGAGTACATGTCATCCCACAACAAAACTCCGTCACACTCTGGATACCATGCTCTGGATTGTCTGCACCTACACTGCACTTCATTATCTCCCAGAAGTCCCTGTGGAAGTACCTACCATCTCAAGAAAGTATATCATCAGTGTGGAGTCCTTCATGAGGGTGTCCATAGTTCAAGGCCACCACCAACTAGCTATGTACATAGCTATGCACTCACCCATCAACATGCAACAAGTGAAAAACATTTTTTCATTTTTATCCACACAATGGAAATTATGTATCTCCATGAGCAAGGTCTCACGGGCCTCTGGTGTATCGGCCCACCCAGGTCCATGCTGAAACTGTGGTGACTGTGGCATGAAAGTGTGGGACTGAGTTCGGAAACTGGACGGTGACTGGGTGAACTGGGTGAGGAACGGAGATGACGAGAGAGTGGCGAGAGTGAGGGGAAATGATACTCAAATGAAGACATAATGAAAAGGCTCTCATTTATTCATCCAATATGATGTGACATGTGAAGTACAAGCCTTTATAGACTAGGCACACGCACTCTAGTACCAAGTACATATGGGATAACTTCCAAGGTGACACGTGGCACTCACACATAAAACAACTACTAGAACTCCTAGTACAATACACCACACACACTCTTTGGCTATGATTTCTCCAACACCCCCCTTTAGAGCAAAGAGTGTGAGACCCAACACGTAATAAGTAGACTGATCCCAAGGGTTGTCCCCCAAAAATGATTGTATGGTTTTTTACTTTGTTATGATTGTATTGACCACCCAGTTCAGAGTAAGGGGGGCTGACGGGTGATGGTCTACCCTTGCTGGTCGCAAGCTGACTGAGAAGTCACTATCACACAGGAAGCCAGAGTACCCTTATTGACTCCAAATACATTCATTTTAGAGGGACTACTCAAGGCTGAGAACCTTTATAGACTGAACTGGAAAACACACAAAAGGAAGGGATAGATAATCCAATGTAGTAGGAAAAAAGCTTGCTCCTCAGGTCCTATAGATGGGGCGAAAAGATTCTGGAGCTTGTCCCATGTCTCCTTGGCTGGACTATTAAGGTCAAGATGATGAATTAGATTACCTCAAACCAATAAGTGCCAGTGCCTTGTCATTCTTTGCATCCCACGCTTTGACTTGTGCTGATTTGTCTTCACCACGGGGATGAGGCTCCGTGCTTCTGACAATGTTCCGCACACCATGGCGCATGAGAAGCAATCTAATCTTTGCTTGCCATGTGGGAAAATTGCTTCCATTGAATTTTTCTATCATAGAGAGACTCTTGTTGAGCTCCATGTGTGCAAGGCGGGTACGGAACTTTAACGGAAGTGCTCTTGTAGGCGTTTGCAGCAACTGGTCGATGCCTTCAGGTGCTCCAAAGTGCAAGCATGTCTCAAGATATGTAAGGCGGCTGTCCAAAGCACACCGAAATGCTGCAGCAGGTCACCAAGGTGAAAATCAGATAGTTCAGGTTTGCTGGAGGGCTTGAAACAGCTCGAAAGCAGCTCTGATGTAAGTGGCTATGCAACAGCAGCACCATAAACCCTGATTTTGGCGATGGGTGCAGGCACGTCTTGAAGGAAGTGCCGACCAGCAAGCTAACAGGGAGAAAATGCGCTGATCAGCTATCGGAGAGGCTGTCAAGGGCCTAGCTACAGCTCCAAGATAGTCCGAATGAAGGCGGCAGGTAATGAAGACTCGAAACGGGTGCAAACAGCAGAAAACCAGAGATGGCTAGAGGCAAAGTGAACCGGCTAGGAGAAGACAGCATAGGATAGGTTTGAGCAGAGTTAGGGTTAGGGCTGAAGAGGGAGATGACATGGCATGATGAATTAGGGCACGGCCTACTTGCTTTGATACCATGAAGGAAACATGGTGGAGAGAGAGAGAGGAAATGATACTCAAATGAAGACATAATGAAAATGCTTTCATTCATTCATCCAATATGATGTGACAAGTGAAGAACAAGCCTTTGTAGACTAGGCACACACACTCTAGTACCAAGTGCATATGGGATAACTCCCAAGGTGACACGTGGCACTCACATAAAACCACTACTAGAACTCCTAGTACAACACACTACTAGAACTCCCAAAGTGACATGTGGGACACTCACATAAAACCACTACTAGAACTCCTAGTACAACACACCACACACACTCTTTGGCTATGATTCCTCCAACACCCCCCTTTAGAGCAAAGAGTGTGAGACACAACACATAAGGAGTAGACCGATCCCCCCTCCACTGTAATACTGCAAAGAGCAAGTCCAACTATCCAACACCTCCCGTGTGATAGTGACTTTTCAGTCAGCTTGCGACCGGCAAGGGTAGACCATCACTCGTCACCCCCCCTTACTCTGATCTGGGTGGTCAATAAAATCGTACCAAAGTAAAAAACCATACAATCACTTTTGGGGGACAACCCAGGGCAGAGTACTCTTATTGACTCGAAATACATTCATTTTAGAGGGACTACTCAAGGCTGATAACCTTTATTGACTCAATTGAAAAACACACAAAAGGACTAGTAGCAGTAAGCATCATCTACCACCTCAGAGAGGGATAGATCATCTAATGTAAGCATCATCTACCACCTCAGAGAGGGATAGATCATCCAATGTAGCAGGTAAACCTTGCTCCTCAGGTCCAGTAGATGGAGCGAAAAGATTGGAAGCTTGTTCCATGTCTCCTTGGCTGAGCTATTGAGGTCAAGACGATGAATTAGATTGCCTCGAACCAATAAGCGCTAGTGCCTTGTCATTCTTCGCATCCCACGCTTGGACTTGTGCTGATTTGTCTTCACCACGAGGACGAGGCTCCATGCTTCTGGTAATGTTCCACACACCATGGCGCATGAGAAGCAATCTAATCTTTGCTTGCCATGTGGGAAAATTGCTTCCATTGAAATTTTCTATCATAGAGAGACTCTTGTTGGGCTCCATGTGTGCAAGGCGGGCACGGAAGTGCTCCTGTAGGTGTTTGCAGCAACTGGTCGATGCCTTCAGGTGCTCCAAAGTGCAAGCGCAGGTCTCAAAATATGCAAGGCGGCTGTCCAAAGCACACCGAAATGCTGCAGCAGGTCACCATGTTAAGAATCGGATAGTATAGGTGTGCTGGAGGGCTTGAAACTGCTCGAAAACAGCTCTGATGTAAGAGGCTATGCAACAGCAACACCATAAACCCTGATTTTGGCGATGGAAAACTCCATGCGTGCAGGTGCGTCTTGAAGGAAGTGCGGACCAGCAAGCTAACAGGGAGAAAATGCGCCGACCAGTGATCGGAGAGGCTGTCACGGGCCTAGCTACAGCTCCAAGACAGTCCGAATGAAGGTGGCAGGTAATGAAGACTCGAAACAGGTGCAAACAGCAGAAAAGCAGAGATGGCTAGAGGTGAAGTGAACTGGCTAGGAGAAGACAGCATAGGATAGGTTTGAGCAGAGTTAGGGTCAGGGCTGAAGAGGGAGATGATGTGGCAGGATGAATTCGGGCAGGGCCGACCTGCTTTGATACCATGAAGGAAACATTGTGAAGAGAGAGAGAGAGAGAGAGAGAGAGAGAGAGAGAGATGTATTAATGCTTGCAGGAGGCCGACAAAGTACAAAACCAAAAGTAATTCATACAAGCTCCTAAGGGCTGAAGCAAAGGGCTCACTAAGGCCCTTGCTGAAAGCTAAAGTGCTAAACTGGTGAGCAAAATAGTAGAGTAGCAAGATAGCAAAAGAGTATTAGGTGCTCAAAGCTAACACTCCTAGTACATGATCAAGTTCCATATATCCAGGTACCCTGGTGGCTCTCTGATGTGACGTGAGGAGATCCTTTGTCTCGACCTCCCCCATCCAGCATAGTCTACAGATCCTCTGCTCTTTGGGTATGCTTGCAGCTCTTCCTGCCTCAATCTTTAGCTCATGTGACGAGACTCGCAATTGCCCGTTGGTGATCCTCAATGCATGTGAGACTCTCCTATCCTCGAGGTACTGAGGTCTGATGACGAGACCATACTCCAAGACCTTGAAGAAGTGGGCATGGTAGAATTGGATCTTGGTGGGGACTCCTCTCCCCCCCAAGCCCTAGACATATGGAGGTGAAGGAGGTCCAACTGTATGATACGGTTGCTCAAATCTCGTGGGATCATCTCGAGTGGTGCATCCATGCTGTACTGAAAGGGGGGAAGTCTGTCCATCTGAATGCCGTGACTACCAAACCATGTGGATACCTGTGCATACCATGCTATATCGACACCACTCTTTGCCAGTCGCCTGGAAGACCCCAATGCTAGCCTCGGTAGTCTCTAGTGGGGTAAGTCCCAAACTCTATGGAGGAAAGTCACTGTTTGAAAGATGGCATCAACCTGGAGGGGAGTCATGGTGAACTTTGCCTGTATAATCTGATGGGGGACCGAGGGCTTACTTTGAATCATCCTGGATCCCATAATCACTTGTAGCCTCTCAAATCTCTTACACTCTGTCGTTGAAATGTCACTCCTCCAGAAAGGAGCTGCATACATGGTAGTCAGTTTCTTGGAGTGTCAAACAGTCAACCCTTCGTTGGAGGGTCCTGGAAGTTTGCCTGGAAGCACTACCTTTCTAGTGGGTCCAGAGCACCCCGTCCTCGTGTGAGTCGTGCTGTAGCTGCAAGCGTCGTCATGAAGCTCTTGTCAGCATAGCCTTATGCATGTTTTTGTTGGGCTTCAATTCCCAAAAGGCACAAATCTGTGGACATTACAAAGTCACCCTTGCCATTTGCAAGAAGGATTAGGTCCTAAATGGACCCTGTGTTGTGTCTCATATCCATTATTTTACTCATCCTTTTTTTTTCTTTGAAAAAATTTCATTAAATGATAGGATTCAAGTGGTCCTGTGAACACTACCCCCAAATATGTGTAAGACTACACTATCTCGATTGGCTCATCTCGGTACGTGAAACTATGGCGATGGGTGAGAGAAAATGATACTCAAATGAAGACATCATGAAAAGGCTTTCATTCATTCATCCAATATGATGTGACAAGTGAAGTACAAGCCTTTAATAGACTAGGCATACACACTCTAGTACGAAGTGCATATGGGATAACTCCCAAGGTGACACGTGATACTCACACATAAAACCACTAC